>NC_064811.1:49484981-49589301 GCF_023721935.1 Panthera uncia
TGTGTGTGTGTGTGTGTGTGTGTGTGTGTGTGTGTGTGTGTGTGTGTATGAAGGTGTGTATGGAATACTTTAGGGATAACCCACCTGGAGGATATGACTTTTAAGCTGAGACCTCTTTGGAAAGGTAATATTTGAGACCTAAATTATAAGAACAAGCAGACTGTGTGCAAACCTGGCATCAGAGTGTTTCAGAAAATGTAAAGGCCCTGAGGTCTATAAATCAAGGTTTGGAAAATTTAAGTCAATAGAATTAAGGCCAATATGGTTAAGAGATAGTGCATAGGAAGCTTAAATTTTCTACATTGAAAGGGCCTGAGGAATAAATCTGGAAGTAGAGTTAGGGGATTATCTTGACACTTATAAACACACTATTTTTAGTTTGACTGCAGATTCATTTGGGACAACTATGGGAAGGCAGACAAAATTTACAGGGACCTTAAAGGCCTTCCTTTGGCAATCAGAAGCTACCCCATGCCGTGTGTTGGGTGAGTTATGGGTAGAGGTCAGATCGTGTATGTCTGACTAAATCATGTAGTCCATGTTAGGCGGGTTGCATTAAGTGTGATGTTAAGTAATATTACACATTTTATAATTTTCAAGGATCGGTATGACTGCCATATAAAGAATGGGAGGAGAAATCTTTCTATTAAGAGATTAATGCTTTCTGATTTGTTCAATCATATATTTAATCATCTATTTTTACAGCAGTCATGTATTTAATATTAAGTTCCTACCGTCAGCTAAGCACTGAGGAAATAGCAGAAACGAGGGCAGAAATATAAAAATAAATAACACAAATATCAGATGGTGATAAGTGCTTCATTCCAAACATAAAACAGGATAATAGGATAGAAAGTGAAGTGGTTCTAGTGTGTCTTGCTAATTTATGCAAGTGTTTGGGGAAGACATCTCTGTTTATGACATTTGAGCACAAACCAGAAGCCGATAAAATAGTAAATAAGGTAGATATTTATCAGAAGGACATTCTACTGTCAGTACAGAGGCATTGGGAATAATTTTTTAAAATATTTTTTCCTTCATTTTTCCAAAAAAATGCAAAAGAAGATTCAGAATTGTGTCCTTCTATACCTGGCATATCTGTTGATTAAATATATAAATATAAATATAATTATAAATTCAATATATATTGCAACATCTTTAGTCACTATGTATTACAGCATCTAGTAGCCTTCAAAAAGGATATTACCATCTAGAAAGGGAAACAATGAGAGACCTACAGTAATAATTCCCCAATCCTGCTGGGTAAATATTGTCTTGTACCTCTCTGACCTTGAGATAGGAAATATTCCTTGTTTAGGACACAGTCCTGCCTCTACTCTAGCTCTTCAGACCCTTGTTTTTCATGGTTCTTGGCTTCTTTTTCTAAAAATTCCTTCCTTTTCTCTTATGCCCATGGCTTTATCTAAGGAATTTAATGAAGAATATGCTCTCTTTTATTTATTTTTTTTTAGAAATTTTTAATGTTTGTTTATTTTGGAGAAAGTGGGGAGAGAGAGAGAGGGAGAGAGAGATTGAGAGCAGGGGAGGGGCAGAGAGAGAGGGAGACACAAAATCCGAAGCAGGCTTCAGGCTCTGAGCTGTCAGCACAGAGCTCGACATGGGGCTCGAACTCACGAACTGTGAGATCATGACCTGAGCTGAAGTCAGACACTTAACCAATTGAGCCAGCAGGAACCCTAGATTATGTTCTCTTTTAAGGGCTGAATAATATCCTACCCATAAATACTGGGAATCTGGAAATCCCTCTTTGAAGATTGAATATTTGTCAATAATTTAGTTTTACCATACTGGATCTTAACATTCTGGTTTTTATTAGTCATGTATTGATCTGTGATTAATTGGATATTTCTATTTTTATTATAGATGAAAATATTTTTTTCTTCATAAATATTTAAGATTAAACTACTAGGCATAGTGAACCCAAAGAATCAGACACATTCCATGTCCTCCCAAAATTCCACTAAGTGCATTGGTAAGAATATCAAAAGTTGGGGTGCCAGGGTGGCTCATTCGGTTAAGTGTCAGACTCTTGATTTCGGCTCAGGTCATTTCTCATGGTTGGTGAGATTGAACCCAGTGCTGATCTCTCTACTGAGAGTGTGGAGCCTGCTCTCAGAGGGAGAGAGGGTGAGATACTCTCTCCCTCTCTCCTGCCCCTCCCTTGCTCTAAACAAACAAACAAACAAACAAACAAACATTAAAAACAATGTCAAAAGTCTTAATCTTGTTTTAAGTGCTGACTGTATAATAATGGTTGTGTTTATTATGCTCTGGCAGCAGGGAAGATTACCAATCTAGCACTGTAGATAAGAGATGGATTTCTACATATGCTGTTTTTTTTCCCCCTGAGCTCAAATACTAGGGAGTCATTAGCCAAAGGAAGAATGGTGTTCCAAAAGAGAATGTGTCAAAGCAGAGAGCTCCAAGCAATTGACATTCATCTGGGAAAAGGCAAATGACCTTTCATGGCTGGGATACAGCCTGTCTACTGGTAATTGAGAGGAGAGTTCAGTTGACATAGTTATGTTAAGCAATTTGGATTTTATCTTGAGGATAAGAGGGGAAACAATGATGTGTTAAAAATAGGGATCAAGTTTAGGAATCAGTAAAGGATTTGCAGGTACTAAAGAAAGGAAGGACTAGTGATATTGGAAGCTGAAAGAAAAGACAAAAATCTAGAAATGTTAATGGGCTGAATTTAAGTGCTGACAGTAGGGCTGGTGGAAAGAGATTGAGAAGGTTGAGCTGAGAGAACCATTTGACAGGGCTAGCGAAGGAGGCCTGGAGAACAGTTCTTAGTTCTGTCTTCCTTCCTTCCTTCCTTCCTTCCTTCCTTCCTCTTTCTTTCTTTCTTTCTTAATTTCTTTCTTTCTTTCTTTCTTTCTTTCTTTCTTTCTTTCTCTTTTTCTCTTTCTCTCTCTCTCTCTTTCTCTCTCTCTCTCTTTCTCTCTCTCTCTCTCTCTTTCTCTCTCTCTCTTTCTCTCTCTCTCTTTCTCTCTCTCTCTCTCTTCCTTTCTTTTTCTTTTTCTTTTTCTCTTTCTCTTTTTTAGCAGGAGCCAGCGAGAGGGGCAGAGGGACAGATTCATGGGGAGAGAGAGAATCTCGGAGCAGAGCCTGACATGGGCCTTGATCCCACAACCCTGGGATCATGACCTGAGCTGAAATCATGAATCAGATGCTCAACTGACTGAGTCACCCAGGTGCCCCTGTTCTTATTTTACAAAGGATATTTGCAGAGGAGGAAGGGATTTTGTATATGTGATAAGATTATCTATGCTGAGCCAGTGGTCTGTTTTATTCAAATGGATAGTTAAGTGTAAACATGGATATGTTTGGGGCTCAAAAGAAAGAAAACAACCTATATATAGGTGATGTGAACCCAGGGGTATAGTTAGTGAAAAAGGACCAGGTAGAGAAGGAGGAAGTGGTAAAGAGTGAAAGTAGGAAAAGCTTTTTCATGGACGTGAAGAGAAGAGGTATTATCAATGGAGAAGGTTGTGAACAGTCGTGAGTTTCAAGGAAAAGTCAACCAATGAAAAGGATGCAGTGACCTTGGTCACGAGGAAAGAATTGATGATCTTAGGGGGAACCATTGCATCATAATGCATTGATACAGATTTCTGAGGATTGAGATGCAAATGTAAGACAAGAAAGTAAAAGTAATGAACTTGGGTCTAATATTTATTAAAGTTGATAATGAAAGAAAAAGGGCGTTAGGGCAATGCTGAGATTGTTTATTTTCTTAATGTCCAGAGAGACTCTAGCATTCTGTTTGGCAAGTGTTGAGAGGTGGCGGGGTGGTGGACGGAAAGATGATAAATTGAGAAGTGATACTCGTCTGAGCAAGTCCCTGAAGGGGTGCCATGGATTGAACAAGGGAGAAATTGGAATCAAGTGAAGAAGCAAAACTGATTCATCTTTTAAAAAGGAAGTAGAGATATTTATGAAAATACACTTAGGGGTTATTTCTAAGTTTTTAGGTGGTAAAATTAAAGTTTTGTAGCTCTCTGTTTATCTAAACATTTTGCTTTTTGTTGGGTATGCAAAGATTTGCACTGAAGAGCTAAACAGTGATCTGAATTCTCTGAAGAAACCCACAATCAGAAATAGCAGAAACAAATAAGTATTGGTTGGATGTATTAAATCAATTATCCTGTCTCAGAAAAGGACTAGAAAATAATTACTTTGAGGAGTTCCACTCTGACCTCCTAGAGCACAATGTGATTGCCACATTTAGCCTGTATTTTATGTATTGTCAGGCTGATCTCCTTGAGATTATAACTTTTCAGTTGTGATTTATGAAGAATAATAATTTGATCTGTTTTAATAACTTATCTCTAGGAAGTACAAAGTGACAGTTCAGCACAAATTAGAAATTTTACTTGTTGCTCTGTATCAAAATATACATCCAGCAAATAAGGTGCAATTTAATTTTTAAAATGATTATTCTTAGAAGCAGCATTGCTTAGTAGATTACACGCAATAATGGCGCTATTAATAAAGACCAGGTATCTGTGTATGCTACTTCCAAATTGATTCACTCTAATGCTCATAGCCAGATCGAAATAAATGGAAAAGACAGACATCAATCGTATATTATAAACGGTAACATTTAAAAAAATATTATCATATGAACCAAAGAGTTTAATCGACAAATACAGATTTCTTGGTACCTAAAGATGCATGGGTGGGTTAAGGGGAAGAGAGAGGAAGGCTGGAGGGAAGGCACAGGAGCCCCAGCCGTGCAGTTTAGTCTCTGGGTGCAAGAGGGAAAGGGTTCGACTACCCTTGAAGGCTTCTGAGATTAGGACTCTAGATAATGTATGTGCGTCACTCCTCAGGGTAGGCCTTTTGTATGGCTATAAACAGGAGTCTTATTCTAAAATGACTAACTGCACAAGTTGCATGGGCTAGTCTCCTCTCTGAAATATGTCCTCTTTCTTTATGATGTCAAAAATTCCTTTAGCAGAAGAAAAGTTAAGTCTTTTGTGGTAGATGAGAATTAACAGACTTAATGTGCAATTATGCCCAGGAAAGACAGCATTTCGAATATGACGTAATTTTATTAGAGACAATAGCCACAAGTACTAATTGGTATTAGCTTTGTTTTCTTTAGAAGCTTAAAAGAAATGGGTGCGAAGGGCAGACATATGTTTATTGGATCCATGAAATGAGGGATAACTGCATAAAGGAAGAGTTTAGGCTTATAAAAGACACCACTCACACTCAATTGCACCTGGCTTGCTGTACAAATTCAACAGGTGGAGAAAAAGCCAAATTTGAAAATATTTTTTCCTTGTAGGAGCACAAATACATTAAAAATAATCTTCATCAGATGTAAATTTTTTTGCCTGTTTTTTAACTAGTCTCACTTCATGTAAAGACATTTTGATACTAGTGATTTGTCAGTGTATGAAAGAATTTGTTGTAAAAAAACCTCATTTAAAACCAGGTTTCATTTTGCATATCTAATGAAATGAAAGTAAGTCATAAATACATTGGAACTTTAGTCTCTCTCAGCATTGATAGGCCTTTTCATAGTTTCTGATCCTTCACACATTGACTATTAATAGTTATTTGCAAGTGATAAACATACTATTTCAAACGACCACAATTTGAAATGCAAATATATTTCCCTAAAGTATAATCACAGACATTTTAGTTTTAGGGCCATCTCTGACTTCTGTTTTCTTGTTTCGCTAGTTGTGAGACCTCGATTTCTAAGCCTCAGTAAGTAACTAAGTAAGATCAGGTCTTTGCCATAAAACTATTTTTTTTTCACACTGTTGTATTTTCTAATAAGTAGTGATAGATTGTTGGAAAGAGTTCACAGACCCAGGCTTCTGAAACTTAGTAAAGTTGGTGACAAAGGCCCTTGAGAGTATGAATTAGATGGTATTTGGATTGGGCGGACAGGGATTTGGGGAGTAAATGTGCCTGACATCCTCTGTGTCTAGGGTTGGGCAGCTCTCAGCCCTGATTTGTATCCAGTAAACTGATAATACGACTTTGTAGATAGAGGAAGTGAAAAGATTTCAAGAGATTATCGGTTCCCACTTTCATAGGATCTATCCACTCGGACATAAAAACCAGACCAATATTATCTCAGAGAAATGAAAACATATTGTTTTGCAATACCTTTAGAAAATGAATAAAAAAAAACACTGTTGCAAGAAAAAGTCTTCTTATATAATCAGTGTACTTCATAATCAGATATTTATGATTTATTATCTACTATGCATTCTTATACCATGATTTCACTAGATACTTTACAGTATCCATGTGAGAGCAAATTTCTTACTCTTATTTTAGTGATAAAGACTTTGAGGTTCATCCAGTTTAACAGTTTTGGTGAAGGATGAACCACGGGTAGATGTCAGTGCAGTTACACTGCTAATGAGTTACCAAGATCTTATGTTCTTGTTCTGTTTTCAGTGACAATAGGTAATTGGTTGTATGAAACCATCAATTAGTCTTCTTAGATGTACTATGTTCCCAGCCATTCCCCGCCCCCCCCCCCAAAGGAAAAGGTTACAATACAAATAAGTATGTGTGTGTACTTGTTTTTTAATAAGGAAGTTTCTATGGACTCCTTCTCAGTTGGGACGTTCAGTTTGAGATTTATTTCCTAATATTGGTAATGTGTATTGATGAGTCACTTCACTGCTCAGGACCAGAAGTACAGCAGTTTATCATAGTGGGACTCTGGAATTGAACAGACTTGAAATCAAGTATTAGTCGTGTGACCTCCTAAGTAAATTACTAGGTAAATTTTGCTAAGTTCCCTAATCTGTATAAACCATACTTTTCTCACATGTAAGAGAAGTAAAATAATACTTGGGTTATTAGTAAAGGATATACTGTATGCAAAGCAATTGAATAAATGATACCATTAGTGTTATTTTTAAAATTTTCAAAAGTGTTGGTTTAGTCAAAGGCCAAACCACATCTGCTTTTTTCTTATACATCTCATTTTCTTACAATAAAATAAAATACATCACATTTTTCCAAACTCACCACCTCTTTCTTTCCAGACTGTCCCAATGCTCAGATCTAACAGCTGGTGTATTATGGTATTTGTCTAATTCAGAGGTCAGCAGACTTTTTCTGTAAGGTCCAGAGGTAAATATTTTAGGCTTTCTTGGCCATGTGGTCTGTTGCAACTACTCAGCTCTGTCACTGTAGCAAAAAAGTAGCTATAGACAATATATAAACAAACAGTGTAACTATGTTCCAATGAAACTTTACTTTGAGAAACAGACTGTGACTGTGGATACATTTGGCCTGTGTGTGATAGTTGGGTATCCTTGATATAAATTACTGGTAAATAATCATTGACTACTGTTACTCAGTGCTCATACACACAAACACAAATAATCACAGTATTTATGCACAATTAAACATTTAAAATAGTACACATAGTATTTATTTAAAGAGAATTACCGTTTTACCAATTGGCATTGTTGCATATATTAGTGTCTCTCCCTCTTTTACTGTTAATTCTGAAATTGAAATAAAATAAGGAGACCATCTGCAAAATTTAGGAAAAACATAATTATCTCGGTAAGGTAGATTTCAAAATTTGTCACTGGACCCACAGTAAGAAATGCCTTTACAGCATGACCCAGTATTCTTTTACACACACACACGCACATTCACACTTGCCAGTGTTTTACCCTGATTAATTCTACACTATGCTATTCTGTTTTATTCTATTTTATTCTGTTTCAAGAAAAAAAATGTAAAACTAGACTCATTAAAATGATCTAATAATGATCTACCAATCATTCATAATCTATTAATGAATTATAAACTGTTTAGAGAATGCTGGCATAGGTGTCTAGAAACTCAAGGACTGACTTCTAACAGATTCCTCTTCCACAAACATCTCTCATAATATCTAAGTAATACCATCTATCATAAAATTAGAAATGAACTCAGATCAAAACCACTCACTAAAAATCAAAGTAATATATTCACCTGGAAGAAATATTAAAAAATAAAATTTTAGTATGAAAAATTTTCCTCTTATTCTCTCGTTCTCATATCCATGTTTCCACTTTGTGGAGGCAATCACTTTAAACTGTTTTTGCTTTTGGTTATTGTTTCCATATCTCTAGGTTTATACTGCTATTTATTTTTTTTTAATTGAGGCATAATTGACATATAACATCGTGTTACTTTTACAATGTACAACTTAATGATTCAATATTTGCACTGAAAAATGATTACCATAATAAAGCTGGTTCACATCTGTCATCATATTCATCATCATGCATAGTTACCAAATTTATTTTCTTGTGATGAGAACTTTTAAGTTTTATTCTCTTAGCAACTTTCAAATATACAATACAGCATTATTAACTATAGACACTATGCCATATATTATTCTCAGAACTTAGGTATTTTATAACCAGAACTTTGTGGCTTTTGACCTCTTAGCCCATTTTTCCCATCTCCATCCCCTGCCTCTCTCTTTGGCAACAACCAGTCTCTCCTTTGTACCTATGAGTACAGTGTTTTTGTTTGTTTGTTTTAGATTCTACATATAAGTGAGATCATATGGTATTTGTCTTTCTCTGTGTAACTTGTTTCATTTAGCATAATGCCCTGAAGGGGTTCATTCCTGTTGTGACGATGGCCAGATTTCCCTCTTTATTCCATTGAATGTATGTACCACATTTTCTTTATTCATTCATCCACAGGTGGACACTTAGCTTGTTCCCATGTTCTGATTCTTATAAATAATGCTGCAGTGAATCTGGAGGTACATATGTTATTTCGAGTTAGTGTTTTCATTTTCTTTGGATAAATATCCAGAAATGAAATTGCTGGATCGTATGGTAGTTCTGTTTTTAAAAATTTTTTGAGGAATCTCCATACTGTTTTCTATGCCAATTGGACCAGTTTACATCCCCACCAGTGGTACACAAGAGTTCTCTTTTGTTCATATCCTCATCAGCATTTCTGGATTTTGTGTATTTTTTGATAGTGGCCGTTCTAATATTCTATGGATAACTGATATCTCTGTTTTGCTATTTCCTGATGCTATTTTTGATTGGTATTTTTTGATAATGCTGATCCTAACCTCTCTAGAGTAGTGATATCTCCATATTGCTAATTCTTGATATGTTAAGTTTAGACATTATGTAACTATTTCTTGTATGGAAATCACCATTACTATCTTCCCTGACTCCTTCTTTTCTACAGCGTTAATATGGATGAAGGTAAGAATGGATATTGGGAGACAGATAGGGTTTTATATTCTCCTGAGATCTGCAATTTTTTTTTCTTTTCTTATTTTCTAATAATCTTTACTTCTGGGTGTGTTTGTTAGTGTGTGTTTGCTTGTGTGTGTAAGCATGTATTTGTTAGTCTTAAGCATATTGTATCAAATATTTGAAGGGTTTTTTTCCCCTAAAGTCCTAACTGGAATGTCCATCCTCTGAGTCATCTGCATGTACTTTAAGCAGTTTCTTTGATTGTTCTTGAGTTCCTGTCCATTCTCTCCTGAGAAACAAATACAGTTTTCTTTTTTTTTTTTTTTCAACGTTTACTTTTGAGAGAGCATGCACAAGCGGGGGAGGGTCAGAGAAAGGGTAACAGAGGATCTGAAGCTGGCTCTGCACTGAGAGCAGTGAGCCTGATGTGGGGCTCAAACTCAATGACTGCAAGATCATGACCTGAGCCGAAGTTGGCTACTCAACAACTGAGCCACCCAGGTCCTCCAACAAATACTGTTTTGATTGCACATCCTTCCTTTCTTTCATACTTTCTCATTTGCTGCAACACAGAGTAGGTGAGAGATACTTGCATATTGAAAAGGATTCATTCCATCCTTACTTCTTGTTTAAAACTTTTGAAACATGTTATAAAACAATGATAAGCTTACCCAAAAAGTAAGTATGGTATAAACAGGTACAGTACAAATAACTTTATACTTCTAACAAGGAAGAAGTGTAAATATTTTTTTTTCCTCTCTCCCTCCCTGTCTTCTTCCTCCTTTTACTCTCCATTTCCTCCCTCCCTTCCTTCCTTCCCTGACTTTCTACCTCTGTCCCTTCCTCTCTTTCCCCAGATAACTTTCCTGAAAACCTTCATTGTAACCTGCTAACATTGCTACTTTACTCCTAAATACTTAATGTGCACTTTCTTTTTTTTTTTTTTTAAAATTTTTTTTTTTTCAACGTTTTTTATTTATTTTTGGGACAGAGAGAGACAGAGCATGAACGGGGGAGGGGCAGAGAGAGAGGGAGACACAGAATCGGAAACAGGCTCCAGGCTCCGAGCCATCAGCCCAGAGCCCGCGCCGAGCCATCAGCCCAGAGCCCGACGCGGGGCTCGAACTCACGGGACCGCGAGATCGTGACCTGGCTGAAGTCGGACGCTTAACCGACTGCGCCACCCAGGCGCCCCTTAATGTGCACTTTCTACAAACCAGTTCATTCTCCTAATAGCCAGGTGGATTTATGATAATCAGGAAATTACAATCACGTAATCTTTAGATCTCAAGTTGCCTCAGACAAGTTTCAGAGACTCTTTCAAAATTTACTTTGTAGCAAAAAGATCTAGTCCAGAATTTTGTGTTGCTGTTAGCTACAATGTCTTATACTCCTGTCTGAAGGATTCCTCAGTCTCTTCTTGCCTTTGATGGACTTGAACCTTTGAAGTACCGTAACCAGGAATACAGGCTAGTTATTTTTTAGAATTCCCTGGGTTTATCTGATGTTTTCTCATGTTTACATTTAATTGTACATCTTTGGCAGCAAAATCACACATGCAATGTTGTGTTCTCAGTGTGTTCTTCTGGGTGACACACACTTTTGATTTATGCTATTTGTTGTGACGTTCACTTTGGTAACTTGATTGACGTGGTGTCTGCCAACCTCCTGTTGTAAGTTAGTCATTTCCCCCTTTGTAATTAATAAATATTCTGTTGGGAAATATTTTCATGCCTGTTTCATTCAGTGGGTTATAATTTATTACTGCCGCTAGTTAATTAAATACTTCTTTGTCCTATATTTGGCCTGTAGAAGCCCCTTCAATTTGAAATTCTTTTCGATGTCTTTGTAATTCCTTGAGCAATTACTTACCCTATGGCCTAAGATTACAAGATCATCTTGGTTTTTTTCCCCTAATCTATAGGGGAATCAATAATTTATTCAAGAATCTCCGCATCATTTTAGTGGAGAATTCCACTTAGAAATAAAAATCTGGATGTTAAGTTTGCTCATTGATAGTGGGGTGTTACTACTTGCTGGCCATCGTCAGTTATCAGAGTTAAGGAACTTAGAAGAGTGTGTGTGTGTGTGTGTGTGTGTGTGTGTGTGTGTGTGTGTATGTATACACATATTGAGGGCTGAGACTATTGCATCAACATGATTTACTTGTTAAAACAATTTTTTTCTAGAAAAGATAATTTTTTTAAATTATGAAATAACTTTGTTTTGAGAAATTCCATCATTTGAGGAAATTTCTAAAAATTAATCTGAGAATATACCTGAGCAAAGACCTAACTAATGAATCAACAGTTCAGTTAATAGGACTTGCTTTAAGACTCTTGCCTTGTTTTGCCACAATCCTAAGTGATTTAAACTAAACTACTAAATTTTATTAAATTATTAAAAACTATTTTAAACTAAAATTTGAAATTTCCCCCATTCAATCCAATCCCTCCCTTGAAAGCCATTCTTTAAAGCACCTGAGTGCAGATCACAAAACCCAAATAAATAGCTTACTTCCTCTAAGAACCTGTCAAGGTGATGTTCTCCTAAATTTCATAAATTAAAATAAACTTAATTTTAATTTATTAACAAATTGCTGATATTTTGTCATGCACACACACCATACCCATATTTACATCTGCATTAATGTATCTATTTCTGTTTATCTATATCCTTATATATCTGCATAGCTATATATTTACATCTATATCTAAATCTCTATGTGTATACATATATACACGTATATATATGTAAAGGTGTGCTATGCATGTGCGCAAGTGTGTATAATCATAATAACACATGAGAGTTCCTCAGGAGGTAGAAATAGAAGTATTCTAACCAAATTGCTGGGATCGAAGTAACTCCTGTGTGAGACTTCTATATCTTCATTAAGTACTGGGACAGTGAGGCACAGATGACATATTCCTGCAAGTTCATCTCATACCAATACACCAGAAACACTTTGTCAAGCAAAAGAGATCAAGATAATAACATACATCCCATTGTTTTCAGTTTTCACGTTGAATTATTAAATGGGAATTTCAAAGAACATATGAAGTGTATATAACTACACACTCATTTAAAAATGGTATATACATTATATAAAACACATAAAATTACATAATTATTCATTTATTCAATGTGTACTAGTATATTCATTTATTCTTCCTACTTGGCTCTTCTTAGGACAAATCATGTCTCTATTCTACAGATAAGAAATCTAGGCTCTTGAATGCTAATTGACTCATACCTAGGAAGTGATGTAATTGGTAAATTATCTGGATCAAATGAGTTCTTTTTAGTCAAGCTGTACTTTTCTATAACACTGGGTTGCATAATTTGATTATGCTTTTATGATTGGGCACTCAAAATTTATACTGTTTGGTTTGTTTTTGTTTGTTTAGATTCTAAGAATTATAAATGCCTAATCAAAATTTAGGAGCATTTAAATTTTAATAAATTTTACTGATGTATTTATACAACACTTATTTTAAATGTTTTCTCATAACCTAAGTCATCAATATGCAGAAAATGATGACACCTCCAAGTTCTTCAAAACAAAATGCTCACTGCATATTTTACACTTGTGTTATGGGGGTATAAAACAATAAAATTCAAGAACTCAGTTCTCTAGAAAATTGCCTGTGAAATAAAGATTTAATATTTGCAAACATACATTTAATTCATATTACAACTCTACAAATAATGAGTAAAAATGTAGGATAACTATGAATTTCAAGAAGGTGACTCGGCCAAGAGTTTTTGAAGGAGATGAGTTTTCAGCTGCTTTTAGCAGAAGAGGATAAAGTAGTGTTGGAAATCAGTCATATGAAGATATTTTCTTGTTATCTGCCAACTAAGACAGGGTACAAAATCCCACCAACTCTTAAGCACACCTTCCGTATACACATTTTCTCAACACATATGAAAATTTAATTTTCAAAAGTTATTATTTATTACCATGGATCATTTCCTGCATGATTTTTGAGCAATGCTTTCATGGATAAATTTAATCATAGTTACAGTAGTTCTTTGTCCTAGGCTATATTTGGAGCTTCCACTCATTTGAAGAACATAATTTTTTATAAAAGATTGCAGCTATGAAATAGCCTCCTGTTATAAGCAAATCATAATGATGAAAAATATCACCTCTATTTTGGTACCTGTATGAAATTACCAGCAGTATTTCATGTAGATGAAAAAGTATACATTGACATTTAAATCTATTACATATTATGCCTCTTTCTGTATTTTTGATTTAGTGATGTAAATCTTCATATAACTTTGTTTTTTACTCTCCATATTATAATTATAGAGAATAAATTTTGTAGAATAAATTGAATGCTTAGGGAAATTTTATTACTGGAAACATCTTCTTCTGGGGGAGAATAAAGATTATATATTCTCATAACCACATAGAAAGATTCAAATTTTCAGTTGCTCTCAGTTTTTTTATAGTCAAGCCTCTCCAAAAAATAAAGAATAATACATGCCCTTTAGGCCAAACTAGCTATACTCTCAGAGGCTGTGGTTAAATTCAGGCTCTGAATGTCGTCTGTAGTTAACAATCCCAGCAAGGCTTGGACTGCTGTTCTGTAAAGTGTCCAGGTGAAAGAACTTACTGGTTCTCTACAGTTCTCATGGTAAAGAGGTCAACTTCACCTTTAGGTCTAACCTTCTGTTAGGCAGTACGTGTTATGTAGGCTTTGGGAATAGATTGGTTTCTCTGTAGGATATTTGGGGTCTGCCATTGAACAAAAGAAACAAATATGATCTTCAATAGAAGCTGTGCTTGTGTGTAGAATAAGATAGGAGTTGGCCTTCTTTGTGGTTTATTTCTTCAAGGCTTCTTTTAAAAAACCTGAATCCCGTTCTGCTTTTTGAGGTAGCCCTGTGAAAGTTTAATAAGCCGTTTGTGGAATCCTTAAGGAATGTGAGCCTTTTTGTGTGCTGCTGTTGAATTATAGAACTGATTCTCACTTGATGTCAGAAGTGCTACCTCTATTAATAAGTTGACAACTGTTCCAACTACATCTTTGAACACTTTTGAATTGGAGAAATAGACCAGAAATAGATACATAAACAAAACAAAAAGTAGGACATTAGCCATTTTTTATTTTTCTACTTTTTGCCTGGTGGCAATATGACACTAGGCAGCATTTTTTTTTTAAATAGCCTTCTCCAAATTCTTTCTTTCTTTTTTTTTTTTCATAAAGTTTATTTCTCAGGGAAGTTTTGGATTTACAGAAAAAATTAACAGTAAGTACAGAGTTTTCATACATCCCCTCCTCTCTCCTGCCTATTGCCTCTCCTTAACCGTTTTTTTTCTTTTATTAACATCTTACATTGATGTGATACATTTACAATTGATGAACTGATATGATGCATTGTATTTTGCTAAAGTTGTAGTTTACATTAGGGTTCACACTTTGTGTTGTAATTTTCAGTAAGTTTTTGACAAAAATGTAATGGCCCGTATTCACCAGTAAAATATTGTACAGAGTCATTTGTCCCAAACATGATATGTGCTTCACTTATACATTCTTTCTTCTCTTTCCTTCCCAACTCCTGGCAACTACTAATTTTTTTTTACTGTCTCTATAGTTTTTCCCTTTCCAATATGTCATATAGTTGGCATCATATTGAATGAAGCTTTTTCAGACTGGCTTCCTTCACTGAGCAATATACATTTAAGTTTACTCCATGTCTTTTCGTGGCTTGATAGGTCATTTGCTTTTATCACAGAATAATATTTCATTGTATCGATGTACCACAGTTTATCCATTCACTTATTGAAAGACATTTTCGTTGCATATAATTTTGCATAAAATTTGCATAAAATTTGTGGATACAGCCATTTATGTACAGTTCTTTATGTAGATGTAAGTTTTCAACTTACTTGGGCAAATATTTATGAATGTGATTGCTGGAATATATGGTAAAACTACGTTTAGCTTTGTAAAACGAACAAAGAAACCAACACACCTCCAAACAGTCTTCCAAGGCAGCAGTACCATTTTGTATTACCACCAGCAATGAATGAGACTTCCTGCTGGTCCATGTCCTTGTCGTCATTTGGTGTTGTCAGGGATTGGGGTTTTAGCCATTCTAATAGGTATGTGCTGCCATCTTCTTTTAATTTGCAATTCCCTGTTGATATATATGAGGTTGCACATCTTTTTACATGCTCATTTGCCACCTATATCTTCTTTAGTGAATTATTTGTTCAGATTTTCTGCCTACCTTGGTTTTTTATACTGGGTTCTTTGAAAACTCTTATTATTGAGTTCCAGGAGTTCTTGAATGTTTGGGGGATACAGGTTCTTTACAGCTGTTTTGCAAATATTTTTGTTTCTAATCTGTGATTTGTCTTTTCATGTTCCTATCAGTGTTCTTTGCAGAGTAGGTTTAAATTTTAATGAAATATACCTTATTAAATTTTTCCTTCATATATCATGCTTTTGGTGGTGGTATCTAAAAGTTGCTAAACTTAATACCACTTTGATTTTTTCTTCTACAGGTTTTTTTTGTGTTTTCTACATAAATAATGATGTCACCTGTGAACAAAGACAGTATTTTTTCTCCAATATGTATGTTTTTTAATGTTTTTATTTATTTTTGAAGGGGGGGGGAGAGAGAGAGAGAGCAAGTGCATGAGTGGGGGAGGGGCAGAGAGAGAGGGAGACACGGAAGCTGAAGCATGTTCCAGGCTCTAAGCTGGCAGCACAGAGCCCGATGCGGGGCTCAAACTCACTAACTGTGAGATCATGACCTGAGCTGAAATCGGACGCTCAACCGACTGAGCCACCCAGATGCCCCCTTAATATGTATGTTTTAAAATTTCCTTTTCTTGTCTTATTGCATTAGCTAAGGCGTCCAGTATGTAAACAGAAGATATAAAAATATGTAAGAAATATGTTTGCTTTATTCCTGATCTTAGGGGAAAACATCTAATTTCTCACCATTAAGTGGCTATAGGGTATGTATGTATGTATCTGTATGTATGGATGCTCTTTATCAAGTTGAAGAAGTTCCCTTCTATGCCTTCTGCAAATGGGGATATATTTCCTTGCTTTTTGCAGCTTCTAGAGGCCTTTTGCATTTCTTGGATTTCCTCCATCTTTAAATTCTATCACTCAAAACCTCTACATTCATTGTTGCATCTACTTTTTCTGAATCTGACCTTGCCTCTCTCTTAATAAGGTCCTTGTGGTTACATTGGGGCCATGTAGATAATCTAGGTTAATCTACCTATCTCAAGATTCTTTAACTTAATCACACCTACCAACCCCCTTTTGCCATGGAAGGTAACATGTTTACTACTTTGGAAGATTAGAGCCTAAACATCTTTGGAGACCTTTATTCTGTCTACCATAGTAACATTCCTTGCTTTTATCTTTGCTGTTTAAACATTTCACATTCCTTTAAATTCAACTGGAATATCACTTCCATGTTGAATTTTTTCCTTAACTATTTTTGGGATTTATTTGCTTTTTATTTTCTTTACATATAGAGTGTATTACCCCCCTCCACCCCGGACTTATTTATGATTTATGTTTGCTTGGAATCACTAAAAAGTCTCTTAACTGTTTTTGTTGTCTTTAGTATCACTTCTTGTTAATCAGATTTCTTCTTTATCATTACTATAAGACTTTGAAAATACTTATTCATTCAACAAATATTTATTGTGTCCTTATTAAATGTCAAGTACTGTGATGGACATTAGAAATAATGTAAGCAAAGGAAACACTTTTCTTAATAAGTTTACACATCACAAAAGTATTTAATTATAATATGGGATAGATTTAATGGAAATAAGATTATATAGTGGAACTGAGCTGGTCTGGTGGAGGCAGGAGTACTGGTGGTGATATTGATAGTGGAGGTTAAGGAGAGTTTAGACTTTTGCCAGGATATTAAGTGATATGTGAAGTTTGGGGGATATTCCAAGCAGAGAGAAGAGCAGATGCAGAGACTTTGGGACAGAACAAATACTGAAGGAACTGAAAGAAAATTGGAGTGACCAGCTATGGAGAAAGAGAGAATGACATGGAATGGGGCGTTATATGTGGGCAAGGGCTGGACCTCAAAGGGCTTTCTGAGCCACGTTACCAGTTCTCACTAGTAACTGTGGGTTTTAAGCAGTGAATCCCCACGATTATATCTGAGTTCTAAAGGGATCTCTGTGATAATTACATTTATTTTTAAAAAAATATTTGATAGTTTCTTAGAGTCTGATTATATCTTAAAATAATTTTTCATACTACCTTCTATGCATACCTACTGGTTAAGTAGATTCTGTCAAGATTTTCTTCTTACAGTTTTTATTTTAGGGAAAATAGCATATGTATAATAAATATACTTTCTCGTGCTTTGACGAGCTCCTAAATCAGGAATATGACCATAACCTTCCCTTCTCTTGTTCTACACATGTACATAGAGCCTCAATTTCTCTCTCTCACACACGCACGTCCACACACAATTGAGAGTCATTAGACTATGTACTAAAGTCTAAACTCATTAGGATTCCATATCTGTAGACTTTGCCTTTTCGCTACTCACTTCACTGCACTATTTGCCATTTTCTTATACATCATAAACCTCAGAATAAGTATTCATGAGTTTTCAACCACATTATGCTATCAGCCTACATTAAAGGTTAAATAACCTTACTAAATTCACTATTGTATAAATACCTCTTTCCTTTGCATTGTCTTTATATTGAGAGTATATAAGAAACATTTGTCTCATGATCTTCTGCTAAATAACTAGTTGTCTTTATCTCAGAGACTTTGTTACATCATTACAGACTGTTCTTTCCTTTTTAACTTTGTCCTTATGAAGCTTTTACCTGTATAGTTCAAGGGCACCTCGGTGGCTTAGTTGGTTGAGTGTCCAACTTCAGCTCAGGTCATGATCTTGCGGTTCATGAGTTTGAGCCCCACATCAGGTGCGCTGCTATCAGCCTGTCAGCACAGAGCCTGCTTGAGATCCTCTGTCCCCCTCTCTCCGCCCTTCTCCCACTTGTGCTTTCTCACAAATAAATTTAAAAAATTTTAAAAATAAAATAAAACCCAGTTCAACTACACTGATCCATCCACTAGGGAATATTATGTGAGCTCTACTTACCACTGAAATTATTTTCATATCCATTTTTTATTTTTCTAGTATTACATGAGCCTTTATTTTAATCATCTTATACTTCATACATATTTATGTTAATTTTTATTGTGAAGTGTATTATAAAGAGGAGTACACAAAGCAGCCATATCAACAAATTATTAAATGAACACCAATATAACGACCTTATGAGAACAAAAATTACATTATCAGACCACCAGCATCCCTTTGCATGACATTTCTTAGTGACAACTGTTCCTTTCCACCTGAAGATAAACCAGTATTCTCATATTTAAGCATTATTCTCATTTGATGGTAATCATTTCATTACTTTTATTTATATTGGATCAAAAGTATATTTTGTGATTTATCCATATTATTTAATATTTCTATAGTTTCTATAACAGTTTTCATTGCTAGTGTGTTTTCTATAACTTTCAATTTTATTGCAAAAGATTCTTATATGTTCTTATATTTTAAATGTCTTTAGGATATATATTCATATTAACTTTCCTAATACTGATCTGATCTGTTCCTAATACTGATTTTATATTTTACTTTCTTCTTTCGATAATCATTGTGCTAGAAATTTATCAATTTCATTTTTTCAAGGAAGTTGTAGGCCTTTCTGTTGAATGTTTACATTCCACTACAACAATTTTCATTCATATTTTTTATTTCTTCTTTCTGTTTTATAGTTCCTTTTTTAGTAATTTTAGATTAATCCTTAGCTTATTATTTTTCTGCCATTTCAGTTTTCTCAATTGTTGCATTTAGGCTATAAAATTTCATATAAGCACTGTTCAATTTCTACTGTAATTTCTTCTTCACCACATGGATTACTGAGGAGTGTTTTTTAAATTTCCAAGTATGTGAAGTTTGTTAACTTCTAGCTTTATTGTCCAGTAAAATACATTCATTGGCTGCATTATTTCAGTTTTATAAAACTTTTTTTTGACATTTGCACCAGTATATTATCAAATTTGCCAATAATTCTTATACAATAGAAAACAGTGTAAATTCTGCAACACTGGCAATATCCTATGCAAGCGCATTTGGTTAAGTTTGTTCAGTGTTTTGCAAAATCTCCTAAATCATTATTTATTTTCTGTGAATATTGTATTAAAGTTCTCTCATTGTAACTAATCATTTGTCTGTTTCTCCTCATAGCTCTGCCAATTCTTGCTTTTTGTATTTTGAGGACATGATTAGGTGAAAATTTATTTATCAAATGTTTTGAGAATTTTAAACCTTCAACTCCATGGTAAAGATTCTCAAAATGTCTTGGAATGCTTCTGGACTTGAAATTTATTTTCTCTACTACTTTATTATATTTTTATGCATTTCTCTTAGTAGTTGCATGGTATATCTTCCTCCACATTCTACCTTCAACTTTTCTGTATCATTAGTCTTTCAAAGTATGTTTTATAAACAGCACACTTTTGTTTTATTCAGCAAAACAATCTTGTCTTTTAATTGAGCATTTGTTCCATTTAATGTAATTAATTATATGTTGAGTTTAAATCTCCCACCTTAATATTTTCCTCCATTATCTTTCCATTCTTGCCTTATTTATGAATAATTATTTGTTATTATTTTAATTCTGTCGAATGGAATTATATTAAGAAGTGGGATTTCTGGATCATATTGTAGTTCTATTTTACTTCTGAATAAACTTCATACTATTTCTCCATAGTAGCTGTACCAGTTTACATTCCCATACATCAGTGGTATACAAAGGTTTCCTTTTCTGCACATCTTTTGTCTTTCTGATAATAGCTATACTAACAATATGTAAAGTGACATCTCATTGTGCCTTTGATTTGCTTTTCTCTGTTGATTTGTGAGGTGGAGTGTCTTTTCATATACCTGTTGGCCATTTGTGTGTCTTCTTTGGAAAAAATGTCTATTCAGTTCTTTTGCCCATTGTCTATCTATCTGTCTGTTTATTTTTGCTATTGGCTTATCTGAGTTACGTAATTTTATGTTAATATAATTTTGGATATTAGCCCCTTATCAGATATGTAGTTTTCAAAGATTTTTTCCCATTCTGTAGGTTGCCTTTTCATTATGTTAATAGTTTCCTTTCATGCAGAAGCTTTTTGTTTATTATGGTCCCACTTGTTTACATTGCTTTTGGTACCCTTGCGTTAATATCAAACCAAAAAAATAATTGCCGACAGTGATGTCCAGGAGCCTAGTCTCCATGTTTTCTTCTAGGCATTTTATGGTTTCAAATCCTAGGTTCAAGTTTCTAATCCATTTTGAGTAGATTTTGTGTATGGTATAAGACAGAGGTCCAGTTTCGCTTTTGTATGTGGATATCTGGTTTTCTCAACACCATTTACTGAAGAAACTATCCTTTTCCCATTGTATATTCTTGAGTCCTTTGTCAAGAATTAATTGGTCGTATGTACATGGATTTAGTTCTGGGCTCTCTGTTTTGTTCTGTTGACCTGTGTCTGTTTTTTGCTAATGCCATAGTGTTTTGTTTACTATAGCTTCGTAGTATAGTTTGAAATTAGGAAGTGTGATGTGTCTACCTTTGTGCTTCTTTCTCAAGATTACTTTGACTATTTAGGACCTTTTGCAGTTTTATATAAATTTTAAGATTGTCCTATTTCTGTGAGAAATGACACTGGAATTGTAATAGAAACTGCATGGAATCTATAGGTAATTTTGAGTAATACAGGCATTTTAACAATATTAATTGTAATCTATGAACACAGAATTTATTTCCGTTTTTTCATCTGTATCTTATAGGACTATGGAACCAAGAAGCTCAGGCTCAGATCCTGTTTTTATCATTCACAGATGGTGTGACATTGGGCATATTATTTGAATTTGGGGCACTTCCTAATCTGTAAAATAGGGATGGTAATAAATAAATCAATTTCATAGAACATTATGAATTACACTTATAGAGAACTTAGTGCCTAGCACAGTAGATGAAAAATATATGTAATATGTCAAAATGTTTGCTAAAAATCTTAAAGTTAGTGATAGTAAATTTTTATGTGTCTACTTAGTTGGGCCATGTTGCTCAGATATTTGTTCAAACATTATTACTCAAACATTACTCAAACATTATTCTGAGTGTTTCTGTGAGGGTGTCTGGATAGGATTTACTAACACGTTATTAAAATAAGATTACAAAAAAATCAGTGGACTTTGAGTAAAGCAGATAGCTCTCATAATGTGAATGGGCCTTATCCAATTCATTGAAGATCTGAATAGAGCAAAAGCTGACCGCCTCCAAGCAAGAATGGATTCTGATGTGACACTGCCTTAAAACTTCAACTGAAACCTCTGCTCTTCCCTTGGTCTTTAGTCTGCAGGACCAGCCTATGGATTTTGAATTTGCAGGCCCCAATAATCTTGTAATCCAATTCTTTAATGCTTTCTTTTCTTTTTTAAAAAATGTTTATTTATTTATTAGAGAGAGAGAGAGAGAGCACGCAAACTGGAGGGGAAGAGAGAGAGGGAGAGAATCCCAAGCAGACTCCACTGTCAGTGCACAGCCTGATATGGGGCTCAATATCATGAGCTGTGAGATCATGACCTGAGCTGAAATCAAGAGTTGGATGCTTAGCTGACTGAGCTACCCAGGGGCCCATGTGATCCAGCTCTTAAAAATTAATTCCTCTCTCTCTCTGTATGTGCACATGTGTCTGTGTATGCATTCGGACACATCCTATTACAATAGACCCTTGAATAACACAGATTTGAAATGTGCAAATATACATGGATATTTTTTGATAAATGTAGTATAGTATTGTAAATGTACTTCGGTTTTCCTTATGACTTTTTAAATATTTTCTCTAGCTCTATTGTAAGAAGATAGTATATAGTACATAATATACAAAATACATGTTAGTCAACTACTTATGTTATTGGTAAGGCCTCTGGTAAAAAGTAGGCTATTAGTAGTTAAGTTTTGGGAGAGCCAAAAGTTATACATAGAATTTCGACTGTGGGGAGGGGTCAGTACTCTTAATCCCCACATTGTCCAAGGGTCAACTGTAGTTCTGTATCTCTGGAGAACTGTAATAGAGATGTCTAATATTTCCATGTATTTTGTCATTTTTCTAACAAAAATGACATAGCTGAGGGTATAAAATTTAACACTACGAAATACAGTACAGCATCTTAATTTTTATTAGTTTAGACAGTGGCCCCCAATTATTTTGATAGGGCTCATCTCATATATTTTCTATTGATAATAACTGTAGCATAATAAACTCTTTAGGTGGACCTATGATTGCTCTTGTGTAAATATACTCTCTGAATGTGAGTGACGCCTATGACATTAACTTGTAACCAACTGGATAGAGAAAAGGTGATAGGATGTATGTGTTTATGTGCATGTGGTTATGTTACCTAGGTTGAAGTGCCTGCCTCCTGTACTCTTTCCTTTCCTTGCTGGCTATGAGGAAGGGAAAGGCCATGCTGGGGATTCCCACCTGGCAAAGAACTAAGTGTAGGCGGCTTCTAGGATGTGAGAGCTGCCCTTGTCAATAGCCTGCAAGAACGGAAACTCTCAGTCCTACAACTGCGTGGAACTGACTGCTGCTAACAGCCACACAAAGGGGCAAGCACAGATTTTTCCCACTCCGCACAACGGATGAGCATCAGTTCTGGCTGACAATTTGCAGCATGGTGGAGCAGCCCACTAAAGCATGTCTGGACTCCAAACCCACAGAAACTGTGACAATTAATGTGTTGTCTTAAGCTCCTACGTTAGTGAGGATCCTTTTATACAGCAATAAGTGATTAATAAAGTAACATTTTTATCACAAGGTCTCTAAGAAAGATTATGCAAGATTGGAATTAGGACATGTTTACTTTGTTTTACATAATTCTAGTTCTCTGTGTTTCTCTGTGTTCTCCAGTTACATTCTCCGGAGCTTTAAATCCTGGATTCCTTCTTTGCCCTCTTTCTCTAATATATTTCCCTCACTACTTGCGAAAAATAATGGAATGAGAAGAAGGAGAAAAAGAAGAGAAGTAGGAGGGGAAACAGGAGAAGAGCAGGAGAAGAGGGGAGGGAGAGGAAGGAGGAGGGGAAGAATGGTGTTAGATGCCTAGCTTCTTGTGCAAACCTCTGTTACACACTAGTTGCTTTGTGTTGAGTTTATTAGTTCTTTAGTTTTCCCAAATAGTCTGCAGGGAGGTCAGAAAAGGTACTTTAGTTATGTTTGTATACCATGCCAGGAACATGATAGATATTCAATACATGTAAATTCAATGGAAATATTTAATTTAAAATGTTACATGAAGAATATTTGCTTACATCTAATGCAGAGAACTGTAAAATTTTACCCAGAGAGATGGAATTTTACCAAAAGATATGTGGACATTGGTTCTCTTTTTTATTGCCATAGTAACGATGCACTATTCAGTGTGTCCTTATAATATTCATCAGCTTTCCACTTTGCTGTCTTTAAATATAGGAAGAAAGCACACTATCCATCTGGAAAGAAAAGAAAATAATAAATACATAATTAAATATAATATAAAATAACATGTGCAATTATTTATACTGGGGGTCACCATGTCCAGAAATAGGAAAAGATGTATTTTATGGTATAATACCCTTAGTCTGAACAGTCATGGGAAAATTTGTGACCTCTCACATGTATTAACCACTCAACATGATGATTTTGAGGTTTAATGGCTCTATTTTTATAAGAAACAGAGGGACTTAGATACTGAACTTTGTTTTTACAATCTCACAAACTACAGGTTATCTGTAGATTTTCAGTATCCGTTTTGTAATGTTCTCCCTCACTAGTTTTATCAGACCAATACAGCTATTCTCTTCAAGACACCTTCACCAAAATTTATATCACTTAATGTTAATATGTTTGTTGCATCTAATTTGTATATTTCTGATTTGCAAGACTACTTCTTATTTTAGTAACATAAAATCAAAGACAGTTTTAGTTTATATAAGACTTATTTGGCAGTATATTTCACAAAGAGAAAAAAATGCAAGTGTCCATGGGGATAGTGAATGAAAGGAATGAAAATTTGTCAAAAGTGTGTAAATATGTGTGTGCATGCATACATGTATATGTTTATGCATACATGTATATGTTTATACATACATGTATATGTTGTGCTACGTCTACCTATATATACACACAAACTAATAAGCATTGATATTAATAGTATGAGACTAATAGTATGAGACTTGTGAGTAATAATCCACATAAATAATTCTCTATATTGCCCTAGAGCAAATGTTGTCCTATTTCAGCAAAGGCAAAAAAAAAAAAAAAAAAGATTACTGTAGGTTAATTTATACTCTAATGAAGAGTATCTCCTTTCAATGACTTTATCTCAGATTCATTGACTAAGTTCAAGAAGAGAGAGGTATCAGCATATGTTAGAAAGCCCCCAAGATAAGGGAGCCAGACATAGTACATTTGACCTTGTGCAGATTTCATAATAGTTTCATATATCAAGTGTGAATTATGATGGTTACTACCTTGTAGCCTTATTTGTTAGGATCATCTGGGAAAATATTTATATAGTGATCAGAAGATGCTGTGAGATTAAGGAACAAAGAGATTAAGTGATTTGAGAAAAAATAATAATCTCCAATATTGCTGTATCTTTAATGCCATTTTAATATAGACATAAAAGGGAGTTGCCTATAAAACATCATTTGAAAGATGCCAAAAATGTCCATGCTTTACAAGATGTTATCCCACAAAAGAGGTGATAATGTGAAATTTTCATACATACCATTTAATTTCTTGGTTTCAAGGCCTCGAAGGCCCAAGTAAATTGATAATTCCTTACATTTGTGTCATGTCTTAAAATTTGCAAGACGTTTCTGCTTATTATCTATTTTAATCTTCCCTCTGCCCTGTGATTTAGGCACTTTAAAAATAATCATTTCACAGGGTGCCTGGCTGGTTCAGTCAGTAGAGCATGTGACTCTTAATCTCAGGGTTGTGAGTTCAAGCCTCATGTTGGGCGTGGAGCCTACTTAAAATTAAAAAAATAATAACAATTATTATTTCACAGTTGTAGGCCTGATTCACATCAGGCCTAAGAGATGAACTCAGTGCTTTTGACTCCACTGAGTGTTGGCAGTGGTCTCTTCACATTGCCATAGTTGACTGAAAATGGTATCTGGAAAGGTTTCCTCCCATGCAAAATTTAAGGCAAGTTAAATTAGTTCCTATCAGCAAAAATAAATCCCCAGGTAAATGGACATAGGGAGATTATGATGGGAAATTCTATCAAGACAGTTCCACATTATAAGAACGAGGTCTAGAGGACGAGTGTGATAGGAGTCGGATACTGAGAAGGAGCCCTGTGTTATCACTAGGTATCCCAGAGCTGGGAGGGCCTAAGTGAAAAGAAGTCGTACAAACAGGGTCACAAAGGAACACTTAAGGATACTGTGTGATCCGGCTCCACTCCAAACTCCTGTTGCTCTGTTCCTTGACTTGCATTTTATAATTTAATCATCCATTCAACCAACAGTTATCTGGTATCAGGTGCTGTTCTAGATCCTGGGAACGGGACTGTGAACAAAAAAGATGAAAAGTTCTGCTCCTGTGAAGTGAAGATTAAATTGTAGTCAGAAATATTAAAATGCTTAATGATCTGGCATAACCATTTTTTTCACATACACACCCTCTATCTGCAATGCTCTTTCCATCCCTTCTTGAATCTTCAATATTCTGCTTGGTTTTCACATGTTTCAGGAAGATTTTCTGAATTTTACAATAGGGACAATATTCCTTTATCTTATGTGCCTTTAATATTACACATGACACATATTTTTCACTGTTATCAGTATTTTTTTAACTTAAAGTCAGAGCCCCGGTCGTCTTTGTATGTGTATCACCCTTGCAAAACCCAGCACCTTACACAGCTGCACTATACAGATTTGTTCAGTGGAAGAATAACCTTCTTTTGCAGATACGTCCAAAAATGATCCTTGCTTTTTTTCTGTTTTGCTGACTGCATTTTGACAAATGTTTAGCTGCATTTTCCAGGATAGTGTTCTTCATTGATCAAATGATTAGATAATCTGCTAAATTTTGACACCAACCTGGACCCATGTAGACACGTTTTCCCCTGTCCTTAAAGGTCCTTGAAATAAATAATGAAATATATAAAATATACTAACAGAAACCGAAGAAAGCATGCCATTCACAGTTAATATAACTGTTCTGTCTATACCTTTAAGTCCCCTGCGTAGTAATAGCAAGGTGATAGTTTGTGAATTAAGTACACCTTCCACCCTCCTCTCCCCCTACTCAGAGCTAATGACTGACATTCTTCCTAGAATTTTCAAAGGTTTTGA
Source organism: Panthera uncia (assembly GCF_023721935.1). Lineage (NCBI taxonomy): Eukaryota > Metazoa > Chordata > Mammalia > Carnivora > Felidae > Panthera > Panthera uncia. The sequence goes on from NC_064811.1 coordinate 49,511,679, forward strand.
GCAGCACATTAGCCCAAAGATAATAAAAAAAGAACAAGTTCCAAACCCATTAGGGAGAAAAATTACCTATGGAGCTGGAGTTGATCTGATATATCCAGCAAAATTGGGGATAGCAACTTGAATAATGATCCGGAAGACTGACAGAGTGATGGATAGACTTCTGTAAACCCATGGGGCTCGTAGAGGATTTCTCCGTTCTCTGTCTGCGGTAGCAGCAACTGGCATGGTTCCTTTAATCTGCAGCTGAAGTGTATTAGAATATATGATGAATTAACATGGACTTTTCTTCCTTTTCTCGCTGTCAGTTTTATAAAAAGAGAAAAAATATACTGTTATATATATACACTAAAGACATGCCGTATTTAATAATTATCCCTTTCCTATGATTTGTTCACTTCGATTATATTTTATATTATATCATATTATATGTTATATCATATTATATATTATATCATATTATATCATATCATATTTATTATATATTATATTATATTATATTATATTATATTATATTATATTATATGTATTATATATGATCCCTCATCGGCTTAATGAGATGCTCATAGCGTCTATTAGCCTGCTCTTCACCTTTCCCTTCCTAACCCTGGCTTAAATATCAATAGTCCCTTTCTCTCACTAACAACCTTGGTGCTTCAGAAGTCCTGTGTAGAGTGGCTAGGTGAGGACACCTGCACTCACTCTGCTGCTCTGTGACTTAACAGTTGGGCGGCCTTAGCCACGTTACTTACCTTTTCAGGGTTTTCTCACTTGTGAAATAACTCATCACAGTATTGTAATGAAGTTGAGATGATAGTGCAGACAAATCAGCTAGAACCCTGTACACACCCAGAAGTGCTAATTGCTTCCCTGTCTATGAGTAAAGCTTTTTTGTGGCTGTGATTTTATATTGTTTATTTTATTACAACAAGCAGAGAAGAGGCAAAGCATATATATTAACCATAGTTTAACTCATTAATAAGCATAGTTACTAGCGCAAGTTCACTTCAGAAGAAAGACCTAGAGACAATAATCTTCAAATTATAACCTGGGTAATCTGGCTTCTACAATTCATAGAATTTTAAGGTAATAAAGGAATAGGAGGAAATAATATATTTTGGTGTCTACTATGTGCCAAGTTCTGTGCCAAGTGCTTATTTCCATTGTTTATAATTCCCACAACAATCCTGATGGTACTTATTCCGAGAGTAAATTTAGACTCGTGAAGGTTAATTCATTTGCCACTGCTCACGCAACCAATATGTGATGAATTTTAGATTAAAATCCAGGCAATAATGACCCTAAAATCTGTACCCTTTCTATCTTATCATGATTCCTTCCTTATTCAGAGAGATTTTAGACATAATTTATGCCAACTTTTTTTTTTTTGATGAAGTTTGGTCTAAGGAAATTGACTTGTTAAAGGCAAGTCAAACCTTGTCTTCTCAAACTTTGTCTCATATGTGTTCATTAAGTTATTTAAAACCTTTATTTGACCTATTGCTTTCTTATAACTGCATTTACATATCTCAGTAGCTTTTCTTTGTCCCTGAAATCTTTCATTATTGAGACTATGTGTCATCAGATTTTATAAGAAAAAGAAAAACCCTGGGTTTCTCACCCTCCTCATCTGACCTCCCATGTGATATTTGGTAACAAACAAGTAAGTCCGTGTCTTTATCTCTTTGTTGTACATGCTTATATGGTGATGACTGTAAAGCATTCTGCTAAGTATTAAGTGGCAAAAGTGGTCATAACTGTATATATCTAATAAGACCCTTGACAGAATCACTTAAAGCAGAGTCTATATTTCTCAGTCTATATTTTTTCGTAGTTACCCCTAAAAAGCACACCCCCTTTTTTCCTTCTATGTTTTTTAGTTTTCTTCTTCTTCTTCTCCTTCTCCTTCTTCTTCTCCTTCTCCTTCTCCTTCTCCTTCTCCTTCTCCTCCTCCTCCTCCTCCTCCTTCTCCTTCTCCTTCTTCTTCTTCTTCGTCTTCGTCTTCGTCTTCGTCTTCTTCTTTTTTTTTAGTTCCCAAAGTGTCCACCTTTTCAGATCATGTACCCATTAGGCTGACTGCCTTAGGAATCCTCTAGTTCTTGAAAATAAGAGCTAAGAAGTTTTCATATCCCCCTCTTCTCAGATTTGTGAAATATATTTGTCATAATGGCTGGCTTTTGACACAGATGACATCATTTTACCATCATAATAGAATTTAGAATTCTGTCAATATAGAAGAGATGCTAGAAGTTTCATTATTTATAAGAGGCTCCAAATGGATAAAACCAAACACGGTAAAACCTTACAAAAGATATTAGAAAGTATTGACACAATGACATTTTTGGCAATTTCTTTATGATGATACCTTGTAGAAATGTATCTAGCCATGAGTACCAAGAAAGTTTTGCTTAGGAATCGTCCGCCATTGAGGTTGGAAGCTATCAGCACTAATCCTTTATATGTAGCAACCCAATACTTGCCGCGCTGACCCTGCTGTAAAGACATCTTTGGCTGCATTCTTACTCCTTCCTCCTATTCATTTCTGAGCCAAATGATCCTGCCATAAATGCCACCAGATAAAGTAAGGTATCTCACTCAATATAACTTTTGAAATTAATGCTATAACATAAATTGAAATGCTGACAACTCAGTAAATGCTGTTCTTTTCTCTGCCTTCTATAAATTTCAGTGCAATGAATTTTTTAGGAACATGTAGCGATGCCCGAGCACACAGTGAGGGTCTCTACCTTGACTAATGCTCAAGGTATGAGTTCAGTACATGCTGACTGAATCAATCCGTATACAGTTATACCACTTTATTCATACATATGCAGCTATATAAAGATTTAGGTATGATTACATGTTCATTATACTTAAAGTCCTTGTATATACACTCTTTAACACATATGTAAACTTATTCAAATAAATAAATTATGGATTAGTTAGGAAATCACTTTTATTTTCAACTATGATATTTTATTTGAACAGAGGTCTGTGTCAAAATTTTATACTTAACTGCTTTCAGGTTTCGAATTTCACAAACATTTTTTCATTTGATCTTTACATCTTCAGAAAGGAAAAGTAGATATTAGTATTCCTAGTTTACAAAAGGAGAAGATTGAAGTTAATTTGAATCAACCAGTTTATTGATGTTGAAGTGGTGAATAGTTATTTTTGCAACAAAATTAACTTGCCAAATATTGATGTTTAGAAAAATCATCAAAGCATTTTTATAGGTAAACCCCTATGCTTATTCGACATAACATTGGGTATGTGTCATGAGAGGTGAATTTTGGATCTTTCCAGAAGGTTCTTCTCTAAATGGATGTGCAATATCATTATTGTTGTAATCAGCAATAATTTTCCTGTCCTGTGGTATCAGTCTCCTTCCTTCAGATTATTTGTGCTGTTGAGATAACACGGCACCCCTCTTGAGTAAGGATGCAGTGATTGCATATTCTATGGAGAAGATGTAAGCCATGGACAAATGAAAATCACTGCTGTGTTTTATCTGGCTTCTTAGAGATAAGCACTCTCAGGTCAAGATAAATTTTTATGCTCCTGTGCTCTTTATTAATTGCTTTAAATTATAATAAGAGGTCAAAACACAGGGGTCCTTCTAATTTATTTCCTAATTATTATGTATGTGTGTCTCTGTGTATATTTGTGTATGTGGATACACAAATAATGTCTCCAAGGAAAAAGGGGAAAAAGTAATGTCTAATGGATTTAGAGACAAGAGATATGAAAGGAGACATGATACTATGACAGCCAGAAAAACATGTATTAAAATATGGTTTGTAGCCATGTTGGAGAAGGTGTCGGTTTAAAGAACAAAAATCCAAAATCCATGAAACTATTTTGTTCACAGCCTTAAACAAACCTGAAATGTAAGATTAATTTTTATTTGCATAGAAATCCCATTGCTCATACAGTTAATGCTAATTATGTCCTCTAAGGTTATACATGTCCTTTTAAGGACCACATTGGTTTGTTTGTCTGCAAATAACTAGCTAATAGGATACAGTTTGTCTCACCTAATATATTTTCATGCCATTTTCATGCTACTGTTAACATTATTAAATTTGTAATTTTGTTTTTTATGCTTGTGCTGCATTATATCTTCAGTTCTCAAAAAAATGGACCCATGACTAAAATGTGGTTTACTGAAGCATAAAAAGTGATGAAAAGAGTAACAAATAGTACAGCCCAAAATAACATCATAAACAAAGAGTGAAGTGGTCTCTAGTGGTGAATATGGAATGCAAATCTGTATATGCTGGGACACATAAATCTTCGAGTGTCATGATTTCACATATGCGACAGGAAAAGAAAAGTGCAAATAGGAAGTACATTTATGAATATCTTAAAAAATTGAATTATATTTGACTGGAGATTAATTTGCCACAATTCCCCAGTTCATTTTCCATTATAAAGCCTTGTCAAACAGGGGCATAAATGTCTGGCAAGGCTATTTCTTGAAGGATTAATTGATGTGTTCCCTCTGCTTCCTTGTGAAGTTTCCAGCTGTACCCTGAGAAATATTCCACTTTCCTGGACCACATGAGTTAGGGAAATCACCCATTTAAAGAAAAAAAAAGCCTAAATCATAACGGAAGAGAAGAAAAGAGAAAAGAAGGAAGAGAAGAAATCAAGAGGGGGCATAAGAGAAAGAAAAGGAGAGGACAGAGAAAAGAGGAAGGCCTTAAAAGCCCACAATCTTGTTTGAAGAGTAGGCAGAAAATATACCTTCACTTAACCAGCAGAAATGCATGGATTCTGGCTAACTGTGTAGCTGTTGTTTTTGTTTTCCATGGAGATGTCCACCAACAGATAAATTGCAGCCCTTTGATTTGAACATCCAGTTGCAGTGAAACTGTCCTATAACCTAAGGACTCTAACTTAGTTTTACCCACTTTTAAATGTCTCATTATCTGTGACTGATCCGCCACTCTATAGTTTGGGGCACATTCTGCATTCCCTCAGTGAGGGCAACTTAGACACCAACCGTATGATGGAGTGGTAGTGGTGATGGCGATACTCCCGTTGCAAGGTGGGAGTTGGGGGAGCTGGAAAGAAGAAGCTAGAATATTTGACCAGTGGAATCTATTCAAAGCCATTGATTTTTCTATTTTTGATTCAGTAAGCTGAGGGAGATTTTTAAACATAACATGCATAAAATAATTTTCATGCAATAACACTGATTTTGTTGTTAGACTTACAGAAGAGACCAAAAGTTGGGAAGCATTTATGGCTCTACTCTTTATAGCAGAAGCAACTTAGAAACAATAGCCAACTGCAATATTAATGACAAATTTCACACTCAAAGAGAAAGCATAAGAAGTTATTGTTGAAAAATCTTTGTCAAATGATATTTTAGGATGATGCATAATGTTAATTATGTATTAAAGGAAGGAGAATAATTATGTGGTAACTGCCTGCAGATATTTTGCTAAACAATAGAATGAAACAATTTGTGCAGACTGAATAATAACTTGGCTTACACACTGTACAGATATTAGAGAATTATACTTGATGGCTCTTTATCAATGAAAACCTCATGCCGTAGGATAAGAGATTTTTTATTTGATTACCACTTATTTTATGAACTTGGCATTTCTGACTGTGGCCTTGCAAGGAGAGTTGGGAATAAGAAGAGGGGTTATCAGGGTACCTGGGTGGTTCAGCCTGGTGGTTAAGCATCCTACTTCAGCTCAGGTCATGATCTTATGGTCTGTGGGTTCAAGCCCCGTGTTGGGCTCTGTACCAAGAGCTTGGAGCTTAGAACCTGCTTTGGATTCTGTGTCTCCCTCTCTCTCTGCCCCCCCACCCCGCCTCATGCTCTCTCTCTGTCTCTCTTTCTCAAAAATAAACATTGCAATTTTTTTTAAAGAGGAGGGGTTATATTGTGAGCCAGTTTGGGTGTACTTTAACACTAATGTACATATGATTTCATTCAAGGTGAGTGTTTGGTGAGTGAACTGTGAATAGTGATATGCTTCCTGACTTTATGTATCAATAAGTACTAGAAATAGCAAAAATAGTAAGAATGAAATAACAAGATAAAACCTCAGGAAAAAAAATTATGAAATGGAGATAAGTAGTTTACTTGACACACAGTTCAAATCAATGGTCACCAAACTGGGGAGGAGTGAGAACTTCAACAAGGAGATGGAAAAATAAAAAAGTACCAAATAAATGTCACAGAGTAGAAGTATAATGATTGAATTGAAAAATACACTAAAGGAATTTAATAGCCAAGTAGATGAAACAGGAGAAAAATTCAGTCAACTTGAAGACAAGGCAGTGGAACTCACCCAGTCAGAGCAGCAGAAAGAAAAAAAGAATGAAAAAAAGCGAAAATAGTTTAAGGGACTTACAGGACAATATCAAAAGAACTAACATTCGTATTATAGGATTCACATTATGGAGAGAGAGGAACAGATAACTTAGTTAAGGAAATAATCAATGAAAGCTCCCCTAACCTAGGAAAGGAACAGACATGTAGACCCAGGAATCCTAGAGAGTTCCAAACACGGTGAACCAAAAGACATTATAATTAAAGGAAGCCAAAATCATTATAATTAAAAAGTCAAAATTTAAGACACAGAATCTTAAAAGCCACAAGAGAATAACAACTTGTTAGGAACAGGGGAACAAGACTATCAGATTTTTCAGCAGAAACTTTGTATGCCAGAGGGAGTGTCGTGATATATTCAAGTGCTGAAAGAAAAACCCTTCCAACCATGAATAGCCTACATGTCCAAATTTTTCAGAATTGAAGGACAGATAAAGAGTTTTCAGGACAAATAAAAGCTAAAGTAGTTCATCACCATGCAGATTGGAAAGAAAGAGGTAAAATTGTCACTATTTGCAGATGACGTGATAATACACACAGAAAATTCTAAAGACTCCATTGAAAAACTGTTAGAACTAATAAATTTCATAAAATTGCAGGATACATAATCACTATGCAAAAATCTGCATTTCTATACACTAATAATTAACTATTAGAGAAATTAAGAAAACTATCCATTTATAATTGCATCAAAAAGAGTAAAATACCTAAGAATAAATAACCCCAGAGATAAAAGACATGTACACTGGAAACTGTAAGACATTAATGAAAGAAAGTAAGGAAGACACAAATAAAAGGAAAAATATTCTGTATTCCTGGATTGAAAGGCCAGTAGGACTGGCCTGTAATGTATTTGTTACTGGTACGTGAACAGAGAAATACTAAAATTGAGAAGAAGAGGTTAGAATCCTTTTTAGTAAATTTATGCTTATTTGACAACATACTGTGTATGAGCATGAGATCATTTCATTGAGCAGGTTTGTACCAGTTTTGGTGAAGTTCATCTTGCGAATTAAGTTGATGTAGACTGAAATGCTTATGTGTAGTAGGATCACGATACATGTGGTACTTCAGAGTTAGTCTGTAAAGTAAGACTCAAAATGATACATAAATCAGGGACAATATATCATTTTTTAAATGACTTACTATTTCAAGGTCATTTTATTTTGTGTTTTAATTAACATTGGCTTTAAACTTACAGTTGAGCAGTATTGGATAAAATGCAGAAGTGACATTTACATTATTTTCACTCCTAATGAAGTGATGATGAAACATTCTTTACTGAACTAATTTTGAAGACAATACAAAACTTTTTCTAAATGTCACAGAATGGTAGTGTAAAAACAAATCTGAGCTTAGGTAAAGAGCTTTATTCAAAAGGACAATTGCAATAGAAAGAAGGGTGCTATTGCAATAGGGCAAGGGAGACTTTGACCATAAGATCTACAAGTTTCTAACATCAGGAAGAAAGGAATTTTCCCACAAGGCTAGAAAGAACTAAGTGAGGAGGAGGGGAATGAATAGGTGGTGGGATGAAACAGTTGATCAGAAAACATCTTCCCTTGAGGTCAACTTGGTCCTCCAGAATTCTGTATGGAAACATTGGTTCACATTCTGATGATGGCTCAGGCTGGGCATGATTAAAAGTTTGGTTCAGTATGTTCTGAAGAGGGGAGAGAAATTTAAGTGTACCCACAAGTTAAGTTAGCAGATGTGTGGTCCAGGTTGGTCAGTGAATACAAATGGTTCAGCTAATCATGGATGAGACAAAGAATGGGAGTGTGGTCTGTGTCTATCCTTGTCATAGGTAAACAAATCAGGGGGCCTCCTTGACTCTTATCTGAGTCATATAAGGAAGAATGGTGCTGTGCAGTAAGTTGTTTTATAGAACACAAAAGAATCAGCGGTAATTTCTTAACCATCACTGATTTTTCCAGGAGCACGGGGCTCAAGTAGGGTTTAACATTGTCAGTCCCTCCATTTGCTTAAGCCAAATGAATATCATTCATCTCTGAACAATTCAGAGGTGAGCAAAAAACCAGAGCAGAGCAAAGCAGGTTCTAAGAAATCAGCTCCTGACGACTCTTGCTGGCATTGTTTGTAAAATCAGTTAAACCATTTTTTGAGAGGTAGTGGCAAAGGCCAGTTGTGTTAAGTTTACGTGTCTTTAAATAGGGATGTCTAAAATAAAAAAGATTAATGTAAAACATTGATTAAAATAAAGAGGCAAAGTTGAACACTGAAAGGTAACCAGTCCAGTGAGTTCCAAGAACGTGATGGATACAAATCTTTCTGCGAGGCAGTCCTGCTTGTTGAATTTCTCAAAGCCAGGAAGATGCTGATAGTCCTGGAGATGTTGTACATTCTCTCTCCTCTAAGAGCCTGCATGACCTACACATTTTATCAGACTTCCTTGATGACCTAGACAGCAGACTGTACAGGGAGAAATCTTTCCTCTGTTTGGTCTACTACAGTGATGAGCCCTTCAAGTGTACCAAGTCTTCAGAATTTAGCTCCCAGTACTTCTTCAGATGTTGAGAGTAAACTCGGCTATAAGACAACCTGGAGTTCAAATAAGAATCTGGTTAGGCAAGTTTTAGCTCTTGGTGATACCAAGTTAGGAAGGGGAGCAGCTGAAAACATTAGTTGGGGATATGCCCAGACACTGAAGGAAACTGGAAGAGTCAAAAATATTATAAGGTTTAACAATGCATACCAGATGAAAGAATTTAGTCCAATTTACATGTAGGTAATAAAATTGGAAATCCATCATATCCAACAGTTACTTAGAATTTGTAAAGAGGTACAAAATAGCACAAAGACTGTTAACAGGGCCAGACAATGATAACCTGCATGGATGTACTGTGGTTTCTCACTGAAACACAGAATTTCTCTCTATAGTCCTTCTTTTGATCAAAGATGTCAAATACAGATTATAGATCATAAATTAAAGCTCCTCTCATTAGACTTGGCTTTATTAATTGCATGCTTGTAGTAAGAATGGTGATTTACCTTACAGGGAGGAATGTTAAAATATTTACTTTGCTGAAAATTTTTGTAAGGAATCTTAGATCAACGTTTTAAAATTCTCTTATGGCTAGAAGCCAAGCCAAAGACTCTCCATCATATTTCACCTGCAATATCTATAGGTTTGGGCGAATTTCCATCTTGTAGAGGTCTCCCAAATATTCTAAGTTTTCCTTGCCTGCAAGGAAAGTCTCTTTCTTACTCACCTATAGGGTTGGGATCTCCATATGCTAGTCATTACCTCACCAGTTTTCCTAGTAGGCTTGTGAACATTGGCTCCATAAAGTTAACTTTAACCCCTTAAATAAAAGTGTCTAGTCATGGGGCTCCTGGGTGACTCATGATCAGGTCATGATCTCAATGTTCATGGGCCCAAGCCCCATGTTGGGCTCTATGCTGGCAATGCAGTGCCTGCTTGGGATTCTCTCCCTCCCTCTCTCTCTCCCCCTCCCCCCACTCACTCTCTCAAAATAAATAACCTTAAAACTTGTTTTTAAAAAAATTTCCTAGTCATATATGACTGAAAAGCATCATTTTCCAATATGACATTTCAGTCAAAGCTTTGGTTTATTACCAATGTTTCCAATTATGTCCTGTTAACAAAGGAAGACAGATTCTTATCAAACAAGCAAAAATTATATTGCCATGAAATAATATTTAATCAATAAGTGTTTCAAAAATCTGGAGGGATGAGGTAGACAGAGGTTTCATTTCTGTTTATGAAAGTACAGCCTACTAAATTTTTAGGAGTTACAAAGAGCAAAAGAGAAAAGAGAAAGGGGTTCATTGTATCTAGAAAACAGGGTTATTACCAGCAGTATTCCAAGGAAAACCCATAGTCATCCTTTATCAGTTCATTCAGTCCTATATAGTTAATTTTGTTCTCATCAATTTAGGGTTAACAGTCTTATGAACCCATCTGCTTCTACACTACCATTTAAGAAATCCTGACTCAACCTAATAGTATAATTTCAAAGTTATTTAGGACTTGAGCATCTTAAACCTATGCTAGAGAGTACCTGGCATAATCATTTTCTAAGGGTCTCAGAGAGTCTTTTTTTGGAGAAAAATCTTTCTGGCCTGTAGTTGATTTGCAAGTGCTTTTAGGGAAGGACAAGAGATAAAACTATGTGTAAAGGATGCAAGACTTCAAAATAGTTGTGATTAACCTACTTTTCATAATTTTCTAAAGTGGAAATCTGATAAAAGCACATTTGAAAATAATGCAACTGACAAGGAAATTTGTTTTGTGGCATGCAAAACAAAGTTGATTGAAAATCAAAGTGAGAGGCACCTGGGTGGCTCAGTCAGTTAAGAATCAGACTTCAGCTCAGGTCATGCACTCACAGCTCGTGGGTTCGAGCCCCACATCAGGCTCTGTGCTGACAGCTCAGAGCCTGGAGCCTGCTTTGGATTCTTTGTGTCCCTCTCTCTCTGCCTCTTCCCTGCTTGCACTCTGTCTCTCTCACTCTCATGAAATGAATAAACATTTAAAAAAATTAAAAAAAATCAAAGTGAAAAAATTTTAAAAGTATACATAAAATGTAACATGATTGAATCTTAGTACAAAAGTGAGAAAACTTATTTTCTTAAGTAATTAAGACCATGATAAAGTCAAAAGAAAACACAAACAATTCTTTTTTTAGATTATTTAATGTTTATTTACTTTTGAGAGAGAGAGAGAGAGAGAGAGTGCATGCTAGAGCGAGACTCAGCGTGGGGAGGGGCAGAGAGTGAGGGAGACACAGAATCTGAAGCAGGCTCCAGGCTCTGGGCTGTCAGCACAGAGCCCGACATGGGACTCAGACTCATGAATCATGAGATTATGACCTGAGCCAAAGTTGGCCACTTAACTGACTGAGCCACTCAGGAGCCCCAAGAAACAATTCTGATATGACACAGAACTTTTGGCTTCTAGGCAGACTATACAGAAGGTAAAGATACACCTTTTCTAACCTCTTCTTAAGAGCAGACCAATAATTCAAGAATTTTGTTATTTTAACAGAGAAAACCAGATTCTAGTTTTGCATCAATATACAGTTGACCCTGATCACTGACCTACAATGCAATCCACAATCCATGTAAAACTTTCAACTCCCCCAAAACTTAACCACTCATACTCTGCTGTTGACTAGAAGCCCTACTGATAACATATTTTGTATGTTCTGAGTATTATGTACTCTACTCTTACAATGAGGTAAGCTAGAGAAAAGAAAATGTAAGAAAATCATAAGGAAGAGAAAATACATTTATGGTACTCCACTGTATTTATTGAAAAAATTTGCATATAAGTGGATCCCTGCAGTTCAAATGCATGTTGTTCAAGGGTCAACTGCAACATTTTATACAAAAATCCTTTACAAAAATTTCTTATAAATAAACCCATCAGAGCTTTGATAGCTTTGAGTACAAAAAGTAAAATTATTTTTCTGTGGAACTTTATAATTTTCTATACCCATGCAAGTTTTGTCCTACACTCTCCCCTTTCTCATATGGAATAATGAATTATTTTACATTGGACAAAACAACTCCCTCTTCCTTTAACAAAAACATTTCCTGCATACCTTGTATGGAAAACTGTTTTTCTGTGCCACTGTTTCTCCTGGTAGAACCTCATTAGCATTTAGTGATTATAAATTTTAAATACATTAACTTCTATTTCACAGAGAAATGTATAAAGAATATAATTGTGAATGTCTTCCATCAGGGTTTTGCTGTAGAGCTTAGGAATATACCTTTTATCACTTTTATAACCATATATGTCCTTGTAATACAATTTGTCAGTGTGGCCACAAATGAATACATTTTTTTTTTAAGTGAATATGTTTTTCTTTTAAGTTTATTTACTATGAGAGGGAGAGAGAGTGCAAATTAGCATGAGTGGGGGAGGGGTGGAGAGGGAGAGGGAGAGAGAGAATCCCAAGCAGGCTCCACACTGTCAGCACAGGGGCAACATGGGGCTCAAATTCACGACACATGAGATCATGACCTGAACTGAAATCACGAGTTGGACACTTAACCGACTGAGCCACTCAGGCACCCCTGAATACATTCATTAACAGACCCAAATACATACAGCCTTAAGGTTAGGTTTAGTAATTTACATTTCAGTATTTTATTTTAGAAATGTGTTAGGTATTTAAAGAATAGTCATTAATTAACCTAATGTTGTATCTAAGATTTTAAGTTACCAAAAGAACTTGGAGATTATATCTTCATATGGACATATGAAAAAAACAGAATTATTGTTGAAATAAAGTTTGTTAGAATTATTCAGTTTGATTAATCACAAATTTACATTTTCATCATCTTAAATGTCTAGTAGATATAATGCAAATTTATTTAGTAACATAAGTTTCGGAAGAATATACAAATAGGAAAAAAAGATTGTATTATCCTCAATTTCTGACTATTTTAAGAATATTCCATTTATATAAGTACTATTGATCTCTGAGCCAATTAGAATAAAGCTCCTTGAAGGCATTTTATAACTTAATTTGGTAATCATCTAGAGGTAGGGAAATAGTACACATATATAACTCATAAATACTACCATGTCAGTCAGCTTGGGCAGGCAGAACAAAGTATTCTTTGTGACTCTTTGTAGTGGCCCTGACCAATGGCTCTCTGTAGGGGCCCCTCTCCTGTAGCTCTTTAGAAGGGCAGCCTGGCCTGCTGTAACCAAAGGGGCAATTCCACCCTCTGAAATCAACGAGGAGTCAGCCTTACCCTCTGGGTCTGTGGTGGGAGTGGCAGCCCTGATGATCTCTGAATTGCCTTTTGAGTCATTTCCCCCTATTCTTGAAGAAGGACACATGCCTCTTCACCACTGGATACATTTATGGTCCTATGCTCTAGAACCCCAGAAATCTGATAGCATTCTCTGTCCCTTTTAGTTCTAGCTAACATTGTTTCTGCTTATGTGATCCCATTTCTATCCCTGGTTTCTGCTGAGATGGCTGAAACCAGTTAAATCCATGAACTGGATCCATGATTTCTTTACCAAATGGTTGTACAGCCGCACTCTTAGTGTTCTTGTCAGAACATGTTTCCTTGTTTTTTATAATATGGTTAGGCTGAGAATTTCCCAAATCTTCAAGTTCTGGTTCATTTCTGCTTAACAATTCCTTCAAACTGTCTTTTCTCTTGTAATGTATGTAAAAAGTAAGGAAAAACCAAACTTCTCCTTCAGTACTTTGCAAAGAAATTTCCTTAGCCAAATATCCAAATGTATTCCTCTCCAGTTCTACCTTCTACCAAACCCTACAACACAATTCCACAAAACACTTGAACAGTGCCAGGTTCTTTGCCACTTTATAACAAGGATAACCTTTCCTCCAGTTGCCAATAAGCTACACCTCATTTCCATCTGAAACCTCACAAACTTACCTTTAACATCCATGTTTCTATCAACAGTTTCTTCAAGAGGATCTAGGCTATTTCTAGGATGCACCTCAAAACTCTTCTGGCCTCTGCATCACTCAGTTCTGCAGCTGTTTCCACCTATATAGGTATTCATTATAGCAGTGCCTCACTTCACAGAACCAAAATTTGTATACTGGTCTGAAAGGGGTAGCATAACAAAATACCACAGACTGATTGGCTTAAAGAACAAATATGTTTTTTCACAGTTCTGCATGCTAGAAGTTTAAGATCAAGGTGCCAGCATGTTCAGGTTCTGGTGAAAACTCTCTTTCTGGCTTGCAAATTACTGCTTTGCACATGGCCTCTCTTCTGTGTGTGTAGGGGGGTAGTGGTAGAGAGAGGGAAATCATTTCAGTGTCTCTTTCTCTTCTTAGAAGGATGCCAGCCTTATGAGACTCCCCCTGCCTTATGACTTCATTTAATCATAATTACCTCTCTAAAGGCCCTGTCTTCAAATACAGTCACACTGGGGACCAGAACTTTAATACTTTAATATATGAATTGGTGGGGGTGAGTGGGTAAGGGGGGGGGCACAATTATATATATATATATATATATATACATATATATATATATATATATATATATATATATATACACACACACACACACACACAAACATATATATATATACACACACATGTGTGATAATATATATATTACAAACACACCCAAATACAGAGAGTATGGGTTCAATTCTAAAATTTCAGCTATGAGTCAGACATAAACACAGAAATACAAAACTCACAGGTTTATAGGAAAGGACTGGCTCTCATCTTTGCTCCTCTTGTATATCATCAGAACTGTGCTTCAGGCTTATGGGACAATTTGAAGTCACTTGCTCAATATAAGATTTAAAGAATACCCACAAACATTTGTGAGAGAGACTTTTAATTTTTTAGAGTAATCTCTAAGTCCAATGTGGGGCTCTAACTCACAGCCCGCAAATCCAGAGTTACATGCTCTGCTGACTGAACCATCCAGGTGCCCCCTTTTATTTATTTTTTTAATCTGGTGAATGATTTTATTTAGTCTGCAGGTTAAATTTTGGACAAGGGACCAAGGAGAGAGCAAGTGGCCATTGTGCTTCCAAAGCTCTGTTATGAGTGACATTATATCCAGCCTGCTTCTAATTAGCTTTTTCAGTCTTAAGTAGTTGCTTTTGGGGTTTCTGACCCTCTCCAGAGTCCCCAGTAAAGGGGAGGGTCACCTAAAACTGGAGTGTGGAGTGGCTATAGGAAGTTGAAGGGCCAGAGTGGGAAGGGAAAGGTCTGGCAGAAGTGGATAGAGGACTGGAGAAGTTGGAGATGTTGAGCTTAAAGGAAGATCAAAGTCAGTAAAAAAGAAAAAAGAGAAGGGGTGGGTCATGGGAATGGGAAATTATAAGCAGTTTGAGACAGTCCCAAATTTCCAAAACATGTAGAATGTTGAAGTTTTATTTTTTTTAAATTTTTTTTAGTGTTTTTATTTATTTTTGCGACAGAGAGAGACAGAGCATGAGCAGGGGAGAGGCAGAGAGAGAGGGAGACACAGAATCGGAAGCAGGCTCCAGGCTCTGAGCTGTCAGCACAGAGCCCGATGCGGGGCTCGAACCCACAGACTGTGAGATCATGACCTGAGCTGAAGTCGGACGCTTAACTGACTGAGCCACCCAGGCGCCCCTAGAATGTTGAAGTTTTAAATGGTTCTATAGTGATATTTTGCTTTTTCTCAAGATATTGAACTGAATTAGTGCCTGTATGAATTAAATGTTTGTGTATCTCCCGAATTCATATGTTGAAGCCATAACTTCCAAGGCAATGGTATTTGAAGATAGGGCTTTAGGATGGAATGAAGGTGCCCTATAGGAAAATATACCAGAGAGCTTTTCTCTCTGAGAAAAGCCATGTGAATACATAGCCAGAAGACAGCCATCTGCAAGCAAGGAAGAGAATTCTCACTAGAACCTGACCTTGTTGATACCATGATTTCAGACTTCCAGCTTCCAGAACTGTGATAAAGTAAATTTCTGTTGTTTAAGCCCCCTGATGTATGGTATTTTGTTATAGCAGCCAGAGCAGACTACATCAGTGACATAATGGGAAAACACATAGTCAATGGAAGTAGAGGAGGCAGGGATCCTAACAGAGTGAGAATTACCCATAGGAATAGATAATTAAATCAAAGATACAACCTTAAATGAGCTGGGAAAGAGGCCCACTTGATGATTTTCTTCACACAATCCTCAAAGAACCAAGGGAATTCTTCCAAGCATAACCCAGTCAAGGAGCTAAGGAAATTCCCTCACATAATCCCTCACTCCACAGAAGGTCAAAAACATTCCTTATGCATGAAATAATCAAAGTAACTCCTTACCATGTTACAACAGACAAATGTCCAGAACAAGAGATGAGGAGTCAAGACTCACCACTGTGGTGAGTTCCCCAGCTGGGAAAGGACACAAAGGACCAGAGAAGTTGGAATGAATTCAGATGAAGATAGCAGGTTCTTGTAGTCGTCAGCACTCCATCTGAGTCTCAGTACCCCAAAGCTTTCAAATAAAAACAAATTAGGACCTAGACAAGGAAGGATTTTATTTGAAAAGACTATTGCAATATGAAGGGGTAGACTGTTGTGTTAGGAAGAGCTTTTCAACAATAAGATCTGCAAATGTCTCAAAGTTCAGGCAAAAAGGAATTTTATTTTGTAGGGAAAGGTAAACAAGGCTAGATAGAATTGGGTATGGGGATATGGGTTGAACAGGTGGTATGATCAGACATTTGATCAGAGAACTAATTTTCCTATGTTCCACTGATAATTCGGAGGGTCTTTTGTGGTGGTTGTTTCACATTTTGCAGATGGCCCAGTCTAAAAGTGGGTAAATTTCAGGGTCCTGGAAGTAGGAGAGAAATCTAACTAAAGTTTGTCATGTTGGCCGGTATTTTGTCCAGATTGGTCACTGGTTACAAACAGTTCTAACACACTGACCAATCTGGACAAAGAATGAAAATTTGGAGGCTCTGTGTCTGGCCTTGAGATAGGTAAACCAGGGCATTCTTGAGCCTTTTCTGAGTCCTATGATAATAGGTCGTTCTTTGCAGTAAGCAACGTGTGTGAGTGTGTGTGTGTGTATGTGTGTGTGTACACGTACATGTGTGTGTGTTGAGGGCCAGTTCTTAGCTGTTGCTGTTTCCAGGAGCACTGGGCCTATGTAAGGATCCACTTTGTCAGTCATAAACCAAATTATGGCAATGACACTAACTCTGAAGAAATCCTAAAAGTTACCACCTACTAATTTTACTGAGAAATATGATATCTTGTGTACCAAGTTTGAGCTTATAGCCATAATTGATGGAGAATGCTAAAATGAGTATCTTATTGATAGGGTCAGGATGTGACTAAGGAAGCAATAAAACCATCGAAATCTTAGAAGTAATTATGAACAAATCATAAATAAATAATTTCAAAACTCCCAAAAATTATTTGAAGGAAAATGTAAGTGTATTGAATTCAAAGCAGATAGATGTTTCATAGTTTACCTATGAACATTACTGCTAAGCATTCTAATAAAGTAGCAATTAACGAAGGCTAAAAATATACAATTACCATGTTGTTATATTTGGTGAGAAATACTAGGTGAATTTGTAGTAGAGAAGGCAATGAAAATACCACTTTACACCAATATACAATGACGTATTGTGGAACAGGCTGATCATAGGAGGGCATCTTAGAGCACCAACTAACTATTAAAGTATCTTTCATTGCAACTTGGCAAATTTCCAGATATGGCTAACATGACAATTAAAAAAAGAATACACACACACACACACACACACATATATACACACACACACACACACATAGTTTTGAACATAGTAGTGATGGGAAGGAAGAATATGTTTTTTTCAGCTTAATTTCTGGAAACACAACTAACTTTTGAAAGATCTCATAAAAGTATAAAATGTTACATTGTTTCAAAATTAAGTTTCTACAGGAATGGGTTCTGGAGAAACAGTTGTGATATCAGAAAAACCTTCTGAAGTAGTTATATAGATGAAAGAGTGAGCTTATGCCAGATTGAAAATTGATACCCTGCTTCCTTCATGGAGAAAGATTTGCTGTGGAACAAAAAGTGTCTCAAAACTTAGTAATATTTATTAGTTACAACAAAAGGCTAAAATATTAAAGTTGAGATTATTAAGTGATAATATGGAAGCTAATCATAAATAGCAATTTGCATATTAGAAATCAAACGTTCTTTTCAAAATGTTTGAATTACTGAACATTTAGTATTTCTACAAAAGTCAGTTTTGTCCCAAACTTTTAAAGTTAGAAATTGGACATTTAGTTTTCATATTGCATATATTCAGCATTTGTAATCTTTTGATTTTCTGCATACAAGGATGAATACAATATAGTTTTCAAAGGCAGAGAAGACCAAAGAGCAGAAATGAAAGGTAGAAGTCTAGAAGAACCATTTCCACAGATTCTGTAACGTGTTTCTTAATTTAAGGATTCTCGAAGGATGTTGATTTTGCATATCTGATAAAAGTTATCATTGCAAAACTTAAGAATTATACAGAAAATTTTCATTTGAATTTTCCAACAGAAAATCCTATTCACAAATAGGATGTCTATGAATCTGGAATTCTTTTCTTTAATTATAGAATAATTTAATGTTTATTTATTTTGAGAGAAAGAGAGAGAATGAGTGGGCAGGGACAGAGAGAGGGGGAGAGAGAGATTTCCAAGCAGGCTCCGTGCTGTCAGGGTAGAGCCTTATGCATAGGTCAATCACACAACCATGAGATCTTGACCTGAGCTAAGATCAAGGGGCAGACACTTAACCGACTGAGCCACCCAGGTGCCCCAATCATAGAGTGATTTAAATTTAATCATAATTTGATAGAATAAATTGTTGGAATTGCTACTTATATTTAATTGAAGAGGAATTTTGAAAATCATCATAACTTTCTTGATTTGGATAAAAGTTAAAAATAAACATACAGAGACTGACTAAAATGATTTATATTTCATCTTGCATTCAATTCAAAACACCTTTGGAGAATCTCTACCCATGTTATTAAAACGAAATATAAATACCATGTAAATATACATTATCCCAAGCAAGCACCACTGCCATCAATCTCACCTAGATTAGATAAGCTAACAAGCAAGAAGCAAACTCATTCATCCTATTAAATGTATTGATACACATGTAATTCATCAAAGTTTTTGTAAAAAGGTTTAACACAAAAACCAGCCAGTTTGCTCATAACTTTTCGCTAAGGTACTGTTTGAAATGATAGGTACGAATTTGTCATTTTCTACACTAGCACTTTTGAACAGTCAGTGGACAACGTGTGTGTGTGTTTTTCTTTTTCCTTATATGTATAGAATTTGGTCTTTCATCCTTATGTTTTTATTTTATTTTTCCTAGTAATTTATTGTTGTATTTTACAAAGCTCTCTAAACATGACTGATTATTAATTTAAGCTAATGAAAGTAGTCCTTCGCTAAATATAGCTTACAAGTCACTATTCTGAAGCATTCTCTGATACTCTATTCCAATTCTGGATCCTGCTCCCCCTTTACCACTGCTCCCATCAACTTTTATTAATTAACAGCTAATGTCTCATGTTGCAACTCAGCTTGCTTTGGCCTCTTTTAGTGAACTAAAAACCACTATTCCCAACTTAAATTCACTTCTGATAACTTGCCCATCCCCTTCATTATATTTAGATATGACATGGCTTTACCTACTTTTTTTTTCCTCAGAGATGAGCTTCAAAAGGTAGGCAGAAGTCTAAAAGTTTGAAAGTGACAAGGAACACAAGTTTCATAAAATATACCTTAAAATGTTTATTTTTGCCATTTGGAAATATTTTCAAGATTCAAAATATAGAAATCATAGTAGTCAAAAAATATCCACTTTCTATTATATGCCAGGCATGTATGTTTTCTTCAATGCACTCACAGAGAATATGGCCAACATGGACAGTAAATATTAAACAAATTATAATAAATGATTTTGATTATGCAAAGAATTACAAGATGTTTTTGGATTTAAAAATAATTACAGGGTATCTTGTGGAGCATATAATGGGAGGCAATGATAGGATGAATAATGGCCTCCCAAAGATGTCTACATCCTAACTCCCAGAATCTATGAATATTACATTTTTTTTGGTAAGCTTGACTTTGTAGATGTGATTAATTTAAGAATCTTGAATTGGCTCCCTATTCATTATCCTGGATTATCCTAGTAGGTTCTAAGGGTTCTAAGAGCCCTTAGAAGAGCAGATCAGAGTTACTCATAGGAGACTTGACTATGGAAATAAGAGACTGAAATGAAGGAAGAAAGAAACCATTAACCAGGGAATTCAGAAGGCCTATAGAATCCAGAACAAAACAAAACAAAACAAAAAAAACAAGAAAATAAGATCCTTCTCTAAAGTCTCCAGCAGGAATCAGCCCTGCCAGTGCCTTGATTTTAGCCTTTTCAAAATGATTTTGGACTTCTGATTTCCAGAACTGTAAGGTCATGAGTGTGTGTTGTTTTAAGCCACTAAGTGAATGATAAGTAGGAAACTGATTCAGGGACCTAATATTATAGGAGAGAGGCAGAGAAGTTTTCTATATGAAATGATATTTAGTCTGATGCATAAGAAAAAGCAAAAATTAGCTGGGTAAAGAGGAGCAAAAATACCCAGGTAAGGTGCATATAGTGCAGGTAAAGTTTTGAGGTAAGAAAGAAAGTGAAGAGTTACCTGTTGTATCTGTCACAGATTCCACATAGTCAGTGACTTAAGACAACACAAATTTATTATATAACAGTTCTGAAGGTCGGAAGTGCAAAATCAGTCTCACTAGGCTAAAATCAAGGTGTTGACAAGACTGTGTTCCTTCTGGAGAATTAAGAGGAAAATCTGTTTCAGTGCCTTTTTGGCTTCTAGGTGTTGCCTGTATTATTTCTTGGCTTGTGACCCCCTCCTAACCAGTGATAATATTATCTCAAAGTCTTCTCTGCCTCCCCTGCCTCCCCTGTTTTACTTATAAGGACCCTTGTGCTTACATTGGGTCCACTGGGATAATGCAGGATTGCCCCCCCCCCCCCCCCAATCTCAAAATCCTTAACTTAGTCACATTTTTAAAGTCCTTTTTATCATGTAGGATAATACATTCACAGGTTTCAGGGTTTAGAAAGTGGACACTTTAGGTGTGTGTGTGTGTGTGTGTGTGTGTGGTGAAGGGGTTATTCTGCCTACCACAGTGAGATTAAGAAATGGAAATAATAGTAATGTCTAGAGAACAAGTGTTAAGAAGAAAGAATGGTATAATTCTTCTTAAAAGACTCTTAAAAGATAGACAGCAATGAAGAGCATCTTACACTATGTTTAAGGTTTCAAATTTTACCCAAATGAAGTCATTGTAATCTACCCTAGAGCACTTAGAAGACTTCCTAGAAATTTATTTTCCCTTCCCTTTCTCTTTCTCTCTCTCTCTCTCTCTCTCTCTCTCTCTCTCTCTCTCTCAAGCATAAGGGTAATGGTGGCCTCCATGTGAGGAACTGACAGGGAGTAAGTGAATAGGACATCAGTGCAGAGCCTAGGAGAAATGGTGGGCTCAAGGTGGTAGAATAAAGATGAAAATGAATGGATAGGTTTAAGAAAACTTTTGGAGGGAAAAAGGAATATTGCTGGTGAATGACTGGAATGATAGATGACCAAGCTTGGGTATCATGATTCCTCTAAAACCCTGGCATACACGAAAGCCATGTAAACCATAAACTGAGAGGACAAATTGGATAAGGGACAAATTAGGAGTGGGGAAATCATGTATTTAATTTTACAAATACTGTGTTTTGTATCACAGATACTTTCAGGTGAAGATCACTGTTTTCACAGTTTAAGAGCACAGATAGGAGTACTAGACTGGGATGATATATTTGTGATTCCTAGACATCGACACATTGTAATTCAAACCAATGGAGTGGAGGACATTGCTCAATGTAGACCGGGCAAAGAATTGAACAATTCTGATATTTAATGCAGTAGGAGAAGGTAGTACAAAGGTGATAAAACATTGTCTTAGGGAAAGGTAGCAAGAAGCCTGAAGAGTGACATGTCATGGAAACCAAGAGATGAAAGGATTTTAAAAATGATGTTTTCAGCTGAGATGAAAGTTGATAAGAGTTTAATGAGTAAAGACCCAAAATATCCACTGGATTTTTTAATGGCAAATTTCTTGGCAAATTTAAAAATTGTAACTTCTGTGGAGTTATTTAGGGCAAAAGTTGTCAGATTTTTCTGGATTGAGGAAGTGAAATCCCCAACTGTTGACAAGTCTGTTCTGAAGTGTGACTGCGAAGAGGGGTAGAGAGATGGTGGAGAACATTGGAATTTGGTGTGTAGTCTGGAGACTTTTTTTCTTTTTTAATGGTAGAAGAAACTAAATCATATTTCAATGCAGATACAAAGTGCAGGATGGAGATACAGAAGTGTGGAAAGGCACCTTAGTTTAATATTCCTGAGACCTCGCTCACAAAGTGCTGCCCAACTTCAAGGAAAGACTTTTGACTGATGATAGTACAGGATTTAACCACAATTTATTTTGAATTTTTTTCATTTTAGAGTTCTATTTCTTGCCTAACCTCCAACCAAGACATTTATTTTCTTTTGAAAATAATTTCTGCAATTTCTTTTCTTTTCTTTTCTTTTTATTTTTAAAAGGTATCCTTTTTCTTTTAGTTTCATGTTGTTAGGCTTCGATCACATGATTACATTTGTGCCTTGATTGTATTTTATATTTATAAATTCCCATTTATTTAATCTATCTTAACCGTCAACTCTTTTACTTTTACAAAGTTACCTTGTGCTTCCCATCTTTATTTTTTCCTAGATTTTTAGTTTGCTGTTGTTGTTTTACTTCTACCTTGTGTCTACCTTTGTTGGAATTTTAATTTTCTTTCAATTTTTACTGTATTCTTTTTTTTCAATATAATTTTTTTCTTATTCTTAGTTTCAGTATATCACCCCTTTTTGTTCTTTTCATCTTAATCTTAAAGCAAAATTAAACATTCTGAATTACAGTTTTTAAGTAATCCACTTCTCTATTTCAGTTTTTAATGTATTTTTTTTGTATTTTTTAATGATTATTAATAAATACGAAAGAGCTCCTTTTCTATAGTCTCCAAATGAGACTTTGTTGGGTTTTTTTTCCCATTGCTTACACTGCTGCAAACCACATCTATTTTTTCCAGTGGATCTCTTCATCTAATAATGACTCTTATTAACAGTAAAAAACAAAACCTATAATTAAGATTAATGGATTCATTCCTATCTAAAAATTCTTTATTGGCAGGTTAGATATTTGATATACTGAAATGATTTTTCCCAGATATTCACACTATGTAGCAGTTAAAATAGAGATACGTGTTTTAAAACGCATCGTCTCTGACATATTAAAGCACTGGATTTAAAGCAAACTGACATAGCACATTGTAAGAGCACTGATCATTGTGATAGATACTTGCACAAATAGGTATCGTAAAACTCAATGCTACTACATAAATAATATTCCTTTCCGGTGCTTTAAACTTCTGTATTATGATGTTCTTAAAAAAGGATTAGGCTCATACCCCATAGCCCCAAAGGCTATTTTGCCTTTGTCTTGCTTTTTTCATTTAATATTGTTCTGTGAGCATTTTGGCATTTAAAATATTTTTAAATGAATGATATTACATCGTGGGTGATGTGTGGTTTAAACGTTTCTGTATTATAGGACTGTTACATTGCTTCAAAATCTTGCATATAATCAAGTTTTCCTGATTACTACCTTCAGATACATACCAAACAGTGACGTTATTGGATGAAATGATGTGACCATTTTTAAAGCTCTTGCTCCTTATTGTCAAAATGCATTACCACACCAAGCAATGAACACAGGGCTGTTTTGTTTCAACTATATCACTATCAATTAGTTCTGGTTCTGGTCCTTTATTGGCTTCCTAGTCTATTGTGCAAGAAAAGGACTTCAGGATGGAGGCAGATTTACCTTATATATAAGGCTCCCATGTATTCTACATAGTTACTCCAGCTCACGGGTGATGTGTCACCCTTTAAAATTAGGTTTATCTTACTACCTGGTAACCTCAACTCCTTGATGAGTTAAATAAAATATGATGTTACAGATGAATTGGACTTTTCTCATTTTTCAGCTTTGAATGGCATTCTGCTGCAGATTTACACATCGTAAGTGTTAGGAGAACTCGATCTAATGATGCCTTGAGTTATTCTTCCATCCAATATTTCTGGTACATTCTTCAGAAATATCTATACTTTTTATATCAGATTTCCATTTTCTGTCTTTCATAGTTCTTATATTTTCAAGTTCTTTTCCTTATTTATTTCCTCTGTGTTATCTACACTAGATCCCTCATGATGATTTCCTATCAAATTTTCTTACTTCCTTAATGGGTATTTTAAAATTTAATTATAATCCTCCCTCAAGACAGTTAGCTAGGTTTTTAGTCCAGAGAATCTCACATGCTTTTTTATTATATGTGTGTGTGTGTGTGTGTGTGCGCGCGTGTACACACACATTACATATATATGTATATATACACATATATATATACACATATATATTGTATTTCATATTATATATGTATATATTGTGTCTTACTCTACTTACTGCTCTTCTTTCATAAAAGTCAGATCTTGTAACCTGTTGGGAGACAATGAAGAAGGTTTTCTAACGTTTTTTTAAGGTTACGCTATATTTTCCTAATATAAATATTTTTGATTTGAGTTTCAGGATGTTTTTCTTTTTATTTTGTTATATAAAGAACTTTTTTTCAGTGTCCTCAAATTTTGTTTATTTTCAGAATATTCTTTGTTTAGAACTAACGTTTGCACCCAGGAAGCATGTATATGGTCTAGAGTGTTGCTAAGCATTCTTTGCAATCATGGTAGATTTGTAATCTCCTTGATGTAACTAGAAGGCACAATGCATAATATAAATCCCTTCATAATTTCTAGCAAAATCCTGATAGTAGTTAGGAAATGGGTGTGAAGTATTCTATCCAATACCAAAAAATCAGCCACTTTGAGGAGTACAAGTCTGTTGCCTTCTGATCAAGAAATTGATCGTGAACTGGAGCCACTTTCTACCTACTTCCAAGAACAGCGAGTTTGCTTTGTTTCACTGATGCAAACATGGTTTCATTAATTGGTTTTCCAGTATAACTCCATGGCCTTTGTTACTTAAAGTTCCTCTTTATTTTCAGCAGTAAGTTGAGTGCCTCATTTTTTTAAGTTTTTTAAATTTATTTTTAGAGAGGAATAGTGAGTGACAGAGGCAGAGAGAGAGGGAGACAGAATCCTAAGGAGGCTCCACGATGTCAGAACATAGCCTGATGCAGGGCTTGAACTCATGAACCATGAGGTCATGACCTGAACTGAAATCAAGAGTCAGACACTTAACCGCCTGAGCCACCCAGGCACCCCGAGTCACTTGGTTTAAACATTATTATATAAACCGATATTCTCCTCTCCACTTATGGGTATCTAGGGGAAAGCTGAAAAGGTTGAAAAGGAGACTACCAGTCAGAACATTTTTAAACTAAAACCTAACATAAAGTTCTCAGACAATGACACATACCCTATGGTCATCATTTTAATGCTAAAGTTGGTAATTTTTGATAAAGCACATAAACAGCTGTTTGTTACTGATATGGCATAAGGGATATGTGGTGCTTAATCATTAAACTGCATCTGTGGCTTAATCAATTGTTGTCATATTTATTGAGGGCCTAGCAGGCAGTCTGAGCTATCAAAGCTCCACAATGGCATCACTCTATGAATATCAGAGCTTTGAAAGTTGGCGGAGCATTGTTAGAGCAGCCCTGTTTAAATTTATTTCAGGCTATTACCTAGTTAGATAAAATATAACTTTTGTCAATTTTAATCTATATGAGGAAAGAACATCTAAATTAAAATCAAACAAAAATGGTATGTTCATATCCCTTTGGGTTTTTCTCCCAATTTAACAGATACTTTACCCTCTAAGTCTGGGAGATACATAGCATAGTTCTGTGCTGTGATACGTAAGTTCTCTGTTCCTCATTTCTAGGGACAGTCCAATTGAATCTGAATTCTTTGATTTCTGGTTGGAATTTGCTGGAGATAGCAATGGGGTACTGAAATCCTGGTAAAAAGAAGTGCTGGAAAAATGATGAACAATTTAGGCTCTTAATCATAAACTAGAGCAGCTTCATAGATATGGGGGCTCCCAGAATGAACCAGACCTCTCATGTGAAAAACTTCATCCATTTTAGAGTTTGAGGCAAGTGAAGTGGGATTGGTAGCTAAGAGCTATTAAGCAAATGCCTTGTCCTAAATTTATAAGGTATTAGTACCTGTACATCTCCTCTCCCCATTTTCCACCCTTTCAAGTATGATGAATCTGGGATTTGGAGATTTTTAATAACTTGCATTACTGTGTAACTCGTATAGCTGTCAGAGATGGTAGACTTGTATTTTGCACTTAGGTCTTTATGAGTACAAATCCTGCAAGCTCTCTCCTCTGATAGTCTGCCTATAATATGTAGGATACCATTTAGGTTTTGGAGTTACCAATGACAAGTTTGACTCTTTAAGTTTTAATGTCTAGCTAGGGGATTCAGATTTGTCAGTTTAAGCAGGAGATTTGTTTAAGAGAGCCTTGTGAAAGGAATCATTTCAATAAGGGTGAAAACATCACAGGACAGAATATTCATGTCTGGGGCAGTTGGATATATCTTTGTGATTTTGCAGAAAACAGTTAAGGTATGTAGTATCAGGCCATCCTGAGAATCACAAGAGTCGGTTCAAACACTAAGAAACAAGAACAAAAAGATATGTAATTATTGTTATCATCGAAAACAGAAGCAAATAATATCATCGTAACTTATTAGGACTGAGGGAAAGTGAACATTTTGTATCTTCTGTCTTATTTCTGTTTTCACTTGAGATGCATAGTCATGTGATTACTTTTTAAACATACAGGTGACATGCTCAACATAGTTATGACAATGGTGACCATCTGGAGCAGCCCTAAAGCACTGTGTGTGGGAGTTACTTAAACTATAATAAAAGGTCACTCAGCATCTGTGGTTTATAGGATTTCAGGAGTGACCAGC
The DNA here is from genome assembly GCF_023721935.1 of Panthera uncia. NCBI lineage: Eukaryota > Metazoa > Chordata > Mammalia > Carnivora > Felidae > Panthera > Panthera uncia. Next base: position 49,538,648 of record NC_064811.1, read on the forward strand.
AAGGGGTACCACCTCCACTTGGCATTTATATGGACATCAGCAGTCTAATCCTTCTACAAGGCCACAAAATACCTTTGATGTTGTGCATAAGAAGCAACTATCTAGAAATATTTTAATACTTTCAGGTATTTATTGCTTGCGAGAGGACAAGAAAGAAAGGAGATGAGTACCGAGCTATAGAGTAAGCAAGGAGATCGGTAACAAATGCTTTTGGGGAAACAAATCCATCAGTGTGCTAGAATGAATAGGTTCATTGTTAGGTGCATTTAAGGTATGACAGGAAAGGCAAGTAGTAGCCAGGTTGTGAACGATCAGGTTAAAACGTTTGGATTTTTCATTAGGTGATTGGGAACAATAAAACATTTAAGCAGTAGACAGGAGAGTTCCAGTTGTATTATAGGAGGGTAACACTGGCAGAGGTACATTCTATCAAACAGAGAAAAGAGTGCCTAAAGGCAGAGTATTAGTAATTGTTATACAGCAAAGAGGCTGAAAATATCAGTGACTCACACCAATAAACGTTTGTAGCTTCTTTTTCATAGTTTTGCAGGTCAGCCGATGCACTTGGGCTTCAGGCTGCAAATTGTCTAGGTTTGCTACAGACTGCAGGTTGGGTTCAGGTGTACCCCACAAATGTCTCAACCTGGTTTTAGGGTCGATCAGGGACACTTCTTTTCTCTTCACAATAACACAGGCACGAGCAGAAACACCTTCTGACTCTTAAAGCCTCAGCTCAGAACTAGTTACCATCAGTTCCTTACTCGTTCCATCGATCAAAGTGAGTAAATGGCCATGCTTATCCTCAATGGGCAGGAAAATATAGTTTGCCAATTCTAGTAGTACCACATTGTCACATGGCAAAGGGTGTGGCATTGTAATTGTGATTCAGGGAATTGAAGAACTTGGTCCAAGGACCGCGTCTCTACGTACAGAGACTGGTTGGGGAACCTAGTACAGTAAACTAGACTTATTTTGACAAGAACCCTGATTGGTAACAGAAGAAACTTATAATTATAGAAAGGAAATAATTCAAGAGACATTCCTAATGAAAAAGGAAGAGCATTTACTGACTGACCTGATGTCAGGAATCCTGGGAAAAGATTCAAGTGCAGGGGATTGAGTGGATGACACAGAATAAGTAATCTGGCTTAAAGACAAGAAATTTGAAAGTTGTGATGACTCTGAAAATCAGGTGTGGCCAACTTGAAATTTTTTTTTTTTTATCTCAACCACCATGCTGTATTGTTATCAGTCATATTATTTCCAGAAATAAAGCCCCGTATAACTGGATCCATTGGTTCCATCCCTCCCTATACCTGTTGGGATCTAAACAGGTCAATATAAATTTTTATGAGTCAAATTCACACATTCTTTTCAGAAATGACTGGAGTCAGAGATGCTGCAAAATGACTAGAGGTTATGAGAACTTCCCCAAGAAAATTTTAGCTTGCTCTATTTTGGCTCATTTCAATGGATTCATTTAGAATTGGACAGTTTAACTCATTTATCAGTGGTGTGGATTGTTCTTTTTTTATGGTTCTTTTATTTTTTTTATTTTTTTAATATTTATTTATTTTTGAGACAGAGACAGAGCATGAACGAGGGAGGGTCAGAGAGAGAGGGAGACACAGAATCCGAAGCAGGCTCCAGTCTCTGAGCTGTCAGCACAGAGCCCGATGTGGGGCTCGAACTCACGGACTGTGAGATCTTGACCTGAGCTGAAGTCGGCCGCTCAACCAACTGAGCCACCCAGGCGACCCTTTATGGTTCTTTTAAATTGTGACTTCTACTTGTATCATTTTTTTCATGATTCCAAGCTAATTTCTTGATGTGTATACATGGGGAAAAATTAAGGAAGGTGACCATACATGGTTTGAAAACTTGTGGAAAGGATTAATGCAAACATGAGAATAATTATCTTTTATTTAAAATGATCTTAGACTATGACCATGATGTATATATGAAATAATCTCTATAAATTAAAATAAATGTTAGATGTATCTTTAGTCTTTGTAATGTTTGATAAATTTTTAAAGAAAAATGAAATAGATTTGATTGAACTTTCATTATGTTTAGACATAATTATTAATGGTTAAGTAAACTTATAACAGTTCTTTATAACATAAAAGCTACTATGCCTATGAACCAGAAACCAGATAATTTAGTGGAAAAAAATCCATCAATATCATGATTTGACATCATGTGGAGAGATCAATAGGTTTCTTCAATGTGTTTGTCAATACTTATTTTGGTTTTGTATTGCTATAGTTTAGCAATTTAGCAAAAACTTTTTCTGTATTTCTTTCAGGCTAGCAAACATCCATTGATCTATTTTCCAATTATTAAAATATAATAAAATAGAAAAGGGAGAACATCGTAGCATTTTCCCAGAGTATCATATCTGTGACCTCTTTATATTTTACCTTTTATATTTCACATAAGGGAAGACTGTATATGTGATAAGCATGAATAAACCATCAAAAAAGGTAAAATCATATATTAGAATAAAGGAGTAGTTAAAAAATACTTTGCTTAGACAATATAATTAAATACATTTACCACTATTTCTATTATTGTTATTATGTCAAAATGTAGACGAATGAAACACAATGAAATTATAACTGGAAATCTAAATATTTTCCCACCATGGAGATCTTAATATATCTTAGAGATATTAATTTATGTCTACTCAAGCATAAATACTAGGAGGGGGGGAGCAGTACTTGTGGCCTTACTAGCCACCCATATCTGTGCTGTTGTCCAAGTCATGGCTGCCCTGAGTTTCAAAGAGTTTGTCCCACCTGACATCAGCGGGCTCTGCCTTAGCTTTCACCCACACTCCCACACCAACTGACACATTCATTTCAGAAACTGCACTTCTGGACTTTTTGGACTTTTGATCCTTCGGCCTTTTGACTGCTCCATAGGTTTGGTTGACAAAGTATGGTGACTTCTCCTCCCCGAGGGACCCAGATAACGCGCTCTGGTCAGTTCTCTCAGTGTGAGCATTTTGATCCTCGAGGAGGCAACAGGGTAGCCCAAGCTGCCCTCATAGCACAGGACCTAGGGGCAGCTAGTAGGGGAGAGACCTTGCTGTATCAGCCTGCCTTCACCTCTGCACCCACCTTCCTCAGAAGGCTTTAAGCCAAACCAACAGACTCTGTGTGAATCATCTTCAAGGTGGAAAAGGGCCTCCTCTGCCTTTGCTAGCAATAACTGACCTTCACTTTACCCTTCTGAAGGAGCAGGGACTTGGCCCAGAATTCACTTTAAACGGGACTGAGGGAGCATCTCTCCTCTGTGTGAAAAGAAATTTGTTTTATTCTCCTTCCGACTTTTAACTGTTTGGCTGACTTACAGTTAATTGGAATGAAAGTAATAATTTTCTACGTAGAGTCAAGGAGGGCAGGACGTCAGTTTTCATTGGCAAGATGCCTGTTCTGCCTGTCCTCTGATTGGACATCATTACAATGAAGTTTCTTCTGGGCTTCATGGAAACTCTCTTGTTATGTTCAATAATACCCAGACTTCAGAAGCCAACGTGACCATGCAGCAAAATCTCCTTTAAGTTTTATGCTTAAGGGCAATGGGTTGATCATTAAGGTTGTATTCCTTCACACTAAATTAAATTGGGAAAAAATGTTATTCAGAAACTGTAAACTAGGAAAAGGTTGAGAAGAAAAAAAAATCATTTTCCCTTTTCATTGTATATAGTTCAAATCTTCCTTTGTCACATTTAAACTATATCTGTGTACATCAGCCTGTTTAAATTTTTAACCCTTCAGAGCTGTTGAAGAGCATTGAGAGTTGCTAAGTGGCTTAGATTTAAATTCACAAGTCAAATTCAGGTTTGAACCCTTCGTATTGAAGGTGAATTAATAGCTTAACCTTTGATCTTCACTTATAAGGAGGGTTGAATGCAAAAGGGTTGAAGCAGAAGAGGAGAAATTGTCATCAAAATGTCAGTAAGCATTATGTTTATACAACATACAAATAGGCCTATATGTTCTTAAAACTCACCATGGATCAAAATATGAAGTTGGGTGTTAGGAAAAAAGAAATAAAAAGGAATACTGCATTTTAAAAACAGCTATATATTGGGACGCCTGGGTGGCTCAGCTGGTTAACTGCCCAACACTTGGTTTCAGCTCAGGTTATGATCTCATGGTTCATGAGTTCGAGCCCCACATTTGGTCACATATTGGGCTTTATGCTGATGGTGCAGATCCTGCTTGGGCTCGCTCTCTCTCTCTCTCTCTCTCTCTCCCCCCCCTTCTATCTCTGCCCTTCCCCTGCTTATGTGCTCTCTCTTTCTCTCTCAAAAGTAAATACATAAATTAAAAAATATAAAAACAGATATATATATTTTTTATTCCCTGGCAACTCCAGTGGTCACCAATGGAAAGAACAATAGATATACTCTCAGAACCTGCAAAGCCACTGTACTTTAAGGTGGTCAGACACTGAATTCTTTAAAAGAATGTGAAAACTGTAGATGTTTTGTTTTACATAGTTTTTATTTATTCATTTAAATTCCTCCTATTCATATAAACGAATACAACAGAAACTAACCCAGCTTGGTGTAGTGGTTGAGTATCAAACATGTCACTTTTGTGCCAACCATAAATTGCTTGTCCTATTTCACAGCACTGTATTTCTCTTCATATTTTATAATTTCTACCATTGTTAAATGCTCCGGTTTACCAGATATAATGGTATATTTTATGCTTGAAGCAATTAAAGAGAAATGCAATATAATGTCAGAGAAAAATAATAGTGTTTTTATTATTTGTTGTCTGTAAACTGCCTATATATTCTTTTCAAACTTCCCAAAATGTATTGTTTCAAAATTAAAAGCAAAACAGTAAGGAGAGTCAAATTCCAGAATGATGAATCAATTGTGAGAAAATGAAAATTCAGCAGTCTTTGAGCAGTCTATAGGGTAAAAAATATTTTAAAATATCTTTTCAACATTTTGTTATATTAACATCCAATATATGAAATTTATGGAGTAAAAAACCAATGTACTGAAAGAGGTAATAGGAAAACCATTTTTGATAGGAACATATGAAAACTTTCATGAGTAAAGACCATCATAATTTAGCTGGAGTCACATGGAATTAAGCCAAAACTGAGTGAGTTTTTTGCCAGTCACTGCTTACATGGCTATGCGTTGGTTATAATCCTCTCTTAGACTTAATTTCCACATCTCTTAAGTGAGGGAGCTTAAAAACAAAGAAACTTCAGTTTTAGATGATAATTATGACTGCGTTGATAAATATAATGCAATAGAAAGGTTGCTGATGCAATTAGATCACACATATATTGTAATGAGGCAGTATAGCATAAGTACTTGACACGTAAACTAAATGACTTCTGTTCTTATTATTGTTATATTATTCTCGTGGCAGAAATATGTTGAGTACCAGTGCCTGATAGCTTGAGTCCTGATAATTTGAGGACCATAACGTTGATGATTTACAACAATTTTTCTGTGTAACTTTTTTGGCTGCTTTTAAAAAGTCAACTTATCTACACTATGTCTATGTGATTTTATTTATAATCTATGCTAATGCTTTTATATTGATATTTGAACTAAAGGTTTCCCTTAATTTCCTAACTTACAGCCTACTTCATATGTGACATATCAACTTGCACATCTATCAGGTACATGATCAAAATTGATCAGATGCATCGATTGCCTTCCCCCCAAAGCGCATGCGCGTGCATGTGCGCGCGCGCACACAGACACACACACACACACACACACACACACACACACACACACACAATGGTAACAAAAACATTAACCAACCAAATGTTCAATTTACTATGGATGCATAACAACTCCAAAACTCGATGGATTGAAGCACGATGACATTTATTTTGCTCACAAGTCTGCCATTTGGACTGGGTTTGGTAGTGATATGTTGTGTGTGCTGCACTTTGTGTCAGCTGGGATCACTCCGAAGGCTGGGATCTGGAATCATCTGAAGTCCCGTTCACTCTATCGCAGGTGGTTGATGCTGGCTTTTAGCTGAGACCTTAACTAAGGCTATTGATTTGTGCACTTCCACAGTCCTTCCATGTAACCTTAGCTTCCTTACAACCTGATGGCTCAGTGACCTTTCCATTGCATTCTGTTTATCAATGTAGTCATAATGATCCAACCAGGTACAAAAGAGGGAAAAAGTATCTGCCTCTAGCTGGGGAGTTGCAAGTCTCTAGAAGTGCATGTGGGATCAAAAATGTTGCTATGGCCAGTTTTAGAGAATACAATCTGCCACACCAACCAAGAAAACAAAATCCAATTCCTTATAATCTCTAATAAATGTCACCATCATTTTCCTGTTTGCTCAGATCAAAATCTAGGAATCAGCCTTAATTTTTTCTTTGTGTTAATTCCTCACATTAGTAAATCCAGCTGGTATTATCACTGATATTACATATCTTGAATCCTTTCCCAGAATATTGTCATCTTAGTGTTCTTATACAGAAGTATTATAAGGGTATATGAAACATACTAGTGGTGAGAGTTGTGTAGAATGGAAAACCATAACAAAATTATCAAGCACCTTTGGTTTAAAGATCAGCAGAGTTGCATTCAGTTTTTGCCTTGAAATGATATTAAAAATGAAAACATTAGATGTGATTTTTTAAACACCCAGAATGTCATGTTTTATTGTGATTTCTCAAAATGTCTATTATTTTCTTCTATAAGTAAGTGTAAAGGTCTTAAACATCTTTTTCTGCTCTAACCACACACACACACACACATATATATATATATATATACACATATATATATGTATGTATATATATATATATATGCTACCTAATATGTGTTTATATATATATTAGACAACAAACTTTATATTTTATTTTCTATATATATAGTTACAAATACTTTTATGTAATGCACTTTATACACATTTTTATTTTTTGTTTAATTTTCTCAGTATAGGAGGGTTCCAGGATATCATGAATGTTATGTTTTTGCAGTTGTAAAGGAAGAGAATCCCTAAAATTTGGAGAATGGTTGCAGAAATACGAAGAGTGTAGTATCTACAATCAATTAAAGCTACTTTCTTGTTTGGCATCGTAATTTGGTAGTAAATATAAACTTGGATATGTTTGTTGAACTAAAAATAAACTTTCAACAAAGTCTCTTAAAAATAAATGTAACCCATTAGTTTTTTTTTTTTTTAATTTATTTTTGGGACAGAGAGAGACAGAGCATGAACGGGGGAGGGTCAGAGAGAGAGGGAGACACAGAATCGGAAACAGGCTCCAGGCTCCGAGCCATCAGCCCAGAGCCTGACGCGGGGCTCGAACTCACGGACCGCGAGATCGTGACCTGGCTAAAGTCGGACGCTTAACCGACTGCGCCACCCAGGCGCCCCGATAACCCATTAGTTTAAGTAGTTGGAAGATGACATAAGACATTGAATAATTTGAGTTAGAGATTAGAGCTGAAAGGAAATGTGAATTACTGTACTATTTCAGAAATAGTCAAAAACACACTCCACTTATGAACTAGGGAAAGGCAATCTATTCTACGAAGATGAAGATAAATGAATGATCTCACTGAGCAGTTTTACTTTGCAGATAGGCATGTATGAACTATTATATAGTTGTAATGGTAGCTAGTTCTAGAAAATAAAGGGTAAATAAATACCAGCCAGGAATCATTTCACATCACTACCATTCCTAGAATTGAGTATGCCTTACAACTTTCCATTTTAATTAACACAATTTATGTAAAAATATTCTGAAACACTTCTAATGTACATGAAATAAAAACCTGGAACTAAGAACTAAATAATAATACTATACTGAAAAATACATGGCCACCATATATATATTTTGGTAGACAAGCTCAGACCACTTCCTTATTAGACAGCAAACTTTATATTTTGTTTTCAAACTGCCAGGTATTTTTTAAGCATTTTATTTTATTTTATTTTAGATTATATTTTTAATCTCTACACCCAACGTGGGGCCTGAACTCACAACCCCAAGATCAAGTCATATGCTCTACCAACTGAGCCAGCCAATCGTCACCTAAGCATTTCAAATATATTATCTTGGTATAATACAGTAACCTACAAATTCTAACTACATTGTGGATTGGGTCCTAGAGCTGTACTTTTTTCTCTATTAAATGTTTCCAGCATATAATTGAATAAGGCAGACGGCCATCTTGAAAAGACACAGACTGTTTATATATTATTTACTTTTGCTTTTGCGCTGCTTCATGTTCATATAAAATACATTTATTTTTATGTCAACTGAGAAAAAGTTATAAGACTTTAGATAAATCAAAAACATTTCTCAATATCCTCTGTATTTTATCTGCTTTCCATGCTTGATTTTCCTTATGCTGAATACTACATTTACACAATAAAAATGATCTCTTCAAATATAATCTCTAATCTGTAATCTATAATACATAATATATAACATATTTATAAATACGTATTTATCCACACAGTCCTTCGGCAAGAATTTTAAATTGTTACATTTACTTTTCTTTAGCCATTCCATATTTTATGTAATGTAACTCACATAAGAAGCTTGAAAGCTGTGTCTAATTTATATTTTATAAAGGCATATTTTTCTTTTATTTTTTCCTTTGCTAGTGGCAGTCTTCATAGTGACAGTTTTTATTTTTCTTTCAAACTGTGAAATAGCATGTATTATGTATGCCTGGGGCATGCATGTTTGCCTCTAAGCAATGTGTGGACTGCTCTGGCTTCATCAAAAACTGGACAGATGTGCTAAATTTACTAGTAGGATTTTACTATTTCAATTCATAATCTTCTAATGATTCTTTAGCTACTTTATGAATTTGTGTATTATTTTCATTTAATAGAGGGCATTTTACATTTAAGTTATTGACATGCTAATCAAGTTTTGGGGGAGTATTCTTATTTCAATAAATTTGTGATATATTACAAAAATTTTGAGTTAAAAAATGAGATGTGTTTCATCCAATGATTTTCTTTAAAAAAACTTTTTTAAATTAAGTATATTTTTGAGAGAGAGAGAGATGGAATGTGAGCAGGGGAAGGGCAGAGAGAGAGGGAGACACAGAATCTGAAGCAGTCTCCAGGCTCTGAACTGTCAGCACAGAGCCTGACGAAGGGCTTGAGCTCACGATCCACGAGGTCATGACCTGAGGTGAAGTCAAACACTTAACCAACTGAGCCACCCAAGTGCCCCTATCTAGTGTTTTCCAATTTTTTTTTTCTAATGACCTCAACCTTAAAACATTACTTTTCAAATGTGTTTGCATTTACAGATAATCTTAGCAAAACTTTACATTTCATAGAAACATTGTTTTAAGTGACAAAAAAATTCTTCTAAGAGGTAACTTTCATAATTTGTTAGAAAAAAATGGTAATCCACAGTACAACGTTCAAATTATATGACCTGTGTGAGAAAACTTTCACTAATGCAGTCATTCAACATCTCTACCGTAGATTTTGCAGTCATTTTATTATCTATTGCTTAGTAACAAACTACCACAGTCTTTTCAAACACATTGATTATTTCACTGTTTCTGTGTATCAGGAATCTAGTCACGGTTTGGCTGGGTCCTGATTTTCAGGATCTCTCACAAGGCTGAAATCAAGATGTTCTGGAGGGCCAGAAGTCTCCTCTAAAGGATTGAGCTAAGGTCCACTTCTAAGTGAGTTTTGACCAAATTCAATTTCTTGAGGTTTGTTGGGTTTCAGTTCCCTGCTGGCTTTTGCCTAGAGAATTCCTCTGTTGCTTGCTTCATCCAAGTGTGCAAATTGAGAATGCAACAGAGAATACCAGCAAGATGGACATTATAATCTTACGTAACTGTTGGGTTTTTAATAGCATCTTTATTGATTTCATCCTAAACGCACACATGAAATGTTCCAAATTGGAGACAGATTTTTTGAATTAATTATTTCACAGTAAATGATAGTACATCATACATGTATCCCAGTTCTTATCCCTAGCACTACAAAGAGGAAGCAACTCAATTGTTTCAAGGGAAAAAGAGCTTGACATTTCCTCTCTCCCCATACTGAGGGATGAGGGGGAAATGTTGTTCTATGTTGACAAAGGTCAGAGAAGCACTTGCCCTTCCTTTCTTTTTTTTCCCTCCTGAAAGGATTTCTTCCTCACTCCAGACCTTTGTTATATAAATAAAATCTTCCCTTGAAGACAGATGACCCTGTATTTGTTCTACAAACTAGAGAAGTCTCTGTTACTGAGCCTCATTCCTCCTTGAAATGTAAATCTTTAGGAAGATACCCTTTGCAGTCTTTTAGGCACCTTGTAGGTGGATTAAGCCTTGTAGGCTTAATCCAAAGGCTGTAGACATACACACCATTTAATCTTCTAAAGAGGAAAAAAAAGTTTCATTACACTTTTGAATTTGAGCAATTAATTAGACAAAATGACTACATATCGAATTGTTCTAGGAGGTTAGGGCTTTTCCCTGAGCATTGAAAAATCCAGGAACATTTAATTTTCCCCCGTTAACCGAATCGTGGCAGTATCTCATCACTTTTGTCATAGTCTTCTAGTTAGAAATAAGTCACAGGTCCCACCCACACTCAATTACACAGGGCATGGACACGGGAAAGTAGAAGGTGGCAATATATTTGGGGGTCATCTTAAAGCCTACCACCACAGCTACCATTGATGACATCAGATATTTTGAAAATCAATATTGCTAAAAATAATCATATCAGCTTATATTTGTAACAAACTTTAAAAATCTAGTTTCATATTAACATTGTGTGAAACAAATTTTGGCCCAATCTATATATAAAAAAAATCTTAGATTGCTGAGAATTCATTAAACCAACAATGAATCCACATGAAAATATTCTATATTTGGGCTACCTCAAATTTAGTTTTAACTGGTTTGCTTTAAAAAGGCTTATTGTCATCTTTCTAAAATCAATAGAAAGTTTTAAATAATTACTGGTAAGCCATAGCTTACCTAATCATAAAGCTTATAAGATGTTTATTCTCCTCATAACAATGTGAATAAGATAAGAATTTTTAAATACAGTTTGCCTTCAAGAAAACGAAATTTAAGGAGGTTTTTCTAATTTACTCAAGGTTATCCAGATACCAAGGTAGAGCCAAGTCCATTAACCTGGGTTTCCAAGTCATATGATCAAGGTTACTTCATATATATCTAATAGCTTTATCTTTTTTTTGTTTAGTTTTGTTTTACCTTAAAAAGATATAAGGAATGGGCACTGAAAAGTATTTTCTGAGAAATATTTTTTTTCACACTGGTATTCTTTCGTCCTATCTTCTTTCCTATCTCAATAAAATAATCTCTCTAAATCTATGAAAATTAACCTCTGTGGAAACTGTGTTACTTCTTGCCCTTAATATTGATAGGCTTATTTGTTAGTCTCTTTTTCTTAAAACTTCCAAGTGCATGCTAGAAAATGAGAATTTTATTGAGGACTCCCTAAAATACTAAAGTGAAAAATAATGCATAGCCATGATGACATGTTTTACCAGGCCAGGTATGTGCTTTTCCATAAAGTATGTCCCTTGGTTATCGAGAATCTACCTAAGAACTCTTCAAAATGTAGATGCAAATCTGGGTGACAGTGGTGAGAACAGATAAGTAGAGCACAGAGGCAGATCTTATTTAAAAGTGAAGCACACTTTATTGAAATGCTACAGTACATAGAATGTCATCGGGTTTCACCACTAGCATTCTGGTGGTCAATGAATGAAAGTCAGAGGGGAGTATTCCTGCCTAGTCAACTAGTAAATTCCAGGTCATCAACTGGCCATAAAATTTTGCTGAAATGTGGAAGAATGTGTGTTTTTTTTTTTTTGGTCCAACAGACAAATAGATAACTGCTCCCTGTGGTAGGCCAACCTTGAAAGCAGCATTTTAAGAATTGTTTTTCATGGTGTGTTGTTATTTTTCATGTTTGTAGAGCAGCAGAAGAATAATTTCTGGCTAACATTATTATTAATATTTACTAAATTCAGAGCATGTTGCTTTACTATTTTTGTTCAATATCCTGAACTGATAAAGGGCTGTCCTTTTGGTGTCTTAAGTTCCTTGTCTCTAAAATACTTCTTCAAAATGTCTAAAAACTTTTTAGTTCAAATTTTTATTGGCTTTTCATTGTTTACTTTTTGAAAGCAGTATTTGGTAAGTTCACATTATCTTCATTTTCTTTCCCTCTGTGATTACTGAAATACTGAAAATGGTGTTTTTCAAGGACAGTTACATGGCAATGTAAAATGAAGAACAGGCTGACTTTTTAAAATACATTAGGCATAAAAGTTTAGAAAAAGTAAACCAGGCAGAGTCTAATTTCAATTGATTTATTAAGTAAGGTATTCAATACCTTGACATCTTTTATATACGCAAAGGTGCATAATTCATTTTTGCCTATAAGTCAGAGATGTTATATTGCTCCCTCTCTTCATAGAAAACTACAGCGAGTTTTATTGGCTCCAACTGCATCTGTCCTATGCTCTTGCTGAAGTTAAGGAATTCCTCCACATTGTCAAATACATGGCCATTTCTCATTCTTAGTCTTACTTCTTAGCAATGTTTGATTTACTTGTGTTAAAAATAGTCTTTAATTAAATTTCATAATATCATAGTCTTTGGCTCTGTCTTTCCTGTCTTCGTTATGTTTTCTTCTATTTCTTCTTTGCTTGTGATTCCTCTATAATACAACCTAAGGTCTTTCTTTTGAGCTTTTATCACCTTCATGCTATGTGCAATTATATAGCTCACATAGTCTAGCTCATGTGTTCTCATGCCATTAGAAACCATTTATATGCTGACCTTTCCCAAAAATTCATCACTAGTCCTAGTTTCACTTTTGAGTTTTGGGATACAAAACCAACACTATATATCTGCATTTATATCTACATTGATGTCTCAAGCATTCAGTCCTAACATGACCAAAGTATATTCTGTCTTAATCTGGGGTAGGGGAGGAAAAATATTTTCTATACCTTTCTAAATTCTTTTGGCTAGCCTATTAAGTTGACATAAGACAGATAAATATGAGAAAAATAAATGTAATTACTTATGCAAGAGGCACAAAGACTGGCAGTTGAGCCTCATATGCCATTCTGATCTAAAAAGAAGGGGGTAGGTATGTGGGACTACAGAGGGGAGGAAGATAATTCACAGAAAGACGGAAAGATCAAATGTTCGGTAAACAAATATTTTCCATGCCATGCAGAGACGAGGGGACACAGACAGAAATTTGAACAGGCCCAGCTGAGGTCCCACCAGCTTACCACATGTGGTCCTTATCCTTTGTAGTTATCTCTGGGGAGAGCTCTCTTGCTGGACCAGATACTGTATTTAAATTCTTTCAGGATGGGGCGCCTGGGTGGCTCAGTCGGTTAAGCGTCCGACTTCAGCCAGGTCACGATCTTGCGGTCCGTGAGTTCGAGCCCCGCGTCAGGCTCTGGGCTGATGGCTCAGAGCCTGGAGCCTGCTACCGGTTCTGTGTCTCCTTCTCTCTCTGCCCCTCCCCCCTTCATGCTCTGTCTCTCTCTGTCTCAAAATAAATAAATGTTAAAAAAAATTAAAAAAAAAATAAATAAAATAAATTCTTTCAGGCAGTTAAGAGGGAGGCAACAAGCTCCTCCTGAATCCTTTGGGTTCAGATTGTCTTCAGCTCAAAACAATCCATACATCCAACTGGCACATTCTGTGCTGGCCTGCCCTGGGCCCCATCAGCTGCAAACAAACCTACTCCTCTTGCAGTCTTCAATAAATAGCAGTAAATAACTTTCTCAGTAAATAACACCATCCTCCCCAGTTACCCACAGAAGAAAGTAGGACAACCGTCACATATAGTTGAATACCAACCAATCCTGCCAATTTTGTCTCAAAAATATTATCTCAAATTTAACAATCTATTTTCATCTTCACCCCACCATCTTTTCTCAGTCATTTTGCCTTACCTTCTAGAATAATTCTTTTCTACTCTTGCTCCTAATCAGTCTAATATGCTAATAGCCAAAATAATTATAAAATATAAATCATATAATGTCATTTTTCTAATTAAACTTTTTCAGTGGCTTTGTATTCACGATAAAATTAAAAATCTTTGACCTTTCCTGCATGATGTCCTTCTAGCTTTATCTTCACTCTTGTTATCACCCACCCACTCTTTCCCATCCAGCCACCTTGGCTTTCAGTCAGGGTCTGGACAATTCTTTTAGGCCTTTATAATTTCATCTCTCTTTGCTGGAAGCATACCTCTTCATTGCTCGATACCCTCTACCCTGTGCTCCAAATTCTTTTGTCTAGCTCGCTAATTTATACTCATTAATGAAGATTTGGCTTAAAAATCAATTTCTCAAAAACAGAAATGAAAGCAAAAACAAAAAACCTTTCCATGATTCTCTAAATAACTCCTTTTTCCTCCTTTTTTAAAATTAATAATATCAGAGAATCAGTGTCCTTTACTTCATAGACAGTATTAGTTTCTAAGCATGACTATTTCTGTGACTTTTTGCTTTCTTTTCTCACTGGACAATAAATAGTGAGCTTTCCTCCTTTTTTGGCCCACAATTTATCACTAAGGTTTAGTATGGTAAATAGTACATAATAGATGATAGTTTTGATGTAACATTCTAAATTTATTTTTTCTCTAGAACCCCAAATAATGTGTCTGTTTATTTACATAGTGTTTATTCTTTTCAGGATCATCTTTTTTGTACCTCTGGTTTTCCACAATTCAGATCATCTCACTGAAGGTGCTATTTATGTCTTCAAGGTACTTCAAATCAATTTGGTGGCCCTTTTGTTGTGGAGATATGCAATGCCTGTGAAATATCATTGTCAAGCTTCATGACTTTATAATGTATTTTTCTATTTTAATTTTCCCTACCTTTATCTGTAATAAATTCAAACATATATCCTCAAATCTTTTCTAAAATTTCTTCCTAGATTTTTTATAAACTTGATTCCCACGGTTTTCTAATTTAGTAATTATTTCCTATTTCTAAATATTTTTTATTTAATAAGTTTAATAATGGCCATAATAGTAGAATAATAAAAATTCCATGATAGTTTTACATTTCAACGACTTCTTTAATTGTACAGAAAGAGAATGCTTTTCATAAAACTACAGGAGGTCCAAACTCAGCTTTTGTGTATCCTGTGCGGGAGAAAAATAAGTTTCCCTCACTCCTTCTAGGTTCTTGGTTGAGACATCACCTTGTAACAAAAGATTAACAGGAGAAAAACAAACAGAAGATTAATAACATCTATACTTTTTATATACATTGGAGATAACCGGGAAAACAGTAGTTTCCTGAAATGGCCTAAACAAGTGCCTTAAATAACGTCTTCCGCTAAAGACAAAACATGTTTGGGGGAAGGAAAAGGATGATTACAGTGGGTTACTGGGGAAAGGCACAGCAAATAAGGGTAAGGTTGTTAGCAGATATAAGTCTTCGCCTTCTCCATTGATAAAGAGTTTTGAGCGATTTAGAGTCATCTTTCTCATCTTGGTGCAGAGGACACCCTTACAAATGGCGATTTCCCTGATACATATGAATGTCTCTTATAAAAGGATAACCTCTACTTGTTTTCAGAGCTTCTCCCATGTTTGCTACTTCTCAAAAATAATCAGCCTAAAAAATCCTTATGCCAAAGAGGCATATTTTGGGTAGCAAATTCTGCCCCCCTAGTCTTTTTGTCAGGAAAGGAGAGCAAAAGTTATTAAAAGATGTTAACTTCACTTTGCCTGAGTGGAGGCTTATTGCAAATGAGGATTTCTATAAGAAGTTGATTATCAGAGATAAACACGAGGCTTGATTTTCTTTCCTTCAGTAAGGGAAAAAAAACTTATTTGGGAGAAGAAAAGAGCATTTAATTAGCCTCATTAAATGCTAGATAGGCATCAGGTCTTTTTCTTGATACAATATTATTTCCTTTCAGGAGGGCATCAGGAACACTGATTACTAAGCCATCATGTATTATGGGCAGAGAACTGTAAGTGAATCACTTGCTTTATATCACATAACACAATTTATTTGGTCAGTTTGTATTTGGTGACTTTGCCAATAGTTACTTAAAAGTAGCTAATTCACAACCATAGAAGGCAGATTTCTTAAACTTTTTCTCCTTTTCACAGACAGTTTTGTGTAATGTGGTGTCACTAGTAAGATCAATTTGGAGAGACTAAGTAGGAAGAAAGAAAAAGAATACCATTACTTTGGGGGAGGCAGAGACAGAAATAATTAGGCTTGAGTATAATTACACATTTTTGTTATCAGTATCTGTACACATTTCCTCTTTTACTTATTATTTGCACAGTGGTTTTTTGTTTTTTGTTTTTTGTTTTTTTTAAGAAAATCAATCATATTTTTAAACAGGCACTGTAAGGGAGCCGAACAGACATGAATCTTGTGGTGACAGGATTTTGTTAGTGATGCCACTTACTTCCTTTTTCACTTGACTTAAAAACTCATAATAAATTTCACCTCGTTGTCCACATAGAGGGTTCCCAGCTTAGGATGTTTCCGCTTATGGTTTTTTGGTTTTATAATGGTATGAAAGCAATCCACATTAAATAGGCACTATGCTATGAATTTGAAATTTTGGTCTTTTCCTGGACTAGCAATATGTGGTACAATACTCTCTTATGATGCTGTGCAGGGGCAGCAAGCTGCAACTCCCAGCCAGCCACATGATCGTGGGGGTGAACAACCAATATATTTAACAACCATTCTTGTAACTGAACCAAACGAGAGTTTGTCCCCCTGATGCATCGCAAGCCAGTAAAAACTGGCAACGAAATTTTGCAATGAAGAAAGACAGGCTATGTTTTGGTGTGTGGCACCACCCATGGGGATGGGGAACTAATGCCCTAAAGTCCTAAATTCCCTGATGGCTTGCAAGTGAATGTTTCTATGGACAGAATTGGGGGCAGGTATGTCCCTAGAAGGTAGATGCTATTGAATGGAGGCCCAGGAGGTCATGTTAGCAGAGGTTTCCTGAGAAGGTGAGCACTGTTGATTGGAGGCCCAGGAGGTCATGCCAGCAGGTGCTCTGGTGCTGTTTTGTCTGGTTCCCTGGAATTCTTTTCCATCTTAAGAGACTTGGAATCTGAAAGTCCATTGACTTTCCATTATTCTTTATGTTAGATATTTCAAGAGGTACATGTGGTGATTATATGCACTTTAGGGTAGTGCTGATTAAGTACTTACAAGCTAGTGAACGGTTGCATTCCTGTAGGTTCCTTGGTTGGTCCAGCCATGCCCGGGGGCAATATAACGTATAGTATTCATTCTCTCATCTGAACTGACAAGATTGATGCTAGCTTCGTTATTTGTCCATTCAACAATTCTGTTTATCACTTTCAGTACAGTATTTAATATGTTCATGAGATATTCAACATATGATAAATAGGCTTTGTATTAGATGATTTTGCCCAACTATTCACTAATAATGTAAGTGTTTTGAGCATTTTTTAAAGTTTGTTTATTTAAGAGACAGAGAGAGCATGAGGAGGGGAGGGGCAGAGAGAGAAAGGGAGAGAGAGATTCCCAACCAGGCTCTATATGCTGACAGCATGGAGCTCGATCCCACGAACCATGAGATCATGACCTAGGCCAAAATCAAGAGTAGACACTTAACCAACTGAGCCACCCAGGCACTCCCTGAGCACATTTAAGTTAGGCTAAGCTGAGCTATCACATTTGGTAGTGTAGTTGTATTAAAAGCATTTTCAACTTAATATAGTTTCAAATTATGATTTGAATTTGGGATTTATAGAATGTAACCCTGTGGTAAGTCAAAAATCTCTATACTGAATATTTGTAATGCTCATAGAAACATTATCTACAATAGCCAAATTAAGGAAACAGGCCAAGTGTCCATTGACCGATGAATGGATAAAGAAGATGGTGTGTGTGTGTGTGTGTGTGTGTTTGTGTGTGTGTGTGTGTGTGTATACTCAGCCATAAAAAAAGAATGAAGTCTTGCCACTTGCAATGATGTGGATTGAACTAGAGTATTATGCTAAGCAAAATGTTCAGTCATTTAAAATCTATTTATTTTGAGAGAGAGAGAGTGCAAGTGGGGGAGAGGCAGAGAGAGAAGGAGAGAGAGAGAGAATCTCAAGCAGACGCCAGTCTGTTAGCAAAGAGCCTGATGTGGGGCTCAAACCCATGAAACTGTGAGATCATGACTTGAGCCAAAATCAAGTCAGACGCTTAATGGACTGAGCCACCCAATCACCCCAATCAACTTACAATTTTTCATAAATGTAGGAAAATAAATGTTATTCTGGTTTAGTCAAGACTTTCCATGTTTTTGCTGAATATCTTTCAGTTATGACCAGTCATTCTAAATTGATATGGTCAGTTGCTTCCTGTAGGCAATGATCTAACTCTTGATGCACTTCCACATGGTTCTTTCTAGTAGGGCTCTTGTGTCTACCCTGTCCAATATGCTATGTAAAGCTGCGTGCCTGATTCAGTTTGGGGAGTGTCAATTTTGCCAAATATGTTACTCTGTGGGAGTGTCGCTGCCATTCTAAGGACTAAGGACAGGCTACCCAAAGATAGGCCACTTAGCCATAGTGACGATTTTGAGTTAAAAAGCATAAAAATCCAGCATACTCAGAAAAAGCTCTTTTACTCCCCCTCAACTCCCTAAAAAAGGATTTAGATAGAGGAACTGCTCTAGGAAGAGAGCTTCCATCATAGATAACTACATTATCCTATAAAACAGACATGGTACACAGGGAGGAACCAACAAGGCCTATTTGATCAAAGTCCTCTACATCTCATTGTTTCTGAGTGGCCCAGCAAACATTTATTTGCTAAAAACTTAATTTTTTTATCTTCCTGAGTATTGTATTCTTTCCCTTCTAAGTCCCAAACCACCCTCCCTCCTTAGTTTAGGATGGCATATATACCTCATTTTGCCCGTCTTTGTAGTTTTCATGTCTGTATGGATAGCCCGTATGTACACCATTAAATTTTATTTCCTTCTCTTAATCTCAAGCCAGTTTGATTCTTAGTCCAAGTAGAAGGACTTTGAAGGGGACATGAAGTTCTTACTCTGTGACAGCATCAAATAGTTTAGATTTTTGATCCTATATTCTTAGTTATCTTTGTTTTTCTATGCCCGTCTCTTCTTTCTGGTCATAGTAAAAGTCTTCTTTTTGGAACCAAGGGCAAAACACCTGAAATACCCTTGAATATGAAGCATTAACTTGCTACTTGTATTTTAGGCTGAATATGAATCACTCATACTACTGAATCATTATTATTTTGTTTATATCTTCCTACTGGAAGCAAAGCCCAAGCATTAACTATTCTGTCATCTTTTATCCAGTAAAATGAAGGCAACAGATATGTATCTTGTCTAAGTTTTCTTTTAATTTATAAAAATCTTTGCTGCACAAACATGACAAAGCCTTTAGCAATTTTTAATTAGTAGGAAAGAAATAACATCTTAGTTCTAGTTTAATGTATTTTGGTTATATTTTCTATGAAATGACATGTTTTTGTGAGATGCATATCCATGTATGTGTATGATATATAGTTAATTAAACCCTATAGAGAATTGAGCACTTCAATGTCATAGAACAATCAAATAATTTTACTATATTAAAAGTAAAGTCACAGTGGTTGCAAATATCATTTACATTAAGTATTTCTAAAGAAATAGATTATTAGAAGTTAATTCTAATAGATAACTGTTGTCTTACCAGAGTAACTTTTTTTTATATCCCATGCCAAAAAAAGTCAATGTAGTGGTTTATCCTCAAACAGCAAAAAATCTTAAAATGGAGAAATAGACCAAAGTCCACTTTTATCCAATTTTAGTAAGCCAAGGAGCATGTGAATTGTGGTGAAAATTCAATGAATAATTGATATATTACATATCCTACTTTTGAAAAAGGAAATTATCTTAGGAGGAAGTAGAGTTTCAATATTAATTAGTGTGAGCACAGGTTATTATTTTTTAATGTTTATGTCTTTGTTAACCCTAATTTTATTAGGAAATGCATGCTCAATATTGGCATTACAGGTTCATCATGTGGGACTTAGGACACTTGGGAACATATGATACATGAATGAATCTACGAATGAATATAATTCATCTCTTAAGATTATAGCTAAGTTTTATAATATAAAATAAACTTATTTGCTATACCAAGTATATAACTTATCATAATATTAATAATATACTTTGCATTACCTTTGAATTCCTATAATATACCTGATTATTGAATTCTAATATTAAAACATAAAAAGTATAATGCAAGGCATTGAGATACATGTCACAGTTTGGGGAGAAAATAATTAAGAAGAGTATATTTTGATATAGTTTTATAAAGTAAATACATTTTACCAATGCTGGCAAAGGGAAAAAAGAGTTAAATAGAACAAAAGTATGTGGATGCAATAGTTAATTTTATGTGTCAACCTGATTGGAACACAGGATGTCCAGATTATACATTATTTCGGGTGTGTCTGTGAGGCCATTTCTGGATGAGATTAGCATTCAAATCAGTAGATTGAGTAAAATAGGTTGCCTTCCCCAATGTGGGTGGGCATCATCCAACCCATTGAGGGCATGAATAGAACAACAACAACAATAACAAAAAGCAGAGGAAATGAGAATTTGCTCTTTGCTTGACCATTGGATTGGAACATCAGTCTTTTCCTGTCCTTGGACTGGGACTTTTATCATCAGCTTTCCTGCATCTCAGTTCTTCAGTCCTGGACTAGAATTTTCACTTTTGGTTCTCCTGGTTCTCAGGCCTTCTGACTTGGACTAGAACTATACCACCAGCTTCCCTGCATCTCCAGCTTGCCAATAACAGATTGTGGGACTTAGCTCCACAATTGTGGGAACCAATTTGTTATAATCTCTTAAGATAGATGGATGGATAGATAGAGATAAAAAGGTATATATGTTATTGGTTCTATTTCTCTGGTGAATCTCTGACTAATAGAGTGGGTAAAATTAAGTATAACTATTAGTATTCATGCATATTGTACTTACACATAAAGAGCCATTTACTTAAAGAACTTTATAGAAAATATAAATAGTATTTTCACACAATGTCATTAATACAGTGAAATAATATGTGATGCAATTATTTGTGGCTTCTCTGAAGATTTTTGTCAGGAAAGAAGGCAGGCAGGAAGGCAGAGGGAGAGAGAGATAAAGAGAAAGAGAGAGAGAGAAGGAAGGAAGGAAGGAGGGAAAGAAAGAAAGAAAGAAAGAAAGAAAGAAAGAAAAAGAGAGAGTAGAAATAGAGAAGGAAGGAAAAGGAAAATAGATGCCCATAAACTGTAATTCCATTTGGAAAAAAATATATAGTTCTTATGTTCTTACAGAAGGAATTGTTTTTTTCAAGTATCTAAATACCTAAAATATATAACAAAGAACTCATGATAAAATAAATCACAAAAATGAAAACTATTAAAATGTCACATTAGTAAGAAAAGAACTCTGTATGGTTCAAGGCAAACCATGATGATGTGAACCACAGTGTTGCCTTTAAAAGGATCATGATGTCATAGTGGCCACATTAAGAAAATGGACAGAGTTGTAGATCATAATGGTTCATGGTGATCTAGGAATTAAACATTATTACCTTTTTAGAATTTGGCAGGCAACTGTTTTAGAATGCTGAATTGGGAAATGCAAATATATTTTACATATCTCCTTCCTTTATATAACAGAAGGAAAAAATAAGGTAATGTTAATAATACGTTAAAGGTAAATCAAGAAACAGAAAGATAAAAGTCTCTGTTTCGGATGTCTAATTTCCAGACATGTTAATCTGGGGAAAATTTTTTCAGCATAAGAAGAAGTTTCAAATGTAGACCATTGGAAAATTCTATATAATGAAAGTATTTTTAAAGAATATATTTTTTTCACACAAAAATATAATTTTAACTGTAAAAAACTGAGGTCACTGTTATTTGCTTAAATGGCAGAAAGTTAGAACAACATTATTATATGAACATTTTCTAGCAGCATTATTTTTCCCGTGGTTAGGAGTGAAGTACACAATATCAATAAAGTGATTTAAAATTGATTTTAGGCAGTATTTTCCTTTAGTAATATATTATCATATTTGTAGTATCAGCCAAGACAGTTAAGTTAAAATCACAGTTTGATATGTTCCCTCTTTAGGCCTAATGCATTTTTTAAATGTGTAATTTATTAGAAGCAACTTATAATGAATATTTTGATCATATTGTTGCAAGATCTGATAATCTTCCTTCAGCTGTGCATCAATGAAACCTATTTAAAAAATCAACCTTATAATATTGAACTTGCTTTGATCCTTTCCCTGATTTCAATAATAGTCTACACCCTAGGAGAGTGTTCCAGACACTGCTTTAAACTGTGCGTGCACTATCTACAACTAAGAACTAGTCTGTGTAGACTTTAATAAAAGATGATTACTTTCATATTGAAAATGACTTTACTGACAATTTATAGGATGGTAATTCTTCTCTGTGTCCTTACTAGTGGTGAATGTATTAACCATTGTATAGAAATCAGTTAATAAATCAATGAGACTGAAATCTGCAGGAAATCCTGTACTGCTCTCTTTCATAAACAGGCTTTACAAAATGCTATGGGGACGAATGCGAAGCAGTTCGAAATACCAGGTTCTGCCATAGCAATAGAAGGAGACAGCTACCTCTGTACTTGACAGCCCTTGCTGGTTTCCCAAGCCAAGGGAATTGTTAAGTCTGTAAAAGTTCTTAGTAAAATCTTTGGATTTTACAAAAGCTAGCCTAATAATCCAAATATTATCCTTTTATGGAAGCACAAGTCTGAGAAGCAAGATAAAGGCACATTCCAAATTATTTGTTTCCAAGCTTCTTGCAGAGGAAATAATATCCTTATTCCTTCACTGGAAAGTTAAAAGCCATTCTCAGAGTCCTGTCCTTTTATTTCTCTATGTCCTTTATCATTATGATCATGTTTATATTTTCTCCATTTTATCAGTGATTTGTATATTACGACTGACCCCCAAGCTATTATTGTTTCACTGCTGATAGACGTTATTGTTAACACTGCCAATTGACATTTTTGAAATCCAGGTTACTGGAAGCAAAGGGAAAAAGAGACATAGATATTTTCTGCTGGTTTTTGCTAAGGGCCCACTAAGGACTTTATGAATTAGCAGGTAACCCAGCTGCCAGTGCCTGGCACTTTTCACTTGGATCTGGGACCAAGACATGGGCCCCTAATTTCAGAGTGAGGGGATAGTAATGAGGAGTAAGGGGTCAAGGAGGTACTGTTTACTAATGGACAAAATTGGGCAAAGTTATTGAATTACAGAAGGGATGTGAAAATGGTAACCAAAGAATTGTAGTCATTGCTGTGTTTCTCAAAGTTTTTGCAGAAGTATTTCTAATGACATGGATAATAAACCAGGGACATCTAGTGGACTGTTTGGTGTCCCATTGCCCCCCTTCTAAAATTTCATGAAAATTTCACATCCAACTCTATAAAATGTCAGTATTTTATCATAGGAAATGATACTTTGTATTACATACCATGTGAGATTCTTTCATTTCTCTTTTCCTAAATGGCCAAAGTAAATACTTATTAAAAATCTAGTTTGAATGAAGAAACATTCCTTGTCTGGGCAATTTCCTTTCATGAAAAAAAATTTTAGATATATAAACATATAGATATAAATGTGAACCAAAATTCTCCAGCTTAATGAGCCATGGCATAGGAATTCTAGAAAAGTTCTGGGATGATGTTTATAAAGAGGGTGCCATCCAATGTTAAAATTTTCAATAAATGAATCCCATTACTAGGAAACTTAGTTAATTGTGTCTTATGTCAGTGAAAGGTTCACTGACTCACTCTTTTTTCACCAGACTAGACACGTTTGGTGAAGAAAGATAACTCAGAAAGTTTTTTTAACCACTAATACTACAGTTTTTGTTATATGCAATGAAAGGTAAAAAAAAAAAAAAAAAACTACTTATAATGTTACCAATGATCGATTCTCTTTTTCAGATTTTTAAACTTAATTTCTATTATATGGATATTGTCAAGCACATTATAACAATTCACAATTAGCTTACAGTTGTTGAATGTAAATGCTTAGCCTTGAAAGATATTTCCTAAATAATCTGAATTTGTGGGCAACCTGTCAGGTAAACAATGAATCCTTTTACCTTATTCTCATGTTTACCCTTTACTAGAACATCATTATTTTTCTCTTTGAAGAAAAGCAGCAAATAAAATTTGGCTATTGCATTCTACGTGCCAAGTAAGGATTTATGTCCATCACTTCAAATTCCATTATAAATATGCCTAAAAAAGTAGTTAAATTATTATTTTAATTTATCACTTTACTACCCAATAGAAGATATTGAGAAAACAAGAATGAAATCATTTTAATCTGAGGAATCTCATTCAGTTAATGATGTCTTGTTGCTGAGTGTAGGATACAGAATGGGCACAGTGTGAACTCCTACTCTTGCATTTTATCTGTTAGAGTTTTGAGCCCATATAAATATATATCTCTGTTTTTCCCAGTTGAAAATATATAAATATTTGAAAAATTCTTTACAATAAAATCTGTCTTTATAGATTTTTTATATGTGGGGAAACAAAACAACAAAATCACCAAAATGTTACATATTCATTCATACAAGTCCAAGGTAATATTTTGGTTGATTTCAGCCTTTCAACCAACTAATGAAAATAAGGATGTATTTTTTTCTATCTGGGCTTTCTCTTTTTTGCCCCAAAATAGATCATTGATATTTTCAATGCACTACTTCACAAAATGTCCTATTATAATAAGAGCTTATTCCTCTGACATGAGTTTAAAACTCATCTTGTAAGAACCTTTAGTTATTTTTATTTGCTCGTCACAGGTGGAAACTTCATTCATATGTATAATAAATAGACATTTATGTTTCTAAGACTATATTTTGTATTTTGAGCCCTATTTCATTAGAGTGTCAAAATTTGTAATCCAAATTATTTCACATTTTCCCCTTTCCTTTTCTAGGTACTAGAAAGTTTCCATGGGTCTGACGTAGTCCCAAAACATTGAGGGTATGATGGACAACTAGTTCTAACTGCTCTGTTCCCACTGACTTCTGTGGAGTCCCTCATTGTCTTGCTGAGTTCTCAGAGGTCATTCTATACTAATTCTTACTACATTATTCCTGTTCTCATCATGTCCATTAAGTTCAGCAAATCTCTTCTTCAATAGCCACGCTGAGACCAAGAGAAATAATTTTGTTGTTGCTCCCACAGTGTCGTGTTTGGGGAACTTTTTGAGTCTAATTAAGCCCCAATCTGCCTGGAAATTCCATGAAATGGTTTTTATTTTTTGCTCCATTTTCTGTTGCATGCATATTATTCTGCTGTAGCTGTGCACTCTGGGACTGAAAGAGCTCTGTTACACCTTCTAAAGCTCTATCTGCATAAACACACAATTATGTCATCTTTCCCTGGAGACTCACTGCCTTGCTAACCTGTTAGTGGGAGATAGATGCAATTACACTCTGGTCTCAGTTGCCTCAAACATGTACAGAATGAATGGATTATGTAAAAATAACAAAATGTAATACAAAATAAACTAGACAGACTATTTACCTGCTTCTATATTCCTGTTTTCTTTCTTTTCCTCTTTTAATAAGGAGATGTTTTTCCTTCTTCCGGTTGCAGTCTTCTCTTTTCTGGGCTTTGAAATCCATCTTTTACTTTCTGAGGCACTTGTTTCTGCACGTGACCAATTCCCATTTACCGACTCATGCTGGTGATAATGATGATGATGCCATGTATCAGGGTAAAGTCAATAAATAATAAAGGCAGCTTCTTAGATGGTATCAAGATACAAGAAGATGGCACAGGAAGATGACACCTGCTTTAGATAGCATTAATTCCTTCAGAAGAAGGTGAGGGATTAAATACCTGACTGTGGCATAAAGGAGGAAGGAGGATATCTATGTCACCTCTTGGTGGTGAGGTTTATGGACTGAGAAATAAAAAAATAAAAAAAAAAAACAACTTTCTCTTAAGAATAATTCAGTGGAAGGACTTCCACAAGAGGGAGCCAGGTTTTAATGAATGGACAGCCAGTTATGAGAACATTCAGAGAAAACATGGCAGCTATAGGGGAATTTGCAGATTACATACTAGATGGCTGAAATGGGCAAAGGACAAAGACAGACAATGTGGTAGGTAAGAGTCTGTAGACAACAGTATGGAAACTGGTATTTACTGGCACAAATAGACACATGGGGTAACATGGCCTCAGATCCATAAGGACTCAGATCTCAGAGTCCAAAATGAGGGTGAAGCCAAATATCTGTTTTCCTGGGTCTTTGTGCTTTCCTAGTAATTTACAAAAGGGGAGCTCCTTGAAGTTTCCAATGTTTCTAATGGTTAATAAAGGAGGTCTATTGTAATTGCCTGTTTAACTTTACTAAAATTCCTGATGGTTTTCTCCCCAGTAGATTATAAGCTTTATGAGGTCAAGGCCCCTTTGATATTGCTAACAATTGTATTCCTAGGAACTAACATAGTACCTGGCTTTGTATACCTGGAGCTTCTAGTGCAAAAGTTTGCAGGGGCCAGGATGATAATATAAACCATTGAAGCAGACAGGGTTGTGTCTTTTCTGTTACAGAGATTGTTTGCATATTTAATTGTGAAAATAACCTTGTTTCTACAAGTAAATATGTTTTCCCTTTGTCTTAAAATGTGATACTTTATTGGTCTGGCTTTTGCTTTTCAATTTTTATAGAGGCACTGATATAAAGACATATATCTGTACAGATAAAAATGACAGCAGGGCTCTGATAAAAGATAATTGAGAGAGGTAGGGGTTCTTTGGGGAATGGTCAAAACTGTATGAAGATTACATACCCTGTCTAAAGGAGGCAGCCCTTTCTATGTTCCAGCTGATTGTCTGGCCTGCATAAATGCAAGTCCCAGTTTCTCAAGTCAAGAAGACAGAGATCTAGATTTGTATATGAAATGTACTGATTTTTAAATATTGGTTCAACTTTTAAAAACACAATGCAGGGGCGCCTGGGTGGCTCAGTCGGTTGAGCTTCCGACTTTGGCTCAGGTCACGATCTCACCGTCTGTAAGTTCGAGCCCTGTGTCAGGCTCTGTGCTGACATCTCAGAGCCTGGAGCCTGCTTTGGATTCTGTGTCTCCCTCTCTCTCTAACCCTCCCCCGCTCATGCTCTGTCTCTCTCTGTCTGAAAAAATAAATAAATAAATAAATAAATAAATAAATAAAATAAAAACACAATGCAGGAAGAAGTTTCCAGAATGCCATATTTGAACTCATATCCTCGGTGTAGATTTCCATGTATTTAATCGTGTTTGGTTAAAAAAAAGTGAATGACTGAATGAAGGATATAATTTTCTTTAATTTATGTAAAGCATTTGGTTATTTTTAAAGGAAAGTCATTTTAAATGAAGGAATTTAGTGCTGTAAAACTTTTATTTTATAATTTTCTTATTCAGAAGTTTCTTTTCCCCCCTGCCCAAGTTCTTAAGGGTAATATGCTCCCTCATTCTAAAACTCTGTTTACCCAGAGTAATTCGTGTGTGAGATTGCATAATCACTCCTTTTTTGTGAAATTATATTTGTACATACTTTATGATTGGTTGTGACCTCTTCTTAAAGATAGCAATAATTTATTCCTCTAACAAAATTGCCTTTGAAGACCTTGTAGAGTTAATAAATTATTCTATATATCAGATTTAATTATTTTCGGTAAAACAATTTCACAGGGAGACTGCTCTTCTCTCAGGGCTATAATCAATGAATGAGAAACACTGATAGTAGGCTATCATACTTTTGTTAGCCATGGTGGTCTATAAAGAATTTCCATCTGGGCTTTTAAAAATGTCCTTAAAATATCTCCAACTGAAAGTAACAAAATTGAGATTCCTCCCGCAAAAAACTTACAAGAAAACTTAACTCAATACACACATTTGTATATTTTGTATAGAAGTCTATATACAAATGTTTTCAAAAATGTAATGTATGAGGGGTCCTTTATTTATGTCAGAAAGGGAGAGACTGAAAATGCAAAAGGAAATCGATCAGACTGTATATCAAAATAAAATTCTAATCTACAAACTTTGTAGCAGCCAGTCCAGAAAACCAACCCACGATCTCTTTATCAGTCAGCCTCAAATGATCATGACTGATTGATAAGTGACAGTTTTGCTGATTTTGCCCCAACTTCCAACTTAGACCAACTAGGAAACCCAACTATTCTCCACTTCTGTTAGCCCACCACCAACTTATTCCTGCCAACAACCTCTAATCAGAGCCTTCCTTTTTCTTCCCACTATGAAGCTCTTTATTCTCTTGTCTGCTTTGGAGTCTCTGCCAGATGCAAGTGATGGTGGCTGACACCCATGCTTTATACTAAGCTCTGAATAAATAGCCTTTCTAGTTCTCATTTGGGAGGCCTTTATTTCCATAGAAGTTTTATGAATTTTGGTTTCTTGTTTGTTTCAAATGAAAACAAGGAAGCATATAGACAATGAATATTTCTTCTGTGCCAGAAGAACCAGAAAATAAAATATGATAATATTTTATAAATGATAATATGTTAGTATTCTTTTAGATGCTAAAAGAAGAATCTTGGTCTCTTCCTAGACCAATAGAGAAGGAATACTTTCCAGATGGGTAAATCCTTTGACGTAATAGAAATTTTAAGGCTTACTGAAGGGCTTAGATTTCAGGGAGAGAAAAAAAAAGTTTCCACTGGCAGTACAGGAAGAATAGGAAGAAAATGTTATTATTTGACAAGAAAAAAAATACTAACAGTTGCTTGTTTAAAATTCACACATGATTATGTCACATTTGACCTTCCGTTTGCTGGAGTTTAAGGAGAAACTTAACCTACAGGTACAATATTAACTATGCTGGAGTGTGAACTCCAGGAAGACTTATATTTATAATAATAATGATGGTAATATTAAA
This sequence comes from Panthera uncia, assembly GCF_023721935.1. Classification (NCBI taxonomy): domain Eukaryota; kingdom Metazoa; phylum Chordata; class Mammalia; order Carnivora; family Felidae; genus Panthera; species Panthera uncia. The sequence continues at coordinate 49,567,654 of NC_064811.1, forward strand.
AACAATTAAAATAATAGCTGTATTATCTACAGAATGCCTACTATGTATTAGCCTGTGAAGAAGTGCTGGACGAGATGCCCAAAAATATAGAACTTTGGCATAAACATTATTTTGAGTTAAAACTAATTAAAACACAGCAGATACGGGAAAAGCTCTCTGCTTCCCCCCACAACTTCCTAAATTTACCTTGGAAAGGAGAACCTGGACCAGGAAGAGAGCTATGAACAGACTCCCCTTTGCCTAGGAAACTTTTCTGCATAATAGGGCAACCTTGTTTTTCCAAACATCTCTTATCACCTTGTTGCTAATGAGCTTTCTCCCCTATGTATCCTCAGACGCTGTCCTTCTCCTTAGCTCATATAAGCTTTATGTTGCCTCATTGTCTTGGGAATTTCATATCTGTGTGAATTCCTTGTATATATACCTATTACATTTGATTTTCTCCTGTTAATCTGTCTCATCAATTTGATTCTTAATCCATCTAGCAGGACTATAGGGCAGAGGAAGATCTTACTCTCTGACACCTGCTTTTAAATTCATCTTTTCATTTGAATCTTGCAAAAGTCCTGTGAGGTAGAATTTACCTTTGTTTTAAAGATGGGGAAATGGAAGCTTAGAATATAATGATTTCCAAACTTCACATGAATAGTGGCAAAACTGATTTCCAAACAAAACTCTAAATGGCTTCAAACATACAACATTTACTTAGCAGTTCTAAGATTTTTCAGGTCCTATTTTTTTATCTTTTTATTTTGAGAGAGAGAGAGAGAGAGAGAGAGAGAGAGAGAGAGAGAGAGAGAACGAGCACTCACATGAATAGGGGAAGGGCAGAGAAAGAGGGAGAGACAGAATCTTAAGCAGGCTCTGTGCTGTCAGTGAAGAGCCTGATGCAGGGTCTTGATCCTACAAACCATGAAATCATGACCCCAGCTGAAATCAGGAGTGAGAGGCTTAACCGATTGAGCCATCCAGGCATCCAGGGCCCTTTCGGAATAACTATCTCAACAAATACTTTTAGAACAACAAGTTGGAAATGAGTCCTCTTACATATACTTCTTTTTGATATTACCATTAGTTGTTTGTTGTTGTTTTTAGTTTTGCTTTAAGGCAGTAACAGTAGGAATTTTGATATTTGTGTTACTCCATTCAGTGCGTATTGGGCATCTATTTTCAGTGGGCCACTCTCCTAGACATAGGACATAAAGGGTGAAAAATCCCTCACATGCCAGTTGCTTACAGCCCAGCAGAAGATAAATCCACAAACAAAACAATAGAGCTAGGCAAGCCTGATATAGAATGGGGATGGTGTATGGAAGCTTTCAGAGAAAAGATAGCAATCCTTCCTTCTTATTTTCTTTCCTTAAACAAGTGTTTGCTAAACACTATTTATCAGGAATTATTCTAAATGCTGGAGATTTAAAGGTGAATAATGCATAGTTTTTGGATTTAAATTGCTTACACCCAAATGAGAAAACCAATGTACATGTAAATAATGGCAGTGTTAAAGATGCCAGGGCTTTGCAAAAAAAAAAAATTAATAATAATAATAATAATAATAATAATAAAGGCTTTTACTCTGCTCAGAGTGTCAAGGAAAACTGAGATATAAAAAAGAGTATTAGTTCATCAGGTGATTAAATGGGGGAAGGTAAGACATGTGCATAGGAGAAACACATTCTGGATATTTTTAAGTGTCTGTTGCACTTGTCCATGTATTATCAAAATTGGAGAGAGAAATATTAATAGACACCCTACCTGGTCACTTGGTGCTTGGGGTTTCATTGGCTTCCTTATGAACAGCATTCTTACTTCCTTTTGATGATCCAGATCAATAAATCCTGCCAGATTGGTGCTTCTTTTCTTTGGTATCAGGGGGCAAGAGGCATTAAATGGCATCTATAGCTTAAATTTTATTGAGACTATGGATAGGTTGCCTCTTGGAAGCATTCCTGCTGTGGGAACTAAAAACTAGGATCTAAGGTTGTATAATGGGTCACTGGGATAGATGATGAGGAAGGTCAATTCTAGCTTCTCTCTTTGCTTCCAGATCTATATTTTCTATCAGTTATGTTCATTGTATCATTTAATGGTTCTTGAATGAGGGTAGAAACCACATCCTGAAGTTTGGTCCCATCCTTGCAAGATAACATCTCCAAGCTAGCACTTTAACTGTATATTCAAAACGCTGGGGTGCCTGGGTGGCTCAGTCAGTTAAGTGTCCAACTTCAGCTCACATCATGATCTTATGGTTCCTGAGTTTGAGCCCCGCATAAGGCTCTCTGCTGTCAGCATGGAGCCTGTTTTGGATCTTTGGTCCCCATCTCTCTCTGCCCCTCCCCCACTGGTTCTCTTTCTCTCTAAATAAATAAATAATCTTTAAAAAAGTGCTGTACCAATGCTCCATTATACTGGCAACCACTGGAGTTATAATATGTGATTGGTAACTGAGTTCATGTGCCCATTGTCACATGTCCTTTGCTACAGAGTGGCTGTCTTGCTTTGAGATGATATTATATTCACCGGTGTCCTATTAGAGTAAACATTTTGCAACTTTGTTGAGGCTTTGTGGGTAGGAAAGGAAAACTTGTACCTAAAATTTGGGGCAATTCCAGTCAAGATAAATTACAGTCCTTTCCAGGATCAAAGTGGGTACAATGTGGTCAACTTTTACCAATTGGCTTTTTCGCCTCCTTGATGGATGGTTTGTCTGGAATTGTCCCAGGTTTAGCACTAAATGTCCTGTGTCACCCCTCAGTCTTTGGCAGACTGAGGGTATTGGCCCCTTTAGATGGTACTTTATCAGGAGCTCTGTTTCTGTCTCTGGACATTGGGCAGCAGCAGTAGCTAGATCAGCTTTGGTAATTAGGAGCCATGCTGCTGGGCCCATGCCTAATGTCTATTTTTGCCCTAATGGCTTGTCTATTCAAAGCCGGTGTGCCACTGTTGGAGTAGCTGATATCAGAAACTGGCTGAAGTAAACGGAGTAAGTCATTATGTATATTTGTTTGCTTAGGCTTCTTACATGTTGGATGATGTCATGGGTATCAACATGCAATATAAAGACTGTACTTTACATCCCTGATCATGCCTTATGCTTACACCCATAAGTCTTTTCATATGCCTTTACCCTAACATTTTTTTTTATCACTGATCTTTTTCTTCCCCCAGGTCCTAACCAAAAAGCTGAGGCATTTGCCAGTGCCCCCATGATCCTAAGCGTACTCATTTCCAGATGCTCATACCTAAAGTTCTCTTCCCTTTAACATTATTTCTTTTTCTTTATCAATTATTTATTTCTGTATACCAGATATGAGTTGATGGGTTTGAGGTTGAGTTTGGTTGGTTAGGTCAGCTGCTGAGGAGACTGGTTGAATACAGGGCAGGAGGGTCTGAGGACAAGTTGGGACCCACTATTTCCCTCACTTATTTATTCAAAAGACTGTAAAACAGTCTACCAGTTATTTCTTTTCTACATTGTCTCTACACATTGGCACATTTTTTTTTAGATTTACCATTAACTCACTTTTCATTTGCTCACTAAACATAATGTCATTTTCCTTTTCAGTCTAACACACTCTTCTCCATCTTTCCTTTGTTTCCTTTTCTCAGTATTTTCATTCTTGCATCTTGGACCCTATATCCTGAGCTTTTTGGACAGCTCCCTTTCCTGAATTTTGTCCTTATTTTCTTTCAAATAAATCCTTACCTAATATGTAGCCAATTCTATTAGGTCCCTGTTCTCTATAAATTAGATGCTAATCAGTGAATAAATTGAATCTGCCATCAATTGAGTAGCTTTATGGAGATCCCATGTCATTTAACATAGGATTAATTGTAATTGGGAAGCATTGACCCTACTGACTATCAGAAAAAAAAAAATGTTTTCATGCAAGAAGGACACTAGTTTCTTAAGTAACATGATACATAACCACTGGCTTCATAAGTGGATAAATCTTCTGAGAAAACTACAGGTTGTAACTTTAAAAAATTAATAAGCTGTTATGTCAGGGGCTGACATCCCAGGGAATAATTCCTTGGAGGGGAATGATGCATCTTGTACTGCATGTACAGCTTCAAAGACTTGTGAAGTCATGGATGAGGCAGGGTGTTAAAGGTATCATGTCAGAAAAGGAGAGGAATATAAAGGAGTTCTCTGCTTTGATATACCTCTTTTGAATTGTCAGAAGTCCGTATTCTATGATGCAAGACACAGAATGATGCATTTGTGACATACGTATTTCACAATGTGAATATATAATGTGAATTAATATAATGTACTAATCTGCTACCAAGCTTAATGTGTTTATTAATGGTGGCTATATATGTTATTATGTTTCAACAAAACATTCACATTTATGTAGTATTTTATACTCATGTAGTATTTGAATATATGTGACTATTAAGTGATTAAGCTACAAAATTTGTTTTACATTAATAAATTATATTCAGAGTATGCATTTGAAAGTATAAATAGTAAAGGACCCGGAGGTATCAGTTACATCCCAAAGAGTAGAATGGTGCCAAAACAAATAAAAATTTCCCCACGACAAGTAATTTTATCCCTGTGTTTTAAAATTAAATCACTTTGCTAAACTTGAATGCATGTAGTCTTTGGACTCAAATCCATTACTTTTCTCGTTTCACACTTTCACCTTTGTGTTTTCTGAATGGACATAGATCTCTTAAAAACCTGCAAAGAATATGTTGCTCATTCGGGGAATATATTTTTAAATGCTCTCATTTTAGGGGCAGCAGAAAATTTTGTCAAAAGTCAGAAACTCAGTTGTTCTTCAATCATTCTTTGTTCCAAACGGCACAAAAAACTTTGCAGTAAATTTTATAGTTTGTTTTTTAGTGAACTTAATTCATGCAGAAAACTACTGAAAAAATATCAAAAGATCTTATTCGAACAATAGAACACTGCTTTTGTTAGATTTTGCAGCATAGGAGTGGCAGAAGAGCTAATTGTTGAATAATTTTTATGTGGAAAAGCAAATGAGAGGCATCATACAGCAAATATATATTTTTTTTAATTCTTAATTATATGATACAAATTATGTTGAGTCAGTCACTGTGATTTTATAAAGGCAAGTCTACTTTTTAAATAGGACTGAAAAAACCCAAGGGTCATAAGTCTATTGTATTGAATATTTTTTGCAATACTAGCCAGTAATTATTATAACATCCTTTTAAAAAAAGCACATGTCAATTTTGTTGCCAGAAGTATTTTAGAAAAAATTCAAACAAACTCTAAAAAGTTTAGACAAAACAAGTGTTCTTTCTTTTCTGTGATACCTGTTTCACCATCTATAAATGTATATACATATATGATGCAGAAAATACTATAAAACTTTAGTATAATTCTAATTATCAATAATATCAAAAGTGTCTGACAAGAGAAGCAGATTGTTATTAACTTGCACAGCATCAAAATATTGGCCACAGTTCAGACAAACCAATTTATCATCATCTTTTCAGTATCTTTCTGTAACCAATTTATTGTATTAAAAACTACCATGTTATCCCTTCCCTTATTGTCCCTTATTTTACTTTTCTTTTCCTTCCTTTCCAGCAAAAGAAAGCCACTGTTCTGTTTATTATCCCTTCCCTTATTGTCCCTTATTTTACTTTTCTTTTCTTTCCTTTCCAGCAAAAGAGAGCCACTGTTTATTTTGTGATTTTGTCTATTATATTGGTCTTTCACTATATCTGGTTCCGTCAGCACCACGAGAGTTTACATGAAGTTGCATTGCTTTTGTAGCAAAGATTTTTGATAGCCCTAGAGAGACATCTTCAAAATGGATTTTTTTTAACTGTATTTATTTATTTTTAGAGAGAGAAAGAGAGCATGTGAGCTCAAGCAGGGGAGAGGCAGAGAGAGAGGGAGAGAGAGAATCCCAAGCAGGCTCCGCACTGTTAGTGTAGAGCCCAATGTGGGGCTCAATCCCATCAACTGTGAGATCATGACCTGAGCTGAAATCAAGAGTCTGATGCTTAGCTGACCAAGCCATCCAGGTGCCCTAAGACTGCTTTTTAAACTTTAAACATTATATATATTTTTCTTATTGTGAAGGTTCTATTAGTATACACTACGTCTTCCAGTTGTCCTATAATATGCCATTTTCAGTCTATATTTGTACATCAGGCAATCCACAGATACTCACATTTTGTTTTTGTTTTGTTGGTTTACAGTTGAAATGACCATGTACAGGGTTAGCTGAGCTTATTTATTTTCTCAGTATGTCCTGTGTAGCTCACAAAACTAAATTAATATTAATGATGATGAAATACTACCAGACCAAGTTGTGTATAAGAATTAGTGGTAAAATCTCAGAAAAAAAAAAAACCCTTCTTTTTCATGTTGCTTACGCAGAAAACACTTAATTTTTCATTCCAGCCTTTGCTAAACCTCAATGATTTCATAATAGCTCCCATTCCCCAAGGAAAATAAATTATAGCATTCCAGAAGGATTTCTTTCATAAGCATGAGTATTATCTAGTTTACACAAAGAAAAAGAGAGAAAAGATGAATTTCAAGAGGTAAAAGGTAAATGTAAATATAGGAAAAAGGAGAAGAAAACATATCATATGGGAAAAATCATCACACAACAATGCAAAGATGGAAATGGCTCAACTGTAAGCCACTTCGTCATTTCAATCCATGCTATATTTGAAATTTCAATTGTACACTTTTATACCACGAACCTACAAATGCCCTAAATCTTGTGTCTAAGTTAGGATTATGCTTTTCACATCAGAGGCACAAACTTTCACAGCACCCTCTGGGAGGTACCAGTGTATTGTGACTCTGAAAAACAATGACTACACAGGTTGTTGGTCATTAATTTGACCAACTTATTTGGTGATATTTTTAAATAGTTTTTTTAAAATTTTTTAATGTTTATTTATTTTTGAGAGAGAGAGAGAGAGAGAGAGAGTATGAGTGGGGAGGGGCAGAGAGAGAGAGGGAGACACACAATCTGAAGCAGGCTCCAAGCTTCCAGCTATCAACACAGAACCTCATGTGGGGCTCAAATCCATGAACCCTGAGATCATGACCTGAGCCAAAGTCAGCAGCTTAACCAACTGAGTCATCCAGGCGCCCCTTAAACAGTTTTGATTATAATTAAATATCTCTAGTAAGATGATTTTGCTACTTACCAACTGCCTCATCTTTCTACATAGGCTTAGAAGAAAGAGGAAACTACTCTCTGATAAGCATTCTGAAACCTTGTCAGCCAGAGGGTTCAGCCTGAGGCAAGGTATCTCAAAACATTTATTGTTAAAAATAAAGATTTTGTGTTTCCTGCATATCACTAAATTTGGCAAAAGATTAATGGTTGATGATCTGTTTTAACATATTTTATTCTTTGAATTACGTTGTACTTTCCTATGCTTTATTAAATTGCAAAGAAAAGTTGCGAAGTGTAAATATTGACTTTTTACCTAAAATTACAACAAAAAAATCCTGATTTTCAAATAATCGATACCATATTTTTTTAATATTGGAAAGGTAGGAAAATGAATACTTGAATGTAGCTATTATATATAACTTTTGGTACCCTTTTCCTCTTGGGCTCTAGGCCAACTAAACCTGTTTGAGTGATAGCATAGTGTAGAAAAATCAATCCAAAAAATCAGCTGCTACATTGTCTATAATAATGAGCCAAAATACACAGAAAGGTAGCTTTTATTCTTCAGTCCCAAATTCCATTCCATACATGAGTAATGCCCATAATTCAAACAGGTCATGCAACATAGATATGCAACTATTAGATTTATTCACACTGTTTGCAACTTGAACAATAAGAGATATTACGTGTGTGGTCCAGAAACTCAAGTGCATGTAGGCCTAATTTAACCCCTTTATTCTAAACATAAATTCTTTTCCCACGGATAACAACCAGTGTCTGAAGATGAGCCAGGTTCTACCCGCCTGCGGGGAAGGGGTTACTGGTGCCCAGGAGATGTTGATCTCAGTCCACAAAGAAGTTGTGCAGAGCCTGGGGAGGCTGTGAGTCTGCGCTAATTGTCCACCTTGTCCATTTACCCCAATGTGCATATAAATATTATTTTCTATATATGCCATGACATTAAAAAAGAAAGCCTCAAAGTCATTTTCTCTTAAACAGACTTTCTTTTAAAGGAAACTAACCAGGCACATCTTTCACAGGAGTAATATTCACTTAATTTGCATGTAATCTTTTTCATTATAATTCCCATAAGATGTGGGGAGGAGAAGAGTTTGTTCACCAAGAAGCCATGGTTGCACTGTTTAGTGTTATGGAAACCTTAATTCTTCTTTATACCAGAGCTGTGCTCTTGAGTCCCCCTTCCTTCTGCATTCTACAGAATGTAAAATGTAATGCAGTTGTTTCTTTTCCTATTTTCCTTGCTTCTACACAAAGGCCACATTGATATGCACATTCTTTTAAATTAACTAACCTAACCAACTTTTATCTACTCACTAAAGTTGATGTCTTTCTCTTTTCCGATACAATACATTATTTTCTTGCTGACACTGCTCACTCAATACTATACTATTTGTTTTTATCCATAGATCAATAGAGATGGCTTTTTTCTTCTTATCTCTGGCTAATGCAAGAGGCTTTTAAATAATAGAACGACACTTTGGAATTTTTTGTCCTGATATTTAGAGGAAAATAAATGCTGTAATTTGTTGGGTGCTTGTAATATTACAGGTATTTTTGGAATTATCTGTTTTAGCTGTGAAAATTGGCCACTTTTTGCTATTTAAAAAAACCTCATATCAGCAACAATAAAGTCCAGCTAATAGACAAAAGTACAAGCCTAGCTTTATTTCAATTTGAATTTCTCTACCCAAATAGCTCTTATTGCATATAGCCCTAAGTATAGTTTTCATAAAAATGAAAATGGGCCTGCATCGATTGATTGTTTATAGTCACGTTACCTACCTGTAAGCTTTATGTAAACTTCCATACTAAAAGCCTTGAAATTTTTCTTGGCCAGCCATAAATACTTGGAATATCCCTTTTTCTCTTTGAAAAGTGAGAACCACCCAGAAAAGTTTCTATCGGAATCATTACTCAAACATCATTTTTGGCAGAAAACACTGAACTTTGTTTAATACTAGTGGAATACTTCCAAACATTGGCTGAACATGACAAAGAGAGCAAAAGATTTGTTCAGTGTGATCAAAAAACACTTCACAGATTGTGAAATGTCCCCAGAAATTTCAAATCTCCAGACTGGCCACATTCAGGTGAAGGTAGGAAGAAAACTAATGATATGTGCTGCTTGCATACCTGCTGAGGTGTTAATAGTTCACAGTTAAACCGTAATAGAATGACTGAGGTCAGAAAACAGAGCATACCTACAAAGTGTTATATTCTCAATATAAATACCTCTATAGCATATATTTTTCAAAGCAGTGTGATTCTATAGTGCTACAAGAGGTGTTATATTTTACCCAAGGGAATTACCGTGAAGAAAAATATATATTGCTAAATACTCTCCATATATAAGTTTTGAATTCTTCAGGATCTGTATTACTCTGACCATGAATCTTGGTCTTTGATTAACAGTTCCAGATTATTATAGAAAAGTAAAGGAGGCCACAGGTAAAAATGTTCACATGAAGGTGAATATACAGCTTATAAACTATGGTTCTTCAGTAGGCCATATGGAATCAGAAGTAAATCATAAAGAACAATGACATGTTGGGTCTTGAGAATTACCAGTAGATATAGAAATTTCTACCAAGGAGGTTGTGAGTGTACAGAATCATATTTGTTTTTATTGATTTATTGTTTGTGTTTTTATGCTTCTGCCTTTAATTTATGTTTGGCAATGAACCTACTCTGTGCAATGAACTAAGGTCCAGACTAGGATAATTTTGACCCAGTCCTGCCCTTTAGGGAAGCTAACCCTGGTGGGAAGGATAGTGATACGCGTTAAGGAAAAAAGCCAGAAAGACGTGATTACCTTTGCTGAGGGTCAAATGATATTTGCAGACTATCAGAGCTTTAGGAGTTCAGAGATGTCAGCAAAAGCCATTGTAGTTGGGGAAGTCTTCTAGGAAATGACAAGACTTGACTGGATCTTTAAAGAATGGGGGAAAAAGTCTGAAACAGAGGAGGTGGAGGGAGTATTGCAGGAGGTGGGCAACTTTCCAGGAACAACAGAGAGCAAGAGATTTGTGGTGAATAACTGAGTTTGGCTTGAGCAACTGATTTCCAATGGCAAACATGTGGTGAGAAGATGTGACAGGCAGGCTGGAGCCAGAAGGGAAAGTGTGGGCCTTCCCCCAGGCACTTGTTAGAAGAACCCTTTCCTTGCTGTCTTTCTCTTCCGCACTGCAGGCCAAGGGAGAAGGTGGCAACAGGCAGGGCTGTGTGAGAATGTATTATTGTTAGTGTTGTTTTGTTTTTTTAAATTCCTTTGGTGTGGCTTAAGGTCTGTGGAGGTTTATCTGTAATTTTTTTTCTTTTTTTTTAAATTATATTGTTTTAATTTTTGCATAAGGCCTTTTTTTTCCAAGAAAATCTTCCCCCAACTACATGAAATATGCCATACACACATCCTCTAGCATAGACCCAGAAAAAATTGAAGTCCTATCCAATTTTTTATTGTCCTTCTGTGTGTAGGAAAACAGTTCTTAAGCCTTCTTCAAAAGCAGGGATGGCTCTGTCCGTTCCTGAGAAACTAAAGTGTTTCCATGGTAACCAGCCTCTCAACCTCCCAGGACCATCTCAGTGGCTCCAGAGGTCTCAGAGGCACCACTCTGTGTGGGCATGCATTTTCTAACAACAACAAATCGCTTTGGTCTGTGGCCATTAGGATTAAATTGCTACAAAGTTTATTGATAAATGCACTGAGATTGACTAGGACTTCCAACTTCAGAACCACTGATTATTTGCCGAACATCCTGTAGACCCTTTGGCTAGACAGAATATAGTCTGAAAACATCATCACAGCATTCTCAAGTTTGTCCTGGAGGCAATGTAAAATCAGATGATATGACACTTTGTTACCAGTTGCTAGTGTATGTTAGAAAGGGTGAACTTTGGGATGCCTCAGTTTAAAGGATCAAACAAGTTGAATTTACTGAGCCATAGGAATAGAGGTGACACAGGAAACTCAGAAGAAAGTTAAAGAGCAGAAGAATGAGGAGAGGGTAGTGTCACAGAGAACAAGAAGTGGAGAGATTTTAAGAAGGAAATGACTAATGACACAAGAAAAAAAGATAAGTCTCACACACAAAAAAATCTATTGCATTCAACAATAAGGACATTATAGGTAACTTTTTTCCAAAACAGTATTAATAAAGTCTTAGGGGACCAAAGACAATTGCCTGGGGGAGAAATGAATGTGATGGGCATGGGGGAAAGACCCAATAGTCTTTCAAGGGACTTGGTAGTGAAAAAAAAGGTTATTTTATGGTAACTAGTTAACAGAATTTTCTTTCGTTCTATTTTTCAGGGTGGGATAGTCTTGAGTATGTTTAAAAGCTGAAAATAAGAGCAAGTAGAGTGAGAGAGACTGAATATGAGAGTTAAAAGAGGGTAACTGATAAAATAATGTATTTGAAGAAATAGGAAGAAAGGTGGAGGATTTGTCATTGAACAGAAACAGGGTATCCAGTGGTGCTTGGGTAGCTCAGTTGGTTAAGTGTCCAACTCTTGATTTCTGTTCACATCATGATCTCATGGTCTTGAGATTGAGCCCTAAGTGGGGTTCTGCACTGGGAAAGGACCCTACTTAAGATTCTCTCTCTCTCTCTCTCTCTCTCTCTCTCTCTGCCCCTCCTCTGCTCTCTCTCTCTCTCAAAAAAAAGAAAAAAGAAAAACAAACAGGGTATCCAAAAAGGTATCTACCTTCCTCCAAAAGTTGAGGTAAAATGATAAAAGTACTTTCAAGAATAAAGAAGGTAGGTCAAAGGAAAGCAGAGAAGTATACTGAAAGGGGAATTAGAGGTTGACATTTGTTTTTAGTTTATTTTAATATTAAAAATGATAATATATGCTTTGTTCTAATCATTTTCCAGGTGAGAATGTGTTTGGTGTATCAGTAGAATCGTGCTTATTGGTCATGCTCATTGTACAAAATGCTTGATATTATTTTTCCTGATGCAGTAGATTAAACCTTCTGCTTAGGAGTGAGGAAAATCTTTCATTTAAATGAAACAAGACATAGTTCCTTACATTACTGGATTAATCTGAGTCCTGCAAGATGGTAGGGATCTCAATTATATAGGCAGTGTAGTCCATTTAAGTCCATGACTTAAAACCTTACTTTGTTTAAGGTAGAAACCATTGAATGAGCTATAGAATTGCACCTTATATCTTCAAATTGTCCCTCTGTATGTGATAAAGAACAGCCTATATAGGGTTAAGAATGGAAGGTGAGAAAACAAATCTACTGTGATAATTCAGCGATGTGGTTGGACTAGACTAGGAGTATAATAGTTCAAGAGATGTAAGAAGTGATTCAATTAAATGCATAAAGTTAAGATAGATGAGGGGCACTGGGTGGCTCAGTTGGTTAACAGTGTGACCCCTAGTTTCAGCTCAGGTCATGGTCTCATGGTTCGTTAGATTGAGTCCCATGTCATGCTCTGTGATGTCAGCACAGAACCTGCTTAGTATTCTCTCTCTCCTTCTCTCTCTGCCCCTCCCCTAGTCATTCTCTCTTTCTTTCTCTCTCTCTCCCTCTCAAAATTAATAAATAAACTTAAAAAACAAAGGTAAGATAGATTATATATTGATGTAAGTGGGATGTGGAAAAACAGAGGCATTAAAGTTGACTCAGATTTTTTCCTCCAGTTATTAGAAATCATTCACAAAAGGGTTTGGGGAATATGGAATTTGGTTTGGGACACAGTGAATTTGAAGTCTTTAATAGGCATCTAAATGGAGATGTCAAACAGCAACTATGAACCTGAGTTTATCAGGAAAACCTAGTTTGAATATATAAATGTGGGGCTAGTGATCAGGTTGTTATTTAGGATTATGCAGTTGGATGAGATAACCAAGGAAGTGAGTAGAGATGAAGGAAAAACGGAGTCTGAGATGATGTTTCATGTCGTGATAATGTTTAGAACTAAGAAGAATAAGAGAAACCAGCAAAGGGAGAGTAGGAAAAATTTAACACTGAGGAAGCAAGTACAACCTAAATATACACGTATCATAGAAGTCAAGGGAAGAAAAAAAAATCAGGTCTGAGTGAATGAGCAAAAGGGGCAAATGTTACAGCTAATAGATTAAAAAGAAGATTGTGGATTTCCTATTGTTTTTGGCAGTCTGGAGGTCATTAGTGATATTGAAGATAGCAATTAATGTTAATGTGAATTAGCCAGGATAAAAGTATGATTGGATTGGGTACAAGAGAAAAGAAGAGACAAACTGAGAATGATAGGAATCTGGAAGGGGGTATGAAGTCAAATTTTTAAAAATGTTTATTTTTTGATATAAGAAATAATAACATGTTTTTGACTTATAGCTATGTTCTTAGGTAATAAAGACTTCGTGTTGCAAGAGAGAAGGGAAAAGCGGGAAATCATTCATGGGATTTCAGTCAGTGCAAAAGTACAGGGTTTGGCCTTGGGATAGGATTTTGAATAGTTTATCCATGCAATAGGAGGGAACTCATAGGATATATGTATATGTGTATATGTATATATGGAGCCAGGCCAGCTGGTAGATACAGTGGTGATAATTGGGGAGTTTATAAACTTTCTCTTCCCAGAGAAATGTGCATAACATTAATCACCAGAAGATGAGAATTACAGAGGAGGTATGGGATGCTCCCAGGAAAAGCAAGATCTACTATTTTATATAACATATGAGTATAGATACTATTTCATATAATATATTTTTCATAATATAATAGTATATATATATTAATATATATTATTTCATATATATTTTTTCAAACTCAACAAGATCTCTAGTCCACTGGTTCTGTCATTTTCTCATCATCCATTAGCCCCTTCCATTCTTTACTTCCATTCTTACCCCATAGCATGATGTTCAAATCATTTACTGGAAAGTACTCTCAACTCTCCAGGCCCCTTATGCTTTGCTCACATGTGCCTGGTAGGAAATACACATTGGTTCAACACGAGGGTCTCTTTTATTTTTTATTGTACTCATGCTTCTGAATGCTATAAGAGAACATCATTGGGTAATGTTACACAGCTTTATTTTAAGTATATGGACATAAACTCAATTGGTAATTTGATACTTACTAGATACACAACTATTTTTTACCTAGAAAATTTGCTTGTTCATCTTCTGACTGTAATTTTTCCTCTTCTTAATTTATTCACATCTCCCTCTTTCTTCTTCCTTCCAAAATAATGATTTCACTTCACACTTCACTAAGAAAATTGAAGTCATCGAAGGGGACTCAGCATCTTTCCATCACCAAATTTATAAACCAACCTGTAAATGCAAACATATTTTCTTCATTTTTACTAAAAGGGTGAAAGTGTCTCACTTCCTCAAAGCCCAATTCTTCCACATGTGTAATCAATCCTATTCTTTCTTATTTCTGTAAAGACATATCCCATCTATCTGCTAGATCATAACTATTCATTCCCATCACACACTGCCTTCTTTTTGTAAAATAAAACTTTCAATACTTCTTGCATTTAAACTTGGCACACAATGTATCAAACCAAAATTTAATATGCTAGGTACTGTTAAAAGTTTCAAAGTTGTGTGACACTTGCAATATTATCTCAATGATTCCAAACTTATCATTATGTCTACGCATAGTTCCAACTTAAATTATCAATATCATGCATTCATTTAATTCTTTTTTATTTTCTTACTTGTACTGCAACTGCATTTACTAATCAAGGAAAGTTTCACTCACATAACCCATGAAATTAAGAGTAGCTATTCTGTTTGTAGAAGCTTGGTTCTTGTCCAGAAACTGGTTGTGTCCCTAAGGTGATTGAAACTCAACCTGACATTAGTTGGATTGTATCCCTTCTTATTTTAAGTTTTGCCAATCATTTCAATGGCACCTTCCAGATTCTGCCTATTAGCAACAACTTCCTATGTCAGTAAAACCTAAATTTCAGTTTTGAAACTCAGGATCTCTGAAGTCAGCAGAATTTAATTAAAATTTTTTTTCCTCTCTCAGTGTAGAGCCATCCTTTGTATTCTTAAATTTTTTTTTTCTGTACCTTGGTTGACTCTCCTGAACAAATGTGAATTAGTGTATCTAGGAAGGAATAACAAAATCTTTAGTTTTTTATACTTTTACCTCCCGTTCCAAAGTGTTACCTATCTGAATCCCTATCATAATAGTATTACAAATACGCTCCAGTCGATCTTCTTTTAACCGTGCCTTCTAATAATTTCAAATATGCCTCATTTCTTCATTTCTCTTCCTTTCATAAACTCTTGGTAGTACGCTTAAATAACTAGTATCTGCTTCCTCTCCTAATTTAAGGAAGAACAAAATCCCTACTTCATACTTAGAGGACAACTATATTGTAAGGATAAGTTTTATTATACTTCTGGTCCTTCTCAATCTGCTACATAAGATGAATGATCTGTGTGAATTGTGATGTCGGGGAAAAGAATGAAACTTGCATGGATACTTACTGAATTAGGGTATGAGTTAAGTTTCTGTAAAAAAACAACAACAACAAAACAAAGAAATAAAAAAGGATGCAAAGTTTCATTGGATCTGCCAGAAGTTTATTTCTCTGTCATTTTTGGGCCCAGAGGTTGAGAGAAGTTTTAAGGCTATTAGGCATGCTGGATGAGCAGGCAGTTATTATCTTCAACACCTGACTTCTATCTCTTGATTTAAAGTGGCTGTTCTAATTGTCACCATTTCTCAACAAGCATAAGCAAGGAAAGAGGAAATGAAATAGAGGGCAATAAGCTTTCTTTTTCAAAATGTACTTGGGTGTTGCATAGATCTCTTTTCTTCTCAATTTAATTGAGGCTGTGACCACTTAGTGACAAGGGAAACTGAGAAATGTGCTTTATATTTGTGCTGTCATGGTTCAGAATCAAAGGCAGAAGAAGGTCGTTAACAAATGGATGAATGGATGCTAAGGAGTGATGAGCAGTTTCTTCTTCTCTGGCCACTCAAGTATTATTGCATATCATTTCTCTCACACATCTTTCCAAAAAGGTAACATGAGGTTCTATTCTGTGCAAAGTCCACCATCTCTGGGTGATATGCATGCTCTCCATAGAGTCAGGATGTTACTATTCAAAGTCCAGTGGCATATGTATTAATAGATGAATTAATCTCTATCACTCCATCACTCTCTAGTCCTACCATATACACACATACATGTACATGTGCACGCACACACACACACACACACACACACAACACACACACATCCCTAATACACAGTGTAATGTGAATAGCGTATTGACAATAAAAGCACTCTTTTGGCCATCTGGAATTGGGAAGAACATATAGCAAATGGTCATTAGTATATAATAATGATGAATTCCAGCCAGCCAGAAATCATAAAGACTTCCTCAGCTAGTGGTGGAAAAACTTCCTTAGTTAGACCTTGGTTCTTGTCTGATTTGTTCATTGTCCTTCTTGACTTTTGGTTTGCCTTCTAGAAGATTTTCATGTTCATTGTGTACTCATTTGTTTTTATTCATTAACACTTTTATTTATTTACATTGTTAAGTCCATTCTTCCTTTCTCAGATTAACTGAGGTTACATGAGGCTATATAATAGAAAAAAAAAAAAAAGTCTTGACTGGGAAAGAAACACCATATATCTAGCTGAGAAATCTTGGTGAGATGGATTATAAAATAGATATGGAAAACAATTTTATCTCCTTTGAGTAAAGTTATATAGAAAAAAAAAAACTAGCATTTCTAATATTGTTAGGTACCCAGACACTAAACTTACAGTCGATTCAAATTGCAAGCCACAGGACAAAAAAACAAAACAAAACACAAAAACCCCAAAAAAACTCCTTTGGGAGAAATGTGTTCCATTCCATCTCTGCTCCCAATCTGGCTGATTCTACCCTGTCTGCATTTATCTCATTCAGGATCTTGCTAAAAGCAACAAGGTGAAGTCATACAAAGTGCAGCGCACTTACTCTTTCAGAACCACATAAAGCATTGGAAAGATTGCGGTCTGCCTTCCATACTACTGAAGCTGATAGACCAAATATTTCATCATGATGTAATAACTGTTGCTAGCTTTCAAAACTAAGGTTTTTATGTGCTTGAGGCTCATAGCTCACCGAAGAAGCCAGTGCTTCATTTGAGATTTTTGTTATGACAGCATGACATTACTAAGTTCTAAATTATATATTAATTATAGTGTAACAAAAGTTACTGTAACAGTATACATAGTTTCCATCTTTGACGTGCTATTTGTTTCCATTTCTCAGAACCCAGATTCAGAGAAAATGAAAATGGATGATAAAATATTTTCTTTTTAAAGATGTGACCTGGAATTTGTTCTATTACTTTATCTGTCACTTAATCTGCACCATAGCAAGAGCAAGAAAGGCTGGGCAATTTGGTTTCTAGCTAGGAATCCATTTGCCTTGATAAAATTGAGTGGCAAGGAGGTACAGTCCTGAAGTTATGAAGGGAAATGTGATAGTGAGAGACAATGAATAGTCTCTGCCACATATACCTGGATGGTGATGGCATGCTTCTAACGTTCATTCTCTCTCTGTAGAAAATCTGGGATTGAGGCCCAGCATCTTTTAAAAACTCCTGAAAGCCAATTTCTGTATATACTGACCTGAAGGCTTTGAAGTGCCTGAGGCAGCCATTTTTTTTTTCCCCTTGCCCATGGATGGATAAATGGAGTCTGTTCTGCAGACCCAATCTTCCCTGTGGACATATCCCAAGCTTTGTAAGAAAAGAGAAATACAAGAAATACAAGGAACCATACATTGGCCATAAGTACAGTTGTAATGTCCAGTTCAACTTTACTAGTTATAGATTTGTTGCTATGATCTCAATATCTCTTACTCCTGTGTGTATTTGTAATTTTATTCTGAATTTGGTAGGGAAGAGAAGGGTGTAATTTATCAGTCTCTCAAACTTCAAAATCTTGTATCCATTTTCTTAAGTAGCTTTCTGACCTGGCCATGGCTCCTCTGCTCTACTGAAATTTTTCGTGTCTAGCTCACCAATGGTCTTCATGTTGCCTCAATTCATGGACATCTTTCAGGCTTCATCTTTAGTCAACTTTAGTAGTTCTTGACAGAGCTAGCTGTTTGTCTTTTTAAAAATATTTTATTTTATTTTATTTTATTTTATTTTATTTTATTTTATTTTGTTTTATTTTATTTTATTTTATATTTTATTTTATATTTTGTTTTATTCTATTTTATGTTATTTTATTTTATTTTTATTTTATTTTAATTTAATTTTATTTTATTCTGAGAGAGAGCAAGCATGAGCAGAGGAGAAAGAGAATCTTAAGCAGGCTCTACAGTCAGTGTGGAGCCTGACATAGGGATTGATCCCCAACCCTGGGATCATGACCAAAGCTGAAATCAAGACTAGGTCGCTCAACTGACTAAGCCATTCAGGTGCCCTCTAGCTCTTTGTCTTTTGACAATTCTAATTGTTTGCATGATTTCATACTTCCCTGATACTCCTGTTATTTCACTAAGCTTATTCTTTCTCTTTTTTAACTCCTCATTTATTTAAACTCTAAATATTATAGTCTATTATAGCCCCTGGGGACTTGGTCCTAAGATTTGTTTTTATGTTCCTTCTATAAGTTGTAGTATTGTTCAATATTCATTCTTCCTTCTCCTTTACTAACTCCCAATGGATGATTATAACTTTTCATCTATTGGCCAAGTGACTTACGTGGCTAACTTTATGTGAGCCTATCTGTCATGTGCCATAGCTGAGCAGGAGCTGAAATAAAATGACATACTTTGACTTAGGTTCTCTTGATTTTCCCCTGTGCTATGAGAAAGGTCATGTCCTAGCTTGCTGCTGTTCCTTCACTATGGCATATAGAATTAAAGGACAAATATAGAAGATACAAATCTGCCCCACAGATAATAGTGGAGGCACAGCCATCCCACACAATCCATATAAATGGAGTGAGAAGTAAACTTATGCTAATGTTGGGCACTGAGATTTTGGGGTGGTTTGTTATACAACATAGACTATCAGAAGCTGACTAATACAAAAATGTGCACCTATGTTCCTTAGGTAAAAGCTAACTCATTTGCACTGAGGAAAAAATAATAAAACTATCAACTGTGATAATTGGGAAAGCAAGACAGTGTGTCTAATGAAACTGTGGTTTTGGGGCGCCTGGGTGGCTCAGTTGGTTAAGCGTCCGACTTCGGCTCAGGTCATGATCTCGCAGTCTGTGAGTTCAAGCCCCGCGTCGGGCTCTGTGCTGACCACTCAGAGCCTGGAGCCTGTTTCAGATTCTGTGTCTCCCTCTCTCTCTGACCCTCCCCCGTTCATGCTGTCTCTCTCTCTCAAAAATAAATAAACGTTAAAAAAAATTTAAAAAAAAACAAAAAAAAAAAAAAGAAGAAACTGTGGTTTTGACATATAAGGTTTGGAAAATAAATGTTAATGTGAGGATTAGGTTGCATTGGATAAAATGCTACAATGCATTGGGTAAAAGCAAGAGATGAGCTCAGAAAAAAAAAATCAAACAAATCAAAACACCCTGAGTCTTTTCAATAAAGGATAAAAAGGAAATTAGATTTTGAATATCTGACACTTATAGGGCTAGGAAATATAATGGGTTATCTTTTCTAAACAGTAAACATAAACCTAAGAAATGTTTTGATACCCAGAGCCTCATTAAAATGCATCCTTAGGTCAAAGACCAAATCATGGGCATAGCCAGTAAGGCACATTCCCATGAAAAATCATAAGCATGGTTTAATCCTTTATTAAACTCTCTGAATAGATTATTTCGTGTAATTTCTTTGTTATTATACGGTATCTGATAAATCTTTTTAGTTGAATAAAATAGTTCAGGATAAAGCTAAGAGTATGAGCCAATGAAAGGCAGATATACTGAAAATACCTACAATTAACCTAAACAGAAAAAAAGTCTCAAAAATAATTGTTTGATTATTAGAATATTGAGCATCAACTAGGTTAAAAAAAATCCAACCCTATTTTTAAGAGATTTGCGCTTTTGGAATCACTGCTAGACTGTATTAAAAGAGTTTGTGGCTATTCAATATGTAAAGTGAACTTTTGGTTTCCCCTTTCTATTGGAAAGAAAAAGACAGAAGATTCTCGTCACATGTTGCCAAGGAGGCTAATCAAAAGAAAATTCTTCCTGGAAGGCAAGGCTTAGACCCATGGAGAACAATGAATCCAGAATCCCTCCCAGTGGACGGAACCAGAGACTAATCAAGGAACATGATCTACTACCAACAAGAGGGATCTGAAGTGTTCACCTAGCTGGATTTCAGATATCTATGGACCAGAGATTGATTGTGGCCTGTCTCTCATTATTCTCTTTTCAAACACTAGTGCTTTTTTTGGTGGATATTCCACCATTCTATGATGGATGTGTGAGTCTGAGGAGTGCCATCATTTAAAGTAGAGATTATTACAAAATGATGGATTTACAGTCTGATGCCATGATTGGATAAGATATTTAGGATGTCATTCTTGGGGTGTATTTTTGTGCACAAGGAAGGGAAATAAATGCTTGTGACTAAGAGGTCAGAGTGTGTTAATAGATTACTATTCACAAATATTTACCCTTCCTTCCTTCCTCTCCTCACCCCTGCCATTGGAGAAGTATATTTCCTCATTCCACTTTTGTTTTCAACTTGTCATGAGACTTATTTGGTCAAATGAGTATGAGTAGCCATGCTATCTGGCAGACTGAAGCGTTAAATGTGATTTCATGGAATAGCTTGCCTCTTGAATGTGCCTCTCCCGCAAGAAAGGCATGACTGGTATAGTGGTTGTTCCTTCAATCTGGGTGCCAGAATGAGAAGACACGTGGAATAAAGACTCAGAGAACTCACAGTCTCTATATATGTAATGCGAGCAAGAAATGAACTTTCATTACAAGTTTCTGAGATTTTAGGGTTTTATGTTTCACAGCATAAGCACCGTGGCACTTCACTGCCAAGCACATTTCTTATGTTTGGAAAATTGCTCACTAGTTGACTTCCTCTAGTCCAAGGTAGAAGCCAGGTATTCACTTTCATACACTGCTTTGCAACAGAGGCACACATTGTAAACTAGCATGTGCCAAGCTAACTAAGTGCGTCTACAGCGAACTTTAATTCGAAAGAGATCATCATGAAGAAACAGGTGTTGCACAGAGTTCATGTTCAGTTTAGGATGGCAGTGCAGGCTTTTAGGGCCAGTGATGAGAGAGAATCAGGCACCCAGTGCCCAGGATCACTGATGCCAAAAGAGGTTTCTGATCCCAGAAGCAGAAGCAGTGACAGAAGTTCTTCACTGGCATAATCCTGCAGTGTAGTTTGGGCTTAGCACCTTTTTGTGTGGTGTGCTTTCTGTAGTGCTATTGCTTTAATTTGCTGGAGTGTGTTTTAAGTTGCTTTTTTTCTCTTTCCTTCTCTCTTGCCCTTGCCCTGTCCCTCCCTCCTTCCTCCCCACCTCCTTCCTTCCTTCCTTCCTTCCTTCCTTCCTTCCTTCCTTCCTTCCTTCCTT
>NC_064811.1:49589311-49843350 GCF_023721935.1 Panthera uncia
CTTCCTTCCTTCCTTCCTTCCTTCCTTCCTTCCTTCCTTCCTTCCTTTTGCCTGATCTATGAATCATTTGCATTACTTCCTATGTCATGATTAAACTCTATACATGAGTTTTTCCAAGATCTGGATACACTGAATTTCCGACAGATTCTAAAAAACTGTATTTTTACAAACTCAAAGGTTTTGCCCATAATGTGCTATTTGTCTGGACATCTTCTCATAGCCCTTCTTGAGTCTTCTCTTCATAGTCTTACCTTTGAAATTCTAATGCAAATAAGTCTTCCGTAAGCTTCTACTCTAACCTATCTTCACCACCCAAATTTTAATTCTCAGAGTATCCTTTCTATTTATGTCTTCCATAAACCAAAAACTATAATTATTTTGTTTATTGGCTTATTCTCTCATTTCCTGACTAAAATACAACTTTCTTGACAACAGAGATCATTCCTATTTTCGGCACTGTTTTACCTCCAAGTCCTATCAAATGTGTATTTCATGCTGGGAACTTGATGTAGACTTTGGAATGAGTGAGTGAATAAATGGATGAGTGGGTATGAGTTAGGGATTGAGAATTGTGATGAAGATTTGAAAGAGTTACTTCAAGGAGAGGCAGAGGAAAATGGACGAGGATTTCCGAGCAGTGCTTAAAGTCCAGCTCTGACTGGAGAATATTAATGTGTAAAACATCGGTATGTTTATGCTGTTTTCTTTTCTGTAGCATAGCTTGGCAACAAAGGTGTAAGAGCCAAAAAGGAGCCTTGGTCTTTATCCAGCATTAGAGCTTTCTTTGTAATGCAGATGAGGTAAAAGGAAGGGAATTGAGGGTATTTATGAGCAAGTAGTTTAGATAATTTACAAAACAATCTGGGCTGGGTAGAAAAATGAGTGTTGCAGGAGTCTGTTGGAGAAAATGGTGGAATCAAAAGAGATGAAGTCCAAATGTAGTACAATTAGGCAAGTCAAAATAGCAGAAGATTACAGTTATAATCAAAGTACTATGTATTATATTTTAAGTTTTCTGAGGCTGAAAAATGACAAGTGATGATAATTCCCAGAATGTAGCCATGTATATGAGGACTGAAATGAAATAGATGTAAAATTAACCAGAGATCAAAGAAGGAAGAAGATGGGTTTTGGATGACTCTATTTTTTAAGACTGAAATCTGCCAAGATAACTCTTGCTAATTTATTTTTTAAAACTTAACTTTTGTATATTGAATAATTTAATTCAATTTAGTTCAACCGAAATTTGTTAAGCATACAATCCAGACTATAGTTAGGCCTGTATTACCTCTATGTGAACTGCGGAAAAGTACCCCTTATTTTAGGCAGAGAAGACCCTTAATCTGTGTACATAGTTTGGGAAATGGAGCATGGACTGTAGTTCCCAGTGTTTCCTTAGGCTACACAAATATACATTGTGGCCGCAAATAGACTCAATGAAGGAAACTGTTGGGCGAGGAAAGGAAAGTCAAGGAATGTGACTGAGTCCCTAACATGTACTAGCCATTGTGCTAAGTGTTTCAAATGTGTTATCTCTTTTGATTCTCACCACAACCACATATAGACAGAAGTTATTATCTCACTTTCAAGTAAGGTAATTGAGTTTCAAGGGGAAAAATAACCTGTCCAACTTGAAACACCTTTATTAAATGGTAAAACTATAATAGCCCTTTCGGTTAGATTTTTTTCTGTTCAGCAAATGAATGCCAAAGTACATGACTAAAAATAATACATCTTAATTTTTTCTCATAATTCTCTGTTTTGTCCATGCAGTTATTCCAGTATAGATCAGTTTGGTTAGGAACAGACTGAATAATCTAGGCCTCACTCTCATAGTTAGAACAGACAGAGTGCCTGGGAAGGAAGACTTGGGACCTTACACCATATATTTTTTTCATCATTTAGGAAGCTTTTCCTAGCTTGTTCAGATAGTGGAGGGTTTTCAATATAAGTGGTGGCAAACTTCAAGTACTCAAATACCTTTTAAGACTCTACATTACATTCTCTAATGTCCCATTGAGTAAAACAAGTCATATGGCCCAACCCAAATGAAGAACGTTTCTCCACCTCTTGAAAGGAGAAGACACATAGTCACATTGCAAAGGATTATGCGTATAGGGAAGAGAGGGAATTGTAGGCATTTTGAAATCAATCAAAATGTCTATTTTCAAACTCATGCTGTTTCTATCATATCACATCATTCATTGACTGTTTATTTCTTTATTTTAATGTTTATTTATTTATTTTGAGAGCTAGAGCATGAGCAGGGGAAGGGAGGAGAGAGAGAATCCCAAATAGGCTCTGCACAGTTAGTGCAGAGCCCAACACAGGGCTCAGTCTCAAGAACTGTTAGATCACGACCTGAGCCGAAATTAAGAATTGGACACTCAACTGACGGAGCCACCCAGGTGCCCCACTGCCTGTTTTTAATTCTAAAGTGAGGACAGCATTGTCTAAGCCCTTGTGAAGCTGTGTAAATTAAGGAAAACATTTTTATTTAGAACCTACTACATTGTTAAAACCATCCTAGGAACTTGCCATTATGTCATAATCATATTAGGGATGAGTAATCTGGGGAATATTACCCCTCTTAGGCAGTCATTAAATAGTTTAAATAATGTTTTAAAAATTCAAATAAAGTCCATGTTCTTACACCATACACAAAAATAAACTCAAAATGGATGAAAGACCCAAACGTAAGACAGGAAGCCATCAAAATCCTTGAGGAGAAAGCAGGCAAAAACCTCTTTGACCTTGGCCACAGCAACTTCTTACTCAATACATTTTCAGAGGCAAGGGAAACAAAAGCAAAAATGAACTATTGGGACCTCATCAAAATAAAAAGGTTTTGCACAGCAAAGGAAACAATCAGCAAAACTAAAAGGCAACTGATGGGATGGGAGAAAATATTTGCAGATGACATATCAAATAAAGGGTTAATATCCAAAATCTACAGAGAACTTACCAAACTCACCACCCAAAAAACAAATAATCCAGTGAAGAAATGGGCAAAAGACATGAATGGACACTTCTCCAAAGAAGACATCCAGATGGCCAACAGACACATGAAAAAATGCTCAATATCACTCATCATCTGAGAAATACAAATCAAAACCACAATGAGATACCACCTTACACCTGTCAGAATGGCTAACATTAACAACTCAGGCAACAACAGATGTTGTCAAGGATGCAGAGAAAGAGCATCTCTTTTGCACTGCTGGTGGGAATGTAAACTGGTGTAGCCACTCTGCAAAAGAGTATGGAGGTTCTTCAAAAAATTAAAAATAGAACTACCCTATGACCCAGCAATTGCACTACTAGGTATTTATCCAAGGGATACAGGTGTGCTGTTTCAAAGGGACACACACACCCCAATGTTCATAGCAGTGCTATCAACAATAGCCAAAGTACGGAAAGAACCCAAATGTCCATCAATGGATGAATGGATAAAGAAGTTATATATATATATATATATATATATATATATATATATATATATATATACACACACACACACACACACACACACACACACACACACACACAACGGAGTATTACTCAGCAATCAATCTTGCCATTCACAACTATGTGGATGGACCTGGAGGGTATTATGCTAAGCAAATACAGAGGGTTGCTGGAGGAGGAGGGGTTGTGAGCAGGGGGATGAATAAATGGGTAAGGGGCTTAAGGAATCTACTCCTGAAATCATTATTGCACCATGTGCTAACCAACTTGGATGTAAATTATAAAAAATAAATTATACAAAGTAAAAAAACAAAACAAAAAAGAAGTTCAAATAAAGTATCAAAGAATGAAGCTATATAAATGACTGTAGAGATGGCCACCATCATTTCTTTTTTTTCTTTTTGTTGTTGTTGTTACATAAGGTGATTTTATTAAAGGACAGGCACAGGACATGTGGGCAGGAAGAGCTGCCCCAGGACCATGAGGAGAAACTGATTTTATACTGGGAGTTGGGGGAGGTAAATTCAAGTGGAAGTTTCCAAAGGGATTTTCATTCCAACCACAAGATATTCTAAGAAAAAATATACACACATTCACATATAACACATAGTATTTGATACATAGCATTTCCTTAAACAGATTAGATATATATGAATGGACAGGTATTATAATAATATCAAAAATTATTTCCGGATGGCATTGATAAATATGATAAATGCAAAGAGTTTAACTTAATTATCATTGTCATTAGGTTGTTTATACCAAGTCAATTATTGAGTTAGATGCCTTCCACAGATTTTCTCATTTAATCCTCATAATAACATGAAGTGGGCAATGTTATTACTCTCACTTTATGTTGGGGAGATCTCTGAGGAACAGGAAATTTAAATAACTTGTGCACAGTTCCATAATTAGCTAAATGGTGCAGCTGTGGTTTTAGTTCAGTAATCTTAATCTGGAGTTTGAACATTTAATTATCCTTCTTCAGTTCACACCAAATATTTTTATGATTAATTACTTAATAATTACATCAACCACATCGATATCTCGTAATCATTTAAGACAGCCCAAACTCTTTGCTGATGTGACATCATAAGCAAAAACAAAGATTACTAACTCAAAAAGATTACCTTTGCTCTTTTCACCCCATTCGTAGAGGAAACTTCAGAAATATATCATGGAGTATTCTTTACATTCTCTTAAATTCCATTCTGCTCTCCTTCTTTGGGGGGATGTTTAAAAGCTAATTGGTGCCTTTTATGGGATCTGAATGAGGTTCCATTAATAAGATGCATTTGTGTGAGTCCTGGAAGGTGACAGTGAAGCAGAAGCCTTCTTCCTGAGGTCCTTGGCTGTTTGAAACCAAGTTTGAAAGTGTGCAGATGTCTGACACAGGCATTCCTACATCCATTCCCCTGTGTCCAGACTGAAGCTTTGTTGTGACGGATGCTCATTCACATGTACAAACTCACCCACTGCAGCTTTGGTCGCCTATATGCCTCCCCACTGTGTCTGTGAGACAGGGGTATTGTCAGTGGGAGGCACAGCAACTTCCCGCTTCTTGACTGTTTTCAGCAGTTGTGTTATTAGTGCTTAGGGGCCTGTGGGTGGCTTAGTCGGTTGAGCATTGCCTTTGGCTCAAGTCATGATCTCACAGTTTGTGAGTTCAAGCCCCACATCGGGCTTGCTGCTGTAACCGCAGAGCCTGCTTCGGGTCCTCTATTCTCTTCTCTAGACACCTCCGCTGTTTGTGCTCTCTCTCTCTCTCTCAAAAATAAACACTAAAAAAAAAGTGACAACTTCTACAATAATAAAGTAACTACAGTAAATGTACATTGAAAGCAAAATTCCAAACTAGCTGTGTGGAGTGATCCCACGTGCAGGGAGAAAAATCCATAATATAAGCAAATATGTGAGGCTCCATTTTTTAGAATATGGAAACGTACAGTCACTCAGAATGTTGCTATGATAATTTTTTTTTCTATTTGGTCATAGAGCATATTGTATACTATTTTATTTGTTTTTTTTTCAGCTGTGTCTGAAACATAATTTGAAGTATTATACAGTTATTGTGTGCATGTTGCATCACATTATAGAGTATGATCTGCTCTGTAATATGTAGTTTACTTCTCTATTTTCATAATATTTGTATCTGATTAGAATGGATCAGCTAATATTGCCATCAGGGATCTGTGTACTGTGGCTATTTTATCAGATTGTTTGTAGAAGATTAGTGTTGGAGAGACTGTCCAATCTAATTTTACAGGTGATTAAACTGAGGCTGAGAGTTTAAGGGCCTTTGCTCAGTAAACATATTTATTTAGTGTCAAATTGGGAACTAGGAACTCTGACCAGAACAGTCGACTTCAGTATTCTTTATACTATCCCACACTGCTAAAAACAAGGAGAAAATAACATAGGGAATAACTTATATATTATACAATTATTTATATAATATATAGATTATATAATAAATTATATATATATATATGCATATATGTATATATACATATATATTTGAATCTCTGGAAGTAGAGACATCTAGGTGACACAGATACACCGAACCACTTAACAACAGCTGGGATAGAAATGGATACTGTGCAGTAAAGGTCAATATATGAAAATCACTCCTGAAATGCTCTGTGGAAACTGTATTCTTGGACTTCATCTTTATTACTGGACACAGCATGTAACACCACTGACCTGGTTCCTTCTTGAAGTCCTTCCCTTTCTTGGCTTCTCAGACTTTCTTCTCTCTCTCCTTCTGTTTCCTTTTTTAAAGTTTATTTATTGAGATAGGGAAAGAGAGAGAACACAAGGGGGGGCACAGAGAAAGGGAGAGAGAGAGAGAATTCTAAGCATGCTGTCCATGTGTGAAGCCTGAGTGGGGGGGGGGGGCTCAAACCCACCAACCGTGAGATCATGACCTGAGCAGAAACCAAGAATTGGATGCTTAACTAACTGAGCCACTATGCATCCTTCCCATTCTATTTCTTGCCTGCTCTGTTTGAGTCCCCTGTGTGGACTCTCTTTCCTCTAATTACCCTTTAAAAAGTGTTGGTATCCTTCTCCACAAGTAGAGCACTGGTCCTCAAGTGGGGACAACATGGCAATGTCTTGACACACTATTCATTGTCATGCCTTGGGATGCACTGCTAACATCTAGTGAGCAGAGACTGAGGACACCGCTAAATATCCCACAATGGGCAGCCCCACAACAAGGGATTATCTAGCTTAAAATGTCAATAGTGACAAAGTTAGGACACCTTGAATTAGAAGAATGTGATATCTGTGTGCTCAGGACTGTTTTTGCCTATGCAAAGTAAGTAAGAAAGGCAAGCAACTTGTGTGTAAAGTGAACTTCAAATAGTTTTTTTTTTTTTTCTTTACTTTTAATTAACTGTAAATGCTTTAGCCTCTGTGGAGCACATTTAAGGACAGGAATTGCTTCTCAGTCATCTTCATATCCATAGAACTTGGGAAAATAAATACTGAAAAAGTTTGTTCAACTTTTAAAATAGCCTGAAGACGTGGAAGTTGGGGGAGGTAATTTCCCCAAAATGATTATTTTTCCATTAATTGTGTTCATCAAAATGGTACCTAATGAAAGAAACTAATATCAACTTCACGTTTTTCAGAATTTCAATAGAGGCCAGTAAATTCACAGAAAAATCAGACTAAATATTTCTCAAACAGACTTATTGCAGGAATCAACAAACCACATCACATCTCCCAGAAATATAAGCCCTGATTCTGTGTGTCCTTTTCCAGGATCATGAGGAGAAGCCAAGTAGAAAATGCCCTTAGTAATAAACTGCTTTCAAGCATACTTCAGCCTTGGGCTTTTACTCCATGGAGGAAGAGAAAAGAATATATTCTTGCGAACCTGGTGTTAGATGATGGATGCATAGTGATTAAATTATGATTGACCTGAATTCAGTACTACTGTTTTTCAAGCTCTAGAGTAAGAGAACAGAGCTCTTTTAATTGGAATGGATTTTATTTCAATTTCATAATGCCTAACATAGAATGAGAGGGATGCCAGTGAGAAGAATTCCATTTCTCATTATCTCAGTGATTACCAGCTGCTAATGTTTGATTTTACCAAATTAGATACCTTATTAAATAGATAAGAAAAAACAAAGAAAAAGTAACATGATGAAGAAGTGTAGAATTACATACAATGCTTACTATTTTTGTAAAATGTGTTGATTTGAATGCTTGGAACATTCTAAAATCTAAAAGGCCTTATCTCAAGCTTAGCTAATTATTTTGACAGGGGTCTAAGTGATGTGTGCTTTTCCATGCAAATGAGTTTGTGGCAAACAAGATGACTGTCATCTATATAAACACTCCATAACTAATTCTTATCTCCACAGAGAGATTAAGTAGTGAAAGTTAGCAATTAGAACTTAGTGACAGTGTTTTCCTCTGCAATGGATTAGTGTACAGAATGTTCATCAGGTAGAAGGGCTATAAACAGTTCCACCAATCATTTCCCTTTTGGAACCCCAGACCACCTTGTTTTCTATGTGTGTGTAACTATATATTTTTTTTCCTTTAACATTTGCTCTTTTTGACACATTCTTCTCTTTAGATCTCCAGGTAAGATTTACAACTTGATCCTCTATTTCTTATGATTTTTTTTCTCCCTTCATTGTTTGCTGTTTGTTCTCCTATATCCTTAAATGATAGTGTTGCCAAAGCCTCAGTCCCTGGTTCTCAGTGTCAGTTAGCAATACCATCATTCGCTCCCTAATCTATATTGTCTTAGAATCTTGATTTATCAATTTTCCTTAATTACGTATTCAAACATTTATTTTTAGTTTTACTTACTAATGTTTACTTTCTTTCTTATCCTTCCACAGCTACCCTGGTATATACATTCTTAAATTTGTGCCAAGAATTAGGAGTTTTCATTTATTTTCCTTTTTATCTCTACGCCTTTATTTTGAATCCATTTCATTCATCACTTCAAGGAAAGTTTTCAGAAACTCAACTACTTTCATCATATTACCTTTTGGCTCAAAATCATCAGTTGATACCATATTTTTTCTGGATAAAATCCTGCCTACTTGAGGAGTTTGATAATATTCATAACCCTGCTAATTAATCTCTCTTATTTGACCATTGGTAGTCTCCAGCAAATTCTTCAAAAGTTAACCAAATTTGTTCCTTTTCACATTACTCAGACTATTTCCTATGCTTTCTTTGTCTACTTAATTTAACTGATTATAGCCTATCTTTCAGGGTCTAATTCAGGTCACACTTTGTTTCCACTCAAGTCCTATGATGTATTCCACATGGATTGAGGAGGATCAGCTACTTCTGTGATACTTTCCAGATACTTTATAGATACTTCTGAAATAAACTTTTAGATTTATGTTTTTGCTTCACTGTGTTGATGTCTGTTGGGTGTATGTGTGTGTGTGTGTGTGTGTGTGTGTGTATGTACAGTTTTTGTTTATGTGAAGATTTATTCTATTTACTTACAAAATGACTTATGGAGATTAATTTTGAGAAAGCTTATATGAATTAGGAAAGTGTCTGGGAGAGAGTATAATTATAGCAGGAACCTACTTCATTTTGTGACGGTTGCTTTTATGTATCAAGTTGACTGGGCCATAGACTACCCAGACATTTGGTCGAACATTATTCTGTGTGTTTCTATCAGGGTGTTTGTAGATGAGGTTAACATTTAAATCAGCCGACTGAGTAAAGCAGCTTGCCTTCCCTAATGTGGGTGGGCCTCACCCAATCAGTTGGAGTGCTGAATAGAACAAAAAGAATTATCTTTCCCCAAGAAAGAGAATTTCTCATGCCTGACTTTAAACTGGAACCTTGGCTTTTAGCCATCTTCAGACCCAAACTGAAACATAGGGTTCTTTCTGGATCTCAAGTCTGGTGACCTTTGGTCAGAAACTATATAATCAGCTCTCCTGGTTCTCATGCTTTGGACTCAGACTGAAACTAAACAATTGGGTCTCCAGGATGTCCAGCTTGCTGATCCACCTTCTAGGACTTGGGACTTGCCTGCATTTATAATCACAAGCCAATAATTCCCTATAATAATTTCTTCATATATATGTAACTTAGTGGTTCTGTTTTTCTGGAGAAAAGGTTTATCTTGCCTGATGGGGGTTTGGGGTGATGGTGGGGTGACCTGGAGGTGACAGCCAAGAAAGAATTCCTGAAGATGTCTTTGCTACAAAAAGGTTATTTTATTAAAGCATGGGAACAGGACTTGTGGGCAGAAAGAGATGCATTGGAGCTGTGACTCGTAAGGTAACTGATTATATACCCTCAGGTTGGGAGGGGTTTGGGACAGCATAAGTCTCTAAGGTACTTTGGAAGCAAGGTTTCCAGGACCTTGAGGAGCTGGCTGCTGTTAGGAAAATGCCATTTATTACCGGTTAGTAAAACCTCAGTCATGAGACCCTTCAGATGTATATCAGGTGGCCATAAACTTGGAGTATGATTGCCAGCATATATCTTGGGGGAGTTGAGCTAAGGAAGTGTCCAAAGGAATTTTTATATGTTAAAGTAGACTCACAGGATCCTGAGAGCAGGGAGAGGTCAGGATAATGTTATGCCAAGGTTCCCTTTTGTCCCTAGCAAAGTGTCATCATCCTGGCAGCTGAGCATGTAGAGCGAGGTCACTCTGCCTGTTTCAAGGGCTGTAGGCAATAAGGGAATTTAATTTTTTATTTGCCTTAATTTCCCATATCAGCATGGCAAGCACTTAAACCCCTTTCCTTTGTTCTCGGGCAGCCAGGAGTGTTTGAGTAATATTACACATATCCCACCTTGTGGGATAGGAGAGGGGTTACCCTTAGCCTGTACTTTGCCCTCAGCTTGGCCCAAGCCCCCTCATCATTGCCTACTGCCTTTGAATAGCTAGTTACTAACCTGTAAATGGGGAAAAATGAAAATGAAAAAACAAACCAAAAACAGGACACTGGGATAACCCACTGGGGCGAAATAGGCTCTGGGAAGACCAACCAATGTAGCAGCAAGTCCTAACCTTGTTTTGTCACTTACTGGCTGTATGACCATAAGTAAGTCACTCAAGATCATTGTTTGAGTTTTTTCATAGATAAAATGATAAATCTGCCTTTTGGTTCCCCAGTTTTGTTTTGTACAAAGAAGATATTTCATATGTAAATACTTTGATGACTGCTAAATATTAACAAGTAATAAGTATTATTGCTAAAACTATTTTTAAGATATTTCGCTCCTGGCACTACATAAAAATTAGGTTTCTCAAATTCCCCGATTGTCAAACATATCAATGGCATATTAGAATTCTGACAAAAGCACAGACATACGTCATTCCTATTTACCATGGTTACCAGAGGGGAAGTTGGAAAGATAATTCAAAGCCAAACTTTCTTGCAGCTGGATGGATTAACATAGTATCTCAAATAGCATTAGGTAAGTTCAGAACTATGCTGGGATAGATTGCATACGAGGAGACAGATCAACCAACCAATGTATTTTAGGTTAAAATTCTCACTAGGACCATAATTTAAACTAAAGCTTGGTGCTTAGAGGAAAACAAAACAAAACAAAAACTGAAAAATAAAAAACACACAAGGCATAGTACTGTAACTGTCCTTTCCTCGCAACAAAATTGAAAAGTATTAATGCATGCTAGTTTTAGTGTAATAATTACATGCACCAGATATTTTAAAGTATTCACAAAGCAACATATGGCTTAGCTGTTCAGCTGCAGTGAAAATGTGAATTTTTAAGAATAAAAATTAGTTTGAAAAGCAGCAGGCAACAGTAATCTCGAATCCCCTATATACCCGTAAAGTGGAGAAACCATCTGTACTGTGTGCAAGCTGATGACCTTGGATTAATTCTAGCAATGTCATTACCCAATTAGTTGAGGAAGGAAAGATACTTGGGAATTACAATTAGAGATCCATTAAAATTGTGCAGTGCTTTTATTCTCAAATATTTATTAAACTACATCTGTCTGATAATCATTATATGATAATTTTTTTCCATCTAAAAGAGATTCAAGTTTGCTAGGGAAAACAGTGAACGAGTCCTAGCTAATATAATTATACTACTTGAGCGTACTTCAAGTATGTCTGTTCTTAGAAAATAAAATAAGGATATCCCCTTTTCATCTCATGACTCTGAGATGGTAATACCTCCATTTGTTAGAATAATCTCTCAGTTATAGTGAACTATTTCTAGCCAAGAAAAATATAAATATGCATGCCAAATGCATGTAGTAATGTCATATTTTTTTCTGTTTTACTTGTTCTTAGAGAGACCCTGCTGTGACCTTAGGGATCAGGTTAAATAAATTAATAATTCTTGGACACTAAGCACAGTTTTATTTTCATTTGTTGTTATTATTTTTAAATAGAAGATTTAATTTTTTAAGTGATCTTAAGACAAAGTTTCTATCCTCATCATTTAATTTGAGAAGCTATTGGCAAACATGTGATTCACTCAGAAAATCTTATATGTGGAGGTAAATATATATTTGTAATATCTATGGACACAATGTAGATGAATACATTAAAATTAACACTTACAAATGCTAAGCAATGTTGATACTCTGATTAGAAAGACAATACTAAAATTAAAGTGTTAGAAATATTTTGATTTAACATACAAAAAATTGTATGACATTTAGGATTTTTATAGGAACATTTCACATTATGTTGTTAGAAGAGACAAATAATTGGCATTCATTATTTAATGCTCATATTTGGATCTACTTTATGATTACTTTTGGCTGAAAAGAAGGAGTGCCTTTAAGACAGAAGTATTCATGTATGCATTCATTCAAAAAGTATTTACTGAGTACCTACGTCACACAGATATAGCTGAGCACAACACAGAAGAGAAGAAACAAGGGAGGAGAACTGTGAAAGACTGGTCTTCCAGACAAATGAGGAAATATTTTAAAAGGAATGAGTGATGAACTTACCAAGTGGTGTTAAGAGGCCTGGTAAAATGAACACTGAGGTTCTACTGTGGGACTTAATATGGAGAAGGTTATTGGTCACCTTGACAACCCCAATGTTCTGGGAACAAGTAGTGGCAAGTAATGACTGGAGAGAGTTCAAGAGAGAATTGAAGAACAGGAAGTAGAAACAATGAGTATTAAAAACTCTTTTGAAGATTTTATTTGGAAAGACTAGATTTCAGCATATGAATTTTGGGGTACAGGAGGCACAGACATTCAGTTCATAACAGTGACATGAGAAAGAAAGGACAGCGTCTGTAGAAAGATATGAGATCAAGGGAGAGTATCGGTTTTAAAATAGAAGATGCAGGAGCACCTGGGTGGCTCAGTCAGTTGAGTGTATGACTCTTGGTTTCAGCTTAGGTCATGATCTCATGGTTTGTGAGGTCAACGCTGCCCCCCTTCCCCCCCCCCCGCCCCAGCTCTCTGCTGTCAGTGCAGAGCCTGCTTAAAATCCTCTGTCCCCATCTCTCTCTGCCCCTCCCCCACTCACTCTCACTATCTCTCTCTCTCTCTCTCTCAAAAATAAACATTTAAAAAATACTTTAAAAAACTAAATAAAATGAGTGATGTAAAGCATGATTTATCTTCAAGCTATGATCCAGATGTGAAGGCAAAGCAATGATAAAGTAAGAATCTCAAAATTTTAGGAGCAGTGTCCTTGAACTTGCTCTTAGGATCCCAGTCATACCTGGGGGTGGTTGCTCATTGCATTTGGAGTACAGATAGAATATATGGGCACTTACTGGCTCATGACTGATTTGGTGTTTGGCCTGAAGAGGGAGATCTCCAATTTTTATGTTTGTTACAAATAAAAATAATGGCATCATCTGAGAGTAAATGAGTAAGTGATTGAATGAATACTAAATTAGGGATAGAGGTAAAAAATAATGTAACAAATTCAGAAAATATAAATTAAAACACTATAAGGTAAGCTAAATACAAAGTGATAATAAATGCAAAGCAAGAATAATATCAGTTGAATTCAAATGTAGGGCTTCTATAAACATAATAAACTTTCTTTGTATAGAATTCAAACCAATTTAAAGGTCAAATGACTAGTTTATTAGTCTATGATAGACAATGATAATCACAATGTTCACAATGCTGATTGACCCTGACACACTAGAAGATTCTCAAGAACTTCCTGAGTCAATAAGGATAGTTCTGTATAATTTAACTGCTGTGTATTTTATTACATTTTTTAAATTTGCTAAATCCAGGACTACCAATGCTTACTATTCAAGGCTGTAGAAAGTTCCCTCTGGGAGTGTTAGTATTCAGAAATAAGGCTTAATCATACCAATTAATTTTTAGTTGACTCCCAGGAAAAAGGTGAATCTCAAACAAGGCAAGAATTTCAATTCACTCAGTTTACATTATAATTATAAATCACATTGAAAAATATATTGTCCTTTGAAAAAAGGAATTTTTGTCACTTAAAACAAAAAGAAATACAGAAAAAAGGAAGAAAAAAATACCCTGAGCCTTCACAAGAGGACAATTTTGTCAACATATTGGTGTAAAAGTAATGTTGGAATGTATTGCCTGTGTAAGGCTTATCTTGCTCCTATGATTAATTTCTGTTAAATTAGCATGATATTTGGTAGGACTTGTTAGTAATTCTTGAAATGTTCTGCATACCAGTGACCACTCACTCTCTTAAATTTTCTACGCCTCACAAAGAAAGATCCTCTTGGCTGTGACCTTGCTGAAGACTCAGACTTTTGAGCATGTAGCAACTGGGTGATTTACACCAAAATGATCACTAATGAAGAACAAAAAATAGAAAAGCATAACTCAAAATTAAACACCTATGATTTTATAAGAGACATTGTAATGCTTATGTTATGTAAGGTCTTTTAATTAGAGTATGGTACAGTGGAATGAATACCAAACTGCGTTTGAATATTGATTCTGCCACTAACTAATTCTGTGACCTTGAATGAATCATTTAATCTCTCTTAAAATAAGTTCCATCATATTAAAAAAATAATATCTACCTCATAATATGCATAGAGATAATAAATGAAATCTTGTCTCTTGTGTGCAACTGTGCCTGACATGCATTAGTTCCTTTGATTTTTTTTTCCACTGAGGTAAGATTTACATGTGGTGAAATAGATAAATCTTAAATATACAGTATAATACATTTTAATAATTTTATACAAACCTCCCAAATTAAATACAGAATACTCCCATTAGTGTAGAAATATTCCTCATGCATTTTCCAGTCAATACCCACCTACATGTGCAAACATTACTTTTATTTAATTTTTATCACCATAGATTATTTACATTTTCGCTTCATATATGTCAAATTTCTGTTACTAGATGAGACTTACTTAGCATAGTTTTGTTCTGTTAACTGACCCTTTATTCACATTAATGTCCTTCTTTTTCCCTAATAGTATTCCTCATTCTAAACTCCAAGCACTCTAGCTTTCATTTTCTTTTTGAAGTTTATTTATTTATTTTGAGAGAGAAACAGAGAGAGTATGTGATCAGGGGAGGGGCACAGAGAGAGGGAGAGGGAGAGAATCCCAAGCAGGCTCCAGAATACTAGTGCAGAGACCAACACAGGGCTTGAACCCATGAATGGAGAGATCATGACCTGAGCTGAAACCAAGAGCTGGAAGCTCTTAGAGACAATTGTTCCTTTTTTAATTCAGTCTGACAAACTGCCTTTTGTTCAATTCATTTAAATTTATTGTAATTATTTTTGTGGTTGCATTTAGCTCTACTAGTCTATACTTCTTTGTTATTTGTCCTGCTTTCTGTTCCTCACTTACTGCCTTTTATGTGGTAATCAAATATTATTTTTAGTCCATTTTATTCCCTCTATTGCCTTTTAATTCTGATTTTTGTAGTTAGTGGTAGTTTAGGGATTATAATACATATTCATAATTTATTACAGTTGATCAGAGCTAATGTATAATGACTGTAAAATACAAGACTCATGCAATATCTCCAACTTTTGTAATACCATTTACATACACACACACGCACACACACACACCAATATGGCAAACCCTATATTAGGATGTTAGAATTTTAAATTATTAGATACTTTTTTAAAGTAAAGGGAATAAAATTAAGATAGTCTTTTATATACTTTATATATTTGTCCACGTATTTTCTATTTCTTAAGTTTTTCATTCCTTCTTGTAGAGCTATGATTCCATTTTACATCATTTCCCTTAAGTCTAAGAACTTCATTTAGCATTTTTTGTAGTTTAGGCCTTCTGAGAATCTGATAATATCTCAGTTTTTATTTTTTTAGTGTTTTATTTACTTTTGAGAGAGAGAGAAAGAGAGAGATGGAGAGAGAGGGAGACACAGAATCTGAAGCAGGCTCTGAGCTGTCAGCACAGAGCCCAATGCAGGGCTTGAACTCACAGACTGTGGGATCATGATCTGACCTAAAATTGGGCATTCAACCAACTGAGCCACACAGGTGCCCCCATATCTCAATTTTTAAATCTGTATTTGAAAGATATTTAAACCAGATAGATACTTATAGGTTGATAGATATTTTTTCTTTTAAGAAATTAAAGATATCATACCATTCGTTATCTTCTTTCCTTCACATTCTATGATCAGAATTTAGCCAGCACTATTATCAATGCTCTTTTTATAAAATATATTTTATTGTTGTTGTTAGCATTTTTCAAGATTTTTCTCATATTTGGTTTTTCTGTACTTTGACTGTGATGGGACTAGATGTGGGATTTTTCATATTTATAAAGCTTAGAGTTCTCTGAGCTTCTTAGAACTATAAGTTATAAATTCTTTCAATATTTCTACAAAAATTATTTTTAATTTTTCTTCTCTCCCTTCTCCTTCTGGATACACTATTATATACGTATATATGCCATATATACATATATATACATATACATATTTGTATATGTATATATTGTATAATATGTATATATGTATAATATGTATATATTGTATATATGTATTTATATTGTATAATATGTATATTTATATTGTAATGTATACATTATATTTATATTATATACATATATATGTTTTTTGAAATTTTTCAATTTTGTTTCTCTCTGTTTTGTACATTAGATTAATTCCCTTCTATTATGTTTGGGTTCTCTGTCTCTGTCCTGTCTCTCTCTTTCTTTGCATACCTTAATATTCTCTGAAGACTGAATTTTTAAATTCACATATTATACTTCTGGCTCTGGGATTTCTATTTGTTTCTTTTATGGTTTCCATTTATCTGTGAAGTTTTCCATTAGTCTCATTATCATGACCAGATTTTCCTTTAATTCTTTGAACATTTTACTTTAGCTGCTTTGAAGTTCTTATTAATCTAATCTCTGTTTTATCTGAATTTATGTTTTTGTTTGCTGCTTCTCTTGACTCTGGCCTCCATATTCCTGTTTATGTTTATTAATTTTACTGTAATCTGGATTATTTAATGTATCTATTTACTTTAAGTTTTATTTGTTTCAAGAGAGATAGAGAGCAAGTGGGGGAGGGGCAGAGAAAGGGAAACAAAATCCTAAGTAAGCTCTGCAGTGAACAGGGCTTGAACTCAGGAACTGGGAGATCACCACCTGAACCAAAGTCAAGAATGGATGCTTGACTGACTGAGCCACCCAGGCACCCCTGGATGATTTATTTTACAGACATTAGTTCTTATTATTCCTTTGAATAATACCCTACCCTAGATGATAGGTAAGTACCTGGATGACTAATTTATAATCCTGAAGTCTTGGTTGTAAGCTTCCTTAGGTGATCTATATTTATTTTGCCTTTAGTCCCAGAATTAATTCCTTAGACCTGAGAAACAGGCATGGTCAGTCTTAGATTTCAATGGAAAACCCAATGTGTTTATGGAACATTCAGAATGTACTGATTTCTCTCTCTCTTGTGCTGTTAGCAACATGTTGCTTCCTGTTGGGCTCCTCAAAATCTCTTTCATAAATGCAGTTTCTGGACATTTTACATATAAGGTTTGGGGTTTCCCTAGTGTTTCCTACTGTATGCCCTTCTTTTTCAGTTTTTTTTTTTTTTCATTTAAATCCCCACAATCTGGCAGCCCCCAACTTTGTCTTATGACACTGCAACCTAATAATTCTGTGGGCTTTTTTTCAGAAGTTTTAGCTACTCTCTAACCTTCAGATGTAGTGATCCCCCTCAGGAGAAAATCTGTATAAACATGGATTTAATCCAGTACAGTTTCTTTCAGTAGTTGAATTCTTTCCAGTTTCTGTCTGATTTTGGTCACTCTGAAGTGCCTTTTATTCTTTGTCCAGAGATTACACTTATTATCTGTATGAAACTAAGTCCAGTAAAAGCTATTCCACCAATACCAGTCTTTCTTTCTTTATTATGATAATAGTAGTATCTGTAATTGTCATTAGTATTTACTAGTACGTGCTAAAGTTTGAAGATTGGATGTAGAAACTAGCATGTATTATATGGATAAATATTTTTTTAAATAAGGTGTTGCCTGATATGCATTGAGATATTTTAGATTATATTAAATATGATAGGTAGCCTAAGATAAACAATTATTTAGGTAATATTAGGTTTACTAATACGAATAAAGTTCCACAGTCAAGTATACCATTAGGAGAAACTAGTGATTTATAATTGGGTTGATTTTTCTTTCCAGTATTCATTTGTAAAAGCTAAAATAAATTTCCAACTATAACCATTTAAATAATATTATCAATTACAACATGAAGTAAGCTTTGAGAACTCATAAAATGTGAGATAGATATTGTCTCTGATTATGTAGGCTAAGCAAAATAAAGCTAGATGAAGGAAATGAAATATGTCACTAAAAGTACAAGGTGATAAACAACAGTCTTGAGACCTCAGAAACCTTCAAAAAAGGAGAATTTCAAAGTTAGAATTATGTAGAAATTTTGAAGTGGACTATATTTGTTAGCTTGAAGTATTCTTTATAGTCATTAGTGGAAGTAATTCAGATGATTTTTAAATTTTATTTTCCTACATTTTTTTAACCTAGACAACTTAGCCCTAGAGTTTTAGGCTAAATTTATTTTTATCTTCTGAAGATTCCAGGTTTTCCTTTCAGCACTTCCTGATATTTCTTTATTCCTGTACTCAAAGAAATTCTTCCATGTCTACCACTACTAGGCATAGGCTATTTTCAGATTGCATTTGCTGGCCTTCTGGAATACATCTTCTCTTCACTGTGAGCTAAGCAAATTGATCAAAGTTCCTAACCTCACTGGCAAGATCAACTATATAATATTGGTTTTCTTATTTTAAAAAATAAAGTTGAAAGTCTCAGAACTGTACCTTCATAGTTTGTTGTTGAATGAGAATGTCGAATGAGTCGTTCTAATCTTGCACATCATGTCTATAGCATTGCACTATTATATCAATACTCACCGCCCGCCAACCTTGGAAATGTGAGAACCTCACAGCAAGCAATGTTTACCCTACACTGCTGTGAAGTCACTCTTTACCCAAAGCTTCTATTACGGCACACCAAGTTGTAAGTATAAAATACAACTCTTCCATCGTTTTGCCTCTATGTTGTGTCTACTTTGCCATTTTGACAGCCAAGAGCCCCACAAAAGATTTAAAAGGCAGAATTTCAAAAGATTTTTGAGGAAATATGTCTCCCTTTCCTTTCTCTAGGCAACTTTTATCATACGCCTGGGCTTTGGATATTTTTTTCTGTGAATCTTTGGCATACATTTTCTTCTGAGTTGTACTCTGCCACATGCTGTCATTTGACTCTTGTATACTAAGCTAAGAAGAGTTCCTGACTCCTTCTGGTCTAGTATTAACCTTTTATTACTTAAACACTCACATGTCTGAGTATAGCAGCCAAAGTTTATTGCTATTATATTTCCAGATCACACGTGTATTTAATTTTCCATCAAATAGCTGTAATTAGAGCATAAAAAAGAAGATACTGGAGATGTTTTCAGAGTTAGTGTTGGACTGGCAATGATTTCTTGGAAGAAAAGTAAACAGTTTGAACATTGGGTGCGTTTTTGTTTGTTTGTTTATTTTTTGTTTTTTTGCATCTTGAAGTTTATTGAAAAAAACCTACATGGAACTAAGTCTGGATTATTATTCAACAAACATACATTTCAGGTCCACAATGTGCCAGGCACTCTAGGAGATGTTGAATAAAAAAAAAAAAAAAACAGTTAGAAGAGAACATATCTGCAGCATACTTGCAAATAGGAATTTCTAATATAATTTAGAAGTTTGAGTCATAGGATGAAAAAAATCCTTTACTGTTATTCTGACTATACACATCCAATGCCTTTGTTCCTTAAGGATCTTTTCCCAGAGCACCACAGCTGAAGATGCCAAAGTATAAAACACCTACCAGCCACATTTAGCCTTTCAACTTGTCAAAGGATATGCTGCTTGCTCTTGGATTTTACATCTTGGAATGTCATATTTTTAAATTCACTTTATCCATTTTTCTTAAGTTAGTTTTTCCTAATGTCTTTTAAAGCTCTTTTGTCTTTCACCTTTACAGCAGAGGGAGTCATAAGGTGAGGGGTATAGTGAATAGAATAAGCCTGAAATTGGGGAACTTAAGTTATGTCATTTTTCTACAGCAAGTTATCTGGGAACAGTAAATTCCTCAATAAAATCCTTCAACTTTGAATCAGAACACAAAGAAACTGAGAATTAAAAAAAAAAAGAAAGAAAGAAAACAAAAAAGACAAGAAAACAAGCACTGCGTCCCCAAACGGCAAAACAAAACAGAAAACCAAACAGACTGAAAAATCACTGTGACCAAACTAGGGGAACAAAAACTAAGTTTA
The DNA here is from genome assembly GCF_023721935.1 of Panthera uncia. Lineage (NCBI taxonomy): Eukaryota > Metazoa > Chordata > Mammalia > Carnivora > Felidae > Panthera > Panthera uncia. The sequence goes on from NC_064811.1 coordinate 49,609,574, forward strand.
ATCCTATGAAATTATCAGTACTATTTTTCTTAATGTATGTCAAAAACAATTTCTTTTCTTTCAGAACAAATACATTAGCTATGCAACCCATTACTTTAACAATTTGAAAGCAGCTCACAATAGATAAGGAGATGGAAATGGGAGGATAATCTCATCCAGAGAAGAAATCCACAGTGTAACTCGTCTAATTTCACATAATACTTCATGGAAAAGACACACCAGAAGAATCATAATCATATCACTGCCCCTTTACTTTGGCCTGTACTTTACATAAACCTTAACAAATTGATTTTTCTACCATCAGAGCAAGGCTTATAACAGATAATTTTATGGTGTAGGTTTTATTAATGTTCTTAAAATTAGAATTAAACAAGAGTTGACTAGAATTGGGTTTGTGCACAACAGTGTTCTTAGGAAATAAATGTTAATTTTTATCTCTCTATCTTCATCAATTAAAAGGAAAAAAAGAAAAAAAAAAAAAGAAAAAAAGAATCCAGAAGAGACAAAGTCTTTGGAGCAATGATACTCAAAACTTTTGCTTTAAGGACCGTTTTATAATCTTAACTTTGAGTACCTCAAAAAGCTTTTATTTACATGAGCTATGTCCACCATTATTTATTGTGTTGGAAATTAGAACCAAATTTTAAACTATGGATAATAGTAAGTCCATTATGATAGCATAAAATTATACTTTAAATAAAATAATTGCAATTTTCAAAATAAAAAATTACTGATAAAATCATTTAAAAATATTTCTGCAAATATGGAGTGCCTGGGTGGCTCAGTCAGTTGGGTGTCCAACTTCGGCTCAGGTCATGAGCTCGCAATTCGTGTGTTCAAGCCCCACATCAGACTCTGTGCTGACAGCTTGGAGCCTGGAGCCTGCTTCAGGTTCTGTGTCTCCCTTTCTCTCTGCTCCTCCCCTGCTCATGCTCTGTCTTCCTCTGTCTCTCAAAAATAAATAAATGTTTAAATTTTTAAAAATATTTTCTGCAAATCTCTTTAATGTCTGGTACACAAGATAAAAGAATTTTTCTGTCTCAATTCAACCTGCTGCAATATGTTATTTTGGTTGCAGAACATGAAGAAAATCTGGCCTTATACAGATATGTAGTTGGAAAGGGAAAACATATTTCAGTATGTTCTTTTCAGGTATTTTGGAATACTCTTCTTTGATTCTACCTCAAAAGTCAACATGTGGTAATTTCTTTAAGGTCAATTGCTATATAGAATGTTAAACAGCAACGCAAGACACCTGGGTGGTTCAGTTGGTTAAGCCTCTGACTCTTGGTTTCAGCTCAGGTCATGATTTCGGGGTTCGTGAGTTTAAGCCTCACATCGGACTCTCCACTCTTAGTGGGGAGCCTGCTTAGGATTCTCTCTCTCTCCCTCTTTCTGCCCCTCCCCCACTGGCACTGTCTCTGTGTCTCTCAAAATAAATAAATAAACTTAAAAAAGAGAAAGAATGTTAAAAAATATCAATGAACTTTTATACATTGTTACCTTAGAGTCCATTGTCTCTTTTGCATTTTTATTGCCTCATTTCCAAGTGGATTATTTGTGACATCATATTTTGGTCACTTGCAAAATATATAGTCACTGAATTAATGAAAATCTTCCAAATGTTGGCACATTTCATTGTATAAATCAAATATCAAAATGTCACTCTTAATATTCCATGAATACTACAATTAATATTACCTCTCTATTATTTAGGAAATTCTTTATCTATTGGGAACATTTAAGCTCATGGGAGTGGGTAGACATTTTCCAGATTCAACTTTTGCTTGAAGTCTTGGCAACATACCTATCAGTTCTTTTCCTTGACATGGCAGCTTCATTTTACTCATTTTCAAGAAAATGTCTGCCAAAAACCCAAGCCTCAATAGACATAGTTTGTGTGTCAGTCATCCTTTCAAAAAACAATGTGTTTCATGAAAAAATGGCTTGCTTTTGGCTCAGACACATAAGCACACATATTTTCATACTAGTTTCCTGTGAGACAACCATTGTACTTTATCATATAGCAGCAAGTTTTGTGGATACTTCTCATATCATTGTACAGAAAGTTAAAAAATGTGTACTCAAGGGTTGAGATTTAATAAAATAAGTATATTTACTCCTTCTTCAAGGACATCCTTAGTTACAATTTGCATTATCTTTCATCACTAGTGCATGATATTGAAGAAGGTATGACTACTCATGTTATTCATACAGTTTTGAGTCATTGCTTTGATTTGTGCTGAGATCCCACCAATTGTACCCACTTTTGCTTTTCCACTATCACTGTAATGTCAACATATTGAAATGTCAAATGTCTTAGTATTATTATGTATTGTTACTATTATTAGTTTTGATCTTATCCGCTCCCTGAAAAAGTCTCAGAAATTACTAAGAGTCCTGAACCACACTTTGGCATCTGCTGGACTAGAGCAGGAAAACAGAAAAATAGACAGTTAAATCATCTTTTTATTCTGAAAACCAGTGTTGAAAGCTCTGAGAATAATTGGGGCATGTAAGGTTAAAAGGCATGTGCTTTGGATTTGGTATCCTTCTACCCAATAAAGAAACCGGTTCTATAAATTCCTAGAATTAGAAGTGTCACCATGGCATGAACCTACTTCCTGAACAGCCTGAGCTCTTTCTGAAACATTTTTTTTTTTCATGAATCCTCCTCAGTAAGAATTACTCTAACAGTAAGTACAGACTCAGTTAACCTGTATCCATAAAGATAAAGATCTACTTTTCCTTCTGGGGAGTTCTCTCAGAGAACTTGGGAGTCCTCTGAAGTTACTCTTTCTGATTGCTAAATATCTAGGAAATTTAAAGGCAAATGTCTTAACGAGGATTTATGTGAAAGACATTAAAGTGCTGTAATAGGCAATGACCAAAATTAAACTCTCTATGTGCCTTAGTGTTGTTTTATTATTAGAACAGTGATCATGCATGCCAGTATGCTTAGGAAATCTGGTTTATGTCTTCTTGTATCTCTTTTCATTCTCAGGGGTGTCCCAGAGTATATGAGACCCCTGAAAGTAGTTCATACATGGTCAAGGCTTTAGAATCTTCTTTTTCCCATCATGTGGGAAGTTAATTTCGGTAGAATTTATGATAGGCCAACTGTCATAACCACAAATAATATCAGAAGCATAGTTTCTGAAATAAATGGCAGAAAAAAGACATATTTCTTTTAATACTGTGTAGTTTTCCTAATAAATTAAACTTGGCATAATTTTCAAAAGGGAGAGCATGCAAAGTTGATCAGGAAAATTTTAGTGAAGAGAAAGTGATAAAGTGGGTATATATATTGAATCATCAGAACACAGCAGAAAATATTGGTCAGCTATTACTATAAAAATGTTGTGAAACAAACTATCCCAATATTCAGTGGCTAATGAAAACATGTACTTATTTCTGTTGCTCAGAGTTTTGTGGGTCAGCAGGGTTACCTCTGCTTTAATCCAGGGATCTACTGAGTTTATTTACAGGTTAAAGATTGGATCAAGCAGTTCCACATGTTTCTTATTCTTCTTTGACCAGTGGTTACCTGGGACATGTTCTTCTCATGAGTTATGGCAGGAATCTAAGAACTAAGCCAAATCAAGCTAGTATAGTTTAGTCCTCCACTTGTAACACATCCACGAAAGTTTACTGGCCAAGTAAGTTATGTGAGCAAATCTTACTTCACTGGGCCAGAAAGGTATATGTAATCTACAATGAAATAGTCCTGCAAAATTACGTGGTAAAGACTGTGGATATATACTCTCAGTACAGGAAGTTGAAGAAACTAGAATCCCCCCATTAACCCAAAGTAAATGAGGAGAATTGAGGAGTATAGTTATTTGGTTGTCTCATAAGTATTGAGGTTTGCAAGCTCCAAAATGACATGGCACCAAGGGCTGAGGAAAAGTGTTCCTAGCCCTTTGGTATGGGTCAAATTGTTCCCTCCAGAAGATATATTGAAATCCTAATCCCAGTACCTGAGAATGTGATCTTACTGGGAAATTGGGTCTTTGTAAATGTTACTAAGTTAAGATGAAGTCATTGGGTTGGGCCCTAAACCAGTATGACTGGTGTCATTATTAGAAGTGGAAATTCCATGTGAAAACAGAGAAAAAGAGGGGAGAATGCCATTTGACGTAGGGGTAGATATTGAAATGCTGTAGGGGAAAAAGCCAATGAATGCTGAGTTGTTGCAAATCACCAGAAGCTAGGAAGAGGCAAGAAAGGATTCTTCCCCACAGGTTTCAGAGGGAGCATAACCTTGACAACACCTTGATTTTGGACTTCAAGCCTCCAGAAACATGAGACAACAAATTTCTGTTGTTTTAAGCCCCCATTTATTTCCTGGGAAATTAAAGTAACCAGTAAAAACCAGCTGCCCTGACATAGCCTGATGAGGAGATAAATATACTGTGCAGGCTTAGAGAGAGTCTCCCTATGATGCTGTCCAGGTAAAATAAAGAAAGAACAAATCTGGACCTCAAAGAACTTGGAGTGAGTCAGAGATAAGCAACAATGGATTAAGATGGCCTGGGATGGCAAAAGACTACTTGAACTGACAGGACTGGCTTAAATCAAAAAGATCTCCTTGACCTTGAATGCAGCAGGGTATTACTGGTAACTGAATTAACTAGAATTTGTGGCAGAGTAGCAAAAGTGATGAGTAGAATTTGTCTGAGATATAGGAAACTTACATCAAATTTCAATGGAGTTGGGTAACAATCATTGTTAAAAGTGCTGCAAGAGGTGTTAATAGAAATTATCCAAGTCCTGCTTTCTCCTTCTACCTCTCAGTAGTTGCCGGGTGGCCAGAGGAACTATGGATAGCTAGTGTCTCTTCATGCAGAACTTTTTAGAGTTAGTTTTTCTTTTTTGACAGATTTGATCTTCTCCACACTCTCTTGTTTGTATTTATCTTGATAATGGATACAAGGCATAACTTTTACATGTATATTATTCCTACTGGTTTGCATGAAGACTCATTAAAAATATGAGCTTCAGTTTTTTGGTTCAGAGTTTATTCTGTATTTCTGCTACTTTGTGAAAGGTGGGTCTGTGATGGTACCACTTACCAAATTTCTTTCAGAGAATGCTCTTCAAAAAATGATTTCCTGAAGAGGAGACTTCTTCTAGAAATGATATTCTAAATTAAGGCAGGAAACTCTAAGCAAAATGTATCCATAAGGATAACAATATTTTCACACTGCCTCTTTGGTTCAGTATTGGAACATTTGTTGAGATTTCCAATCAAGATCCAGAGGTATTTCTTATTTAAATGTTCACATTTAAATTAATATAATTCTAAAGAAGAATAACCTAAACTATGTTACACTTTTTCATTTTTTCTATTATTTCTATTATTAGCATAGGTTAATAGTAGTCATAACTGGAATGTTAAAGTTCAATGGAAAGAAGAGTGGCAAACGTATGATGTTTAGAAAAGGCACTAAAAAAAACCCCAGATATCAATCAAGAATGACTGAAAGATGGTTCTCTACTATAGAGACTTTTTTCTGTTAAATTCAACCCACATATCCTCTAATTTTGGGGAAAATTACCTCAGATTGACAAAGACTTTCATTGCATTATCTCATTTGATCCTGCAAAAACCGTGAAGAGAGAGAAAGATAATATCCCTAATTTTGGAGAATAAATTAAGGTGCAAGGAGTCTAGGACACTTTGTGGGATAGGCAGCTAATGACAGAATTGGGATTAGAATTCATGTTTTTTAAAATGTTTATTTATTTTTGAGAGAGAGAGAGAGAGGAGCAGGCAGAGAGAGAGAGAGAGGGAGACACAGAATCTGAAGCAGGCTCCAGGCTCTGAGCTGTCAGCACAGAGCCTGATGCGGGTCTTGGACTGGTGAATTGGGAGATCATGACCTGAACTGAAATTGGACGCTTAACAGACTAAGTCACCCAGGTGTCCCAGAATTTGTGTTTTATTCACTTATTTTTTATCCATTTATTCAATGGATACATTTAACATGGACTACCATGTTCCTACCCCATTTGTAATGTCTTCTACTTTAGATGGAGATAAATATTTTGTTTAGGAGTATGGACTGAGATATATGGAATTTCTTGAATGGGAAAATATTGCTTTTTATCAATAAATCTCCAGTTAAAGAGTGGGAATGAGACAGCAGAGAAGGATTTGGAGAGAGAGAGGTAGAGATAAGTTTAGAGATAGAGAGATGGAGATGGAAATGGAGATGGAGATGTGAGAGAGAAACAGAGGGAGGGAGACAGAGAGAGAGAAAGAGAGAGAGAGAGAAAAAAAACCCAAAGAAGTTACATGAGGGACGCCTGGGTGACTCAGTCGGTTAAGCATCCAACTCTTGGTTTCAGCTCAGGTCATGATCTCATGGTTCATGGGTTCAAGCCCTAGGTCGGACTCTGTGCTGACAGCTCAGAGCCTGGAGCCTGCTTCAGATTCTGTGTCTCCCTCTCTTTTTCTGCTCCTCCCCCACTTGTACTCTGTCTCTCTCTCAAAAATAGATAAGCATTAAAAAAAAAAGTTACATGAGATCATTTGAGTCTTACTTGAGGAAAGAGAAACACTTCTACAGCAAGAACCAATAATCATTACCACATCATTGTTATCCAGTGAAAAGGTTAGTTAAAAAAAAAAGACATAAAAAGGACAAGAAAAAAAAATGTAAGAAGTCTGTCCTATATCTCTCACCCTCTCTCTTTCTTCATCCATATTTGTTAATATTTTATTTTTATATGTCTTCCAGTTCCCTTATCCTTTTTCTATGTCTTATCTCATGTTGAAATAATCCATAGAGCTATTTATTGTGCTAAAAGTTATTTTATCTTTCAGCTCTTTATCATTTATGATTTCTAATTCCCTGTTGAAATTCTTTATTTTTTTAAAAGTTTACTTATTTTGAGAAAGAGAGAGAACACAAGCAGGTGAGGGTTAGAGAGAGAGGGAGAGAATATCCCAAGCAGGCCCTACACTGTTGGAGTGGAGCCTGATGTGGGGCTTGAACCCACAAACTGTGAGATCATGACCTAAGCCAAAACCAAGATTCAGACACTCAACTGACTGAGCCATCCAGGCACCCCTGATTTTCTGGTGAAATTCTTAATCATGTATTTTAATTCTATGACCACATTTAGCATATTTTTAGAATTCCATCTAGTAAATTCATTAGCTGAGTCATCTGTATACTGTTTGTATTATTTGTTTTATCATTTTCATGTCTATTTGGAAGTCTGATTGTTTTTAATTAAAAATAAGTCATTATATATAAAAATTGAAGAAATTTTTGAGGCCAAGGATAATAGTATACTCTTCTAAAGATTTGTGTTTGTTTCTGAGAAGTAAGTAGCTAAGGGAAACAGAATCACTATTTTCTAATTTCAATGTAGCTTTTCTCTTGTCTCTAGATTAGTCTCTAGAAGGAACTGTATCCATTTTATCCTATTCTTTTGTGTCTGACCCTAATGAGGATGTGTGTATGGTGGGTAATCAGAACCCCCCCCCCACACACACATATCAGCAAGTCCCAGGGTCAAATTTACTTAGTATACCATCCAAATGGGTGCTCTTAACTCTTGAAGCTATCCCTTCTATAGTCCATTATGCCCTTAGGGGATAAGTAGTGAAAAATACTAGGTTCTCCTCTCTGCATTTCTTTATTTTTCTGGATCTTGACCCTATAATTTTTCACTTTTTAAAAAATGTTTATTTATTTTTGAGAGAGAGAGAGAGAGCGAGCAGGGGAGGGGCAGAGAGAAAGGGGGACAAAGGATCTGAAGCAGGTTTTGTGCTTATAGCAGACACCCCGATGCGGAGTTCAAATCCACAAACTGTGAGATCATGACCTGAGCTGAAGCCGATGCTTAAATGACTGAGCCACCCAGGCACCCTAATTTTTCACTTAAAAAAATCTTCCTAAAACCTTCAAGAAAATAAATCTTTTGCTTGTATATTCTAATTGTCTCAGTAAGAATATTGGTACAAATTGCCTAGTTTGCCTTATTATAGAAAATGGTCTTCCTGTTTTAAATCTCCCTTTATCAGTGACTCACTAAAAAGTCAAATATAAGGTTTTATGAGTACAATTCTAACCAAATGACAGTATTGCACAGATAAATATTCTTCTTAAGTACCTACTTTTGGACAGTAATGCATTATAGCTTTTGGTTGCAGAAACAATGAAATTTGATGACAGATTGAGTGTTTTTGTGGGACTTTGGATAAAAGTGATAAAAATGTGTTATGTGACAGTGGGCATTTAACATGTACCATTGATTGACTATATTGTTTCCTATATCAAGAATAGTCTCCGATTTTTATGTCTTATGAACTTTATCTCACCCAACACTTACATAAAAGAGTCCTCAAACATATTATGTAGAAATAGTATCTTCATTGTTTACTACACAGTTATTTGTTTTTAATTGTCTCTTAGTTACTTTGAAGCATTTATCCTACTCTATTATAATTAGATAAAAACTTGTCTTAAGACAAGGAAATATATCATATTCATATTTATGTTCACATTGCTTAGCAAAGCTCTAATCTTAAGTTTGTTAAATGAATAAATGAATGATGAATAGATATACACAAGAAGACTGAGATGGTGTGCTGATTGCTCTAATCTCATAATCAGACTTGTAAGATCAAAGTAATTCATACACTTCTGCTCTGATTTCTTTTTCTTTTTCTTCTCTTTTTTTTTTTTTTTTTTTTTTTTTTTTAAAGATACTGTCATCTTTTGTGGGAAATAAGGTTAGGAATTTCCTGAGCCTGCACTGATGGGTTAACAAGGCATAAAGAATTATAAAGCCATAGGATGCTCACAACCAAGTTTGGGTAAACAAGATTAGGTGAATAAGGGTACAGAAGGGGGCAAAGGCCCCCAGGATAGGGGGGAGCAAAGGCCCCCAGAATAGAGAGGGCGGGGCAAAGGCCCCAATACAAAGGTATATGAGGTAAGCAAGATTAGGTATTCAAGGTGGAAACACCCCCCACCTCCTTCAATTTAGTACTATAGCAGAAAGATGCTTTCACAGGAAGGAAGGACCAAATTAGGTAGGCAGGTAAATAGGGCTATAGACTGCTGCAGGGTGAAGTTGCCCAGAGTGAAGCTGATTAACAAAAGGAATGTGCCTTGTTGACCCTAAGGTTACTTGCTCTGTCTTTCTTGTCCCCTAGACCAATTTAGGTAAACAGAGTTGGTGCCTCATGTACACTGTAAACAACCTTCTGCCCAGCTGCCCAGCATCAGGATTTTGTTTTGTATTAACCCAAATCCCTAAACCCAAATATCTTCAAGACCCCCTTTCCGTCACGTCCATGAGTTAGTGTTCAAAGTTTCATTGTCTCTTTGTGCAACACATTCATCACCATGTTTGTAAGCCCTAATAAATATGGAGCAAGAACGCTTAATCGGGGCTTTTGTCTTTTCCTGGACATTAGCCATCTCTTGTATTTTAATCCTGCACCCACTTTCTTGCTAGATAAGAAAGAACTTTAGATTCAGTCTACAACAATCATCTTCTGGCTAAACATATAAATAATAAATATTTTTGTTCAATAGTTTTTTTTAGAGGAGCTTTGTCCCCAGTCACATATCATATTAGAAGTGTGTGTTGTTTTTTTTCTTTCTGGTCTCTGTTAGACTAATCAGAGATTTGTAACTCTTGTTCTTATTTTGATAAGTAATCCTAATAATCAAAGAAAAGTCTCACATAGGAAAAATGGTAAATTCAACAATAACATACACACTGTGTTATATATTTTTATGCAGTTGATAAAAACATGAATTTTGAAATCGGATAGATATGGGTTCGTATTTTAACTTTGTACATTCCTTTTTAAAATTGTTTTTATTTGAGGATAGTTGACACAATGTTATATTAGTATCAGATGTTCATCATAGTGATTCAATTTCTTTATATGCTGTTCTCACCACAATTGTAGCCATCTGTCACTATAGAATTCTACTACAATACCATTGACTATATTTTCTACACTTTGCATTTTATTTGCCCATGACTTATTTATGCCATAACTGGAAGACTGTATCTCCTACTCTCCTTCACTGATTTTCCCCATGCTCCTACCCCTTTCTCTCTGGTAACCATCAGTTTGTTCTCTGTATTTATAAGTCTAATTCTGCTTTTTGTATATTTGTTTTGTCTTTTAGATTCCTCATATGAGTGAAATCATAGTGTAATTGCCTTTCTCAGTTTGAATTATTTCACTTAGCATCATACCCTCTAGGTCCATCCATGTCATCACAAATGGCAAGATTTCATCCCTTTTTTATGGCTGCATAAGATTCCACAGTATATGTGTGTGTATAACATACCCACATCTTCCTTATCCATTCACCTGCCAATGGACATTTATTTAGGTTGCTTCCATATCTTGGTTATCATAAATAATGCTGCAATAAGCATAGAAGTCCATGTATCTTTTTGAATTTGTTTTTTTGTTTGTTTGTTTGCTTTTGTTTTCTTTGGGTAAATACCCAGTAGTGGAATTATTGGATCATATGGCATTTCTATTTTTAATTTTTTTCTGAGGAAGCTTCACACTGTTTTCCACAGTGGCTGTACCAGTTTACCATCCCATCAGAGCTTTGTGAGTTTCTTTGGTGGAGTTGTCCACAACTATGTGTATCTACTATTTCTTTTCTGCTAAAAAGGATTAATAATAGTTCCTATCACATATCACTACTCTCAGGACTAAAGTCAATACACAAATAACATTCTTAGAGTTCTTGACCTGATGTAAGCACTTACTACATGTTAGTATCTAAAAATTTAGCTAGCTTCATTTCTAGGTCTAATTCTTCTTCAATAAACTCTCTGCCTGCATTTGAAAATTCAGTGAAATATATGAGAGGCTCAGTTGTTTTAAATGATCACTGCTCTTCTGTCTTTGTTGTGCTCTCAATTTACACCGATAAATAGCCAAGATTATAAGAGTTATCATCATGTTCATCAGTCTATTGCAGTGAAATACTATGGTTAGAAAGGGCTTGGGTATCAAATTATATCAGTTCCTCAGTGACCCAAGATTATGAAAAGTTCTTCAAGTCTTGCAGTTTACAAACTATCGTGACATCAAAATAAGTAGAAATGTCTTACAAAGTAGCAGATTTCAACCCCACTGTTATAAAATGAAATATTACTTCCGTTCTCCTTTTGTGCATTTTTTAGCAAAAGTGTTAGAGATTTTTATTCAAGAGTTGTGGTAAGCTTCAGTGTGGCAAATATGAAGACATCACCTGTGCAGTCAACAAACCACATTTCCATATTATAAACACATTGATAAGCTTTTAGAAAAAAAACTGCATTCATATGCTATTGCTATAGTAAATATGAAAATATTCAGTATTAAAGATATGTGTTTTGTATCCTGAACAAGTGCATTTTTGAAACAGCACTTGATCTTGTGCCAAAAAGTGCAGTTTGATAGCAATGATAGAAAAAAATGAAAACTATTGAGTTTGAAAGATAGTATCCAATCTTAAAAGAATAACAGAACCCGCCTACTTGGTCAATGTACTAAATTGACTGTTGATGCATTTTACAGCTGGCTGACCCTAGTAGGACCATCCAAGACACATAGCTATTCAAAATCATACATTTTATACAGAAAGTCAACGTAGATAACTGACATCTGTTCTAAAAGTATTCCTGGTTAAAATTGTATCTTCTATGCTTTGTGGTATAAAAATCCAGAAATTTAATTATGCATGTAGGTATTTATTTATTTTAAAATTCATTTATTTTTGAGAGAGGGAGAGAGAGAGAATGAGTGAGGGAGGGGCAAGGAGAGAGGGAAAGAGAGAATCCCAGGCAGGTTCCATGCTGACAGTATGGAGCCCAATGCAGAGCTCAAACCCACTATGAGATCATGACCTGAGCCAAAATCAAGAGGCATTCAATAAACTGAGCCACCAAGACACCCCATGCATGTGGGAATTTACGTAGACCTAAATATTTTCCTACTTTTAGAAAAACAAACAAGTTTACCCTGCTAGCAATATTCTTTTCGAGATAGGATGGTCCTTCTTTGGGGAAAGAATGTAAGTTGTATTTTTCAAATTATATAACAAATGTTTGTCTTGACCTGGTATGCAAATTATATTGCTCTTTTTTCAATTGGTTGCACATAACATGTACATTCTCAAAGCTTCCCAAATAGTTCAATGTGAATTGTTATCCATATTATCTCAAAACCTAACATTATAATTGCTATTCATGAAGAGGCATGGTTACCATGAAATATGGTTGCAAGATAGATTTATAAAAAAATAAGATAAAACTTTATGATCACAAATGTGTAATTCAAACAAATGAAGCTATGTATGGAAAGATAGAGGAAAGCCATAAAGACATATTTAATATGTCTAAATGCAGACACCTTTAAATGTTTAGAATTTAGTATTTTTACTGCAAAAGACAACATTAATGAGTCACGAATAAAGAAACAGTATGCTAACTTATGACTAATAAAATCAATGTGTGTAATATAATAGTTCCTTCTAATCGATGAGAAATAAATTGACCTAAGAGGAAAATAGATCATTGATAAAGATAAAATTCAAAATAAGTGAAATCACTTTACCAGTAAAATATATAAAATTTTGTTCAGTCTCACTAAATGTCATGGAAATGGGAATTAAACCAGTAATGTAATATAGGTTTAACTGATAAAGTTAGGGGATAAAATAGTAATTATCTCCAAGGCTAATGATGCTGTGTATAGAGATTATGTATGTTAGGGGCAGTCCTGTTCTGTGGCTTTTGTTCTTGAGTTCAGCCAAGAAAGAATTCAGAACCAAACTCTTAACCAAGCAAGTGTTTAATAGTGGTCCAAGCAAAAGTATACTCTCAAAGTGGGAGAGTAAGCAGGCCCAGAGATGTTAACTGTGGGGGTGGGGTGTGTGGGTGGGGTGTCAGGGTTATCTTGTTTTTTTATACTTGCCTGGGTTACAGGTCATAGTGAGGGCATTTACTGAGGTTGCCTCCAAACATTTAAGAGACTACACCTACATCTGGAGGGGGACTTTTGGGCCCTGTATGGTCCCTGTCAGAACTGTCATGGCAGTCATCCCCCACAAGGCAGGTGTGTGTGTGTGTGTGTGTGTGTGTGTGTGTGTGTGTGTGTGTGAAAACTGCAATGTAAATGTATTGTAATGAAGCTATAGGTTACCATAGGGGAGCTGTTACAGGGAAGGGCCATGGGTGATTTCCAGGGTTTCCCTGGCTGTTTGCATTCCAGAGATGGTTGGCGATTTCTGCCTTTTTCAGCAGTTGGACTGTCTCATTGCCTGCTCATATCTAGCTAACTGTGAACTCTGGGAGGTACTTTCATATACCTCTGCTGGGAGAATAAATTACTATAACCTTTCTGGAAAACAATTTGCCAGAATTAAAGTTATAGCTCTGGTGACAAGATTTTGTCACTCCTGCCTCTCCCCAATGGTAAAGGTAGGTGGATTTAAAATCTTTACACAGATATCTATTTGTGCCATAGACTCTGGAATTTGTAGCAGTTTTCCCCAATTTCAATGGTATATGCAATAAATATCTTTAAAAATTTTTGAATATGTATATATTTTTACACAGAAATTTTACTTGGTGGATGCTGTTTTCAAAACCACTCATTATTTTTATATGTATGCATATGTATGTATTTTTATAAATGCATATTATTACACACATATGTACAAAAGTATTTATTGCAAATTGCTTATGGAAACAAAAATAAGAAAATGTGTACATGATGTCTGTCAATTGAGAAATTATATATGTGAGTCTATATATATGTTTGTGTGTATATTTATAAATAGTATAATACTTGTAGGAATGTCAAGGATCAATTTAAAAATACTAAATTTCTCTATATTGAATTTATCTATATATAGATTATGCTCACATCTCCATACAAATATGTTTACGTTACATAAAAATCAATCCATTATGTATGTGTTACTGGATATCTTAAAAACCTCTTATGTCTATTGCATATTATTATTATTTTTTAAATTTTTAAATGTTTATTTTTGAGAGAGAGAGAGACAGAGCATGAGCAGGGGAGGGACAGAGAGAAAGAGGGACACAGAATCTGAAGCAGGCTCCAGGTTCTGAACTGTCAGCACAGAGCCCTATGTAGGGCTCAAACTCACAATCTGAGAGATCATGATCTGAGCCAAAGTTGGACGCTTAACCGACTGAGCCACCCAGGCATCCCATATTGCATATTATTTTTCAGTATTACATGTATTTATAACTTTAAATCATATATTTATTTAACATATATGAAAATATTTGGTATAACTTGAAAGAATTAGATTTTCATTGGATGCACACACCCACACATATATATAAGTGAAAAGATATGTGGTTACAATAATTTCTGGAAATGGACTGAAGAGTCAGGATAAATATTATTACTTTTTTCTGTACATCTATAATTAGTACTTAAAACAATAAGAATGTATTTTAGAGTGTTAAAGAAGTGATTAAGGGAAAAGAGAGGAAAGTGGAAATTAAATCATTTAAATTTTTAATAGGTGTTTCAGTAGGTGACTTTGACCATAGATTTATCTCAGGTCCCAAATTAAGGTCCCCAGAGTTCAAAGGCTTCCACAGTCATTACATGGGTTTTCAATTATATTTAGAGACATAAAAGAGATGCTGAACATAAACAAATTTATTTATGTGCTTTGATCAGGACACATCTCTTCAATTTGAAAATAGTCCGGCATAAACTAAACTGGAGGCCCAAGGCTGATACAGCTTAGGGAGAAGGTGATGCCAGATCAGAAAAACTTCAGCCAGAAACTTTGGTGAACTTCTTTCTTCCACTTTAATGGAGCACACGTAAGTCAGGAATTCAAGGCAGCAGTTATAATCTGAAGATCATAAGACAAATCAGTTAATAATAATAATAATAGCCAACATTTATTTAGTGCTTATCAGAGCTGAGGACTGCATTTAGAACTTTTCAATAATTAAACCATTTAATCCTTAGATGACCTTATAATGTAAGTACTATTTCTAATCCAGTTTTAATATGGATATATTGAAGATTTTAGAGGATAGCTTGAGGTCACACAGCAAGGAGGTGTGGCTGAAATTCAAAGGTAGTGTGATGACCAGCTCTTTTTCACATGAATAACAACAGTGTTTTAATGTTCCGTTTAGTATATTTAGGTGGAGATTTCATTTTATTCATAATTTTCCAAACAGTTAAAATATTTAGTTTGAATTTTTTTCAAATTATTTTTTTAAATGTGCTCTAAAAATTATTAAAGTACGCATTGATGTTTAAAATCAGCAAAATATTATAGAAATCTTCTGGTTTTTGTTTCTATCATTTCAAATGTACTAATACAGTTATAATAAATGGTTTACTCATAGACAATGCAAATATTAATAACGTGAATAATGCTTCGTGAGATAAAATTATTTCAAATAATTCTGTAGATCTTGACATTTGTCTTTCCTGTATGTCTAAAGTGTCTGTGTGGACTTTTATTTGCAACTGTTTTTATCTTCTGAGCTACAATTAGTTGGCTTTCTTTGCAACCATTATATAATGGCTTTACTTTAATTACACAATTAAAAAACAATAGGCAGAACTGGGGCACCTGGGTGGCTCAGTCAGTTAAGTATCTGACTTTGGCTCAGGTCATGGTCTCACGGTTTGTGGGTTCAAGCCCCACATTGGGCTCTGTGCTGACAGCTCAGAGCCTGGACCCTACTTCAGATTCTGTCTCCCTCTGTCTCTACCCCTCCCATGCTTGGGCTCTGTCTCTCTCTCTCTCTCTCTCTTTCTCTCTCTCTCTCTCTCTCAAAAATAAATAAACATTAAAAAAAAAAACCCTTAAAAAATAATAGGCAGAAGTAAAGCCTTTTGGCACTGTCTCCATGTTCTCATTCAGCTACTGCTCTGGGGAAAAAAGAAGGAATAAATCCAATTCTTAAATATATAATTGAATGAAAAATTTAACTCTCATTAAATTACTATTAACTATCTACTTCATATTTATTTTTCTTTTCCTTGCCAAAGAATACTATCATTATATGTGTTGCTTTTTGGAGGGTTTTTTAAAAAAATATTTATTCATTTTTACACACAGAGAGTGAGCTGGGGAGGGGCAGAGAGAGAGGGAGACAGAAGATCTGAAGCAGGCTCTGTGCTGAGAGTGGAAAGCCCAACATGGGGTTGGAAGTCACCAACTGTGAGATCATGACCTGAGCTGAAGTTGGATGTTCAATCAACTGAGCCACCCAGGCACCTTGCTTTTTGGTGTTTTAATACATTTCTGCACTATGTATTTTTACTGATACCCACCTTTCAATAAAATATATACTCCATATTCACCTCAGCATAAACAAATTGTAGCTATTTATTTATTTAATTTTCTGAGAGAGAGAGAGAGAGAGAGAGAGAGTGATGCGAGCAGGGGAGGGGCAAAGGGAAAGGGAGGGAGAATCTCAAGCAGGCTCCGTGCTCAGCACAGACCCCGACTTGGGGCTTGACAAGCGCATGGTCTCATGAATCACAAGATCATGACCTGAGTCTAAATCAAGAGTCAGATGTTTAACCAACTGAGCCATCCACATTTCCTAAGTTGTAGCTCTTTAAAGAACTTGTAATTGAATATAGTATCTCCCCTAGCAGATTTTTGACTCATATATGTTAACATATATGAGTAGCTATTTCCATTTTATATAGAAAAGATAGAACAACTTCACAATTCAATTGCATCTGGGTGGATTGACTAAAATTAAAAATCATTCTGGTTCATTTTTTTGGTAAAGTTACCTTGATACGTAGAAGTGTACACTATAACTACAGTTTTGGATTAAGTTCTGGCTCTCAATATCTAAGTGGGTCTAATACATCACACTCTTTTTTTAAAACATTGAACAAAATGAAAATGTCCACTTCTTGTGATGCCAGGGCAAAGTTCCAGAGTTCAACGTTAAATGATCATAACTAGATTTTAGCCATTCCTTAAAAACATAAAGTTATAGCCTCAGGTGTGTAAACAGTTTTAAACAGTCTTATAAGTTTTGCATATGTATAACTGTTAGCATTTGCACACATCTTCCTACATACTCAAATGGAAAAGACATCTTCACAACTCTATTTTTAAAATACTGTTTATGTGTATTATAGGCAATCTAACTTAATCTTGACATATTTTTAGTTAGACTTTGGGACTGAAGTTTTATATCATTTTTTTAAAGAAACCATGGTAAAAAAATATGTTGCTTAAGTAACTTAGAGCCAAGTAAATATTATTAAATTCACTTGATATGCTAAATAATTTTTTTAATAAAGTAGAAGATGTTTTTGTTGCAATTGATGTAATATAAACTTTGTGTCTTGTATTTTGGAATATAAATCTATTGTAAACTTTAACTTTCAATGATGTTTATTGCCTTACAAAATTACAGTTTTAAATCAAATTCAATAACATATTTAACAATGAAATAAAAATAGATGATAAGCACCTTGGACATTTTCCTTATCCACAATGATACTATTTCATCCTGCTGTCTTTTTACATAAATATTTATAGTAATTATTTCAGGCAATAAATTTTGAAAGAACAGTTTGAAACAAGAATTATTGATGAGATCTTTTGATCATTCTGTAGTTATTATTTCAGAGTAGTCTTTGTTGATTAAAGGATACATAATATTTAGTTTTGTAGTGTTTGTAAAAGAAGACATTGACTTTAAATAAATTATTCTGCAATTGTAAAAATAGAATAACATCATAGAAAAAACAAAGATAAAATGGGAATATTATTTCACTTATTACTTATTCTCAAAAAGTTAGCTTTTTAATTGACTTGTTGTAGATAAATTTAAAGTAGGTTTACTTGCAGTCATTTACTTGTAATAATTTGTTTTTAAAATTATATAGAAATTGGGGGGGCACCTGGGTGGCTCAGTTGGGTATGCCACTGTCTTTGTCTTAGGTCATGATCTCACAGTTCATGAGTTCGAGCCCCACGTCAGGCTCTGTGCTCAGAGCCTGGAGGCTGCTGCAGATTCTGTCTCCCTCTCTCTCTCTCTCTCTCTCTCTCTCTCTCTCTCTCTGCCCTTCTCCTGCTTGTGGTCTTTCTCTCAAAAATGAATAAACGTTAAAAAAATTTAAAAAAATTATATAAAGATTGGGTAGATCTCTGTCATATGCTATAGGGATATCAGAATGGATATCATTAGTAGAGTTTTTATTAGTTTTTCCTTTTTAAGAACTAGATTGTATGATCTGATTTGGTTTTAGAGAGATAAACCAAGGCCAGAGTGTGGAAGTTTGGGGTAAATGAGAAAATCCTGATAACTGGGAAGATCAGCAGAAAGGTTGAAATGAGGCAACACAATTGTAAAAATAAGAAGGAATCAATTTTATAACATTTTTGAACTCTGCAGCTTTTTTTTTAATAAGTGAGATCAAGAAAGATGAATAAAATGAAGGAGTCTGGAAATCTAATATGAGAGAGTTCAGAGTTCTAATATGAAGACTGTAAAGATAGTGATATTAATAGCCACGGTTCAAAATATAATTGAGACCAAGAGTAAAAATTGTTAGTTTATAGAGATATATATTAATTGTATTAAGAGCAATGGGATGGAATCTTTCAAAGTTTCTAATAATATTGTTTTCCTCCTGCCATTTCATCACTATTTGCTGAATCTCCTGAATCCGCTTTCTGTTTTTTTTGTTTTGTTTTGTTTTGTTTTGTTTTGTTTTGTCTTATTTTGTTTGTTTGTTTGGGAACGTTTAAGAGTACTGCCATTTCTGTTTGAGAAATGTCCTCCTCTCTATTGAATACCTTTAATGGACAATAACTGGATGCTGTAATTTGAACTATTCTAGATCAAAACAGTGCTGACATGCTGAAATGTGAACCTTGAATCTTGAACGAAGGGGCAAAATGTTAAATGTATTTAGCATTCTGTCCTACTTTCTGGCACATGGGCTACATTGATTCCTAGGGATCTACTTCACAGTCATTTGTCAAAGGTGTGAGTTACCAATATTCTTCCAAAAATTGTATTCAAGTTGTAAAAGCCTGCTTCTCTGATTGCAACCATAAAGACTCTAATTGATATAGGTTGTTTTCAAGCACCAGTGGCTCAAGATCAAATACTCACGTGGATGTCAGGTTTAACTCACCAAACGAATTCTAGCACTGGACGGTGGGGCTCCCGAGGGGTGTGGAACTATGGCCCCATTTCGGGAAATATAGGAGAACTTAAATATTGCCTTAAAACTATTCCTTATTTTAGCCATTTTAAGCTATGAAATATTGTAAACATTCAGAAAAGTACAAATAATAATATGGTGGTAATAGTTTGACTCTATGTAAAACCATTACATGATCATTAAAATTTGAACTGTGGGGAGATAATCCTACTGTGGGTTGCTCATTTCTGCACATCTTAGACGAGTGGCATTGGCAGTCTTTGTGCTGGACTATCTTTTGAAGCATATTTTTATAGCAAAAAGCCTTGAGAGTCTTTATTCTTCTCGTTTACTATTTGCAATCTTAGCATTCCCATTTGATTCTTTCTTATAGTTTCCGTTTCTCTCTTGAAATTACCTATCTAGTGTTGCATATTGCTCATCTTTTCCTTTAGAGACTTTGACATATTAATTTTAGTTATATCAAGTTCCCTCTGGAATGATTCCAGCACCTGTGACATGTATGGATCTAGTTCTGCTGATTGATTTGTCTCTTAATTTTTTTCCCTTGCCCTTTAATGCTTCTCATATATTTTTTAACTGTTTATCTATTTTTGAGAGAGAGAAGGAACATGTGTGTGCATGCATGAGAGGGTGGGGGCAGAGAGAGAGAAAATCCCAAGCAGGCTTTGCCCTGTCAGCGCAGAGCCCAATGTAGGGCTTGAAACCATAAACTGTGACATCATGACCTGAGGCAAAATGAAAAGCTGGACACATAACCACCCGGGCCACCCAGGTGCCCCATGGTCTCATATGTTTTTGTTGAAAGCTGGATGGACATCATGTGTAGGACAAGAAAAAGTAAAGTACATCGATATTATATCTGCAAATGTTCCTTCTGTTTTGTCTCTAGTGCAAGATGTGAGATAATCTAATTGGAAGTTGTGTTAGATTTGAGGTCTGTTGTTTCTGTAGTTATTTCCAGTGCACCAGTGGCTTCAACTTCCTCTAGTGATACTTTGTGTTTAGTGTGGTAAATGGTTTGTCAGAAGATTTTATTTTCTGATAATAGATTGTTTTCCTTTCAGCTTTAAGTTTTCTCATGGTACTGTGCCTCAGACAGGATCTATCTGTGTCTCACAAATTACTTTTTACTCAGCACTTGCTAAAAGAGAGAGAACTTGTTAGGCATTGTCTATTGCTTATGCAGCTTCCTTGTGAGATAGTCTGCATCTTACAATCTTGGGGGTGTGACCTCGTGACTTTTAGTCTCCAGGCAGTTCTGAAACTAGCATCTATTTCCTCCTCTCCACCAGAGCTTGTGGGTTTTTTCTCTTCCCTTCCACAGATGCAATGGGAGTTCACTCCTGCACCATGGCCAACAGTGTTTGCTACCCCTCCTTCCACATATTAAGGCTTTTATTTTATAGAGATAGGGTAGAAGGGTCCAGACTCGTTTCTTACTATTTTTACAAGTGCACTTTCATACTATAAACATCAAAATATTTCCTTGCATGCCCTTTGTTCACATTTTTACCTAATAATTATCAAATAAAAAAAATCAGCAGTTTGATAACATTTATGATGAAAAGAGTGGTCATCACTGTACCCAGAGGGAAAACAGAGTGGTATTATTTCTCTTTGAGAGATAAATTCAGTATCCTTTGTCTTTACTTCCTATTGTTGTTTCTTATCCATGGATATTCTTTCAGGGTCTGTTAGATCTTTGGTTTTACTCTTCCTTTCACATCATATTTATTACTTAGTCCTTTAAAGATTCTTTGCTTCCATATCCTGTCCTCTCCTGTGTCATCATTTAACATTATCATCTTTTCCCTCCCATAGTTCTAAGACAATAATGAATATTATAGTGTTTAAAGTGAAAATAGGAATTGCTTCATCCATATTTTATTAATAAATTAGAGAATTCTAACTTTTTGGTTCTTTCAAATATGATTCATTTCCTCACCCATTAATACTGATGGCTTATTTGTGTTACTGTCACAGCTGTTGAAGGTATGATGTTATAGTGAGAAAAGTACTTGTCATTTCAGTCTGTCTTTGACTGACATAGTGGCACCTAAAATATTTTAAAATTGTAATACATACATGAGGGAAAATACTTCCATTCTATAGACAATACTTAGTGCACCGGAATGATCTATAAAACTCCCTTCAGTCATGCTGCAACCTGTCAGATGTCTGAAGTACACAGGGTGTTGATGGACCTAGGAGTTCTTATTAAACAGCTAATAATTCTTCCCCATGTTTTCTTCTCTGCACAATGGAGAAACCTATAGCTACCCTAAAAACTTCACGAAACATTATGAGGATCACATGAAATTGTATACGCACAATAACAGAAAACAAAAAAATCCCACAAAACAATAAGCAGGCTCCTTTACGCTCTTTGAATTCATTTTGTAAAATATTTTGTACAGTGGCACTCGTACTGTTTGATGTTGATGGTGAAAAATACATTGTGGGCTAGCCAGTTGGAAGGTGGAACATTGTTTTTTTAGAGACATTCAGAAGCAATGGGGTCTGTTCAGTATCTTGTTTTCTACTATTGAAGCTGAGCCAAATGCAAAGATCTTTCTGGAAGTCAATGGGAGTTCTGAACCCAAGCCAGAGCAAGATGAGAAAAATGAAACAAAATGAGAAACTGGCCTGAACTCAACTGTTTAAAAAAAATGAAAGTAAAACTTTCTGATCTGTTCCCCTAATGGAAGATGATTATGTATTATGTTTTAGATGGTTTTCAAAGTACCTGATTCATTCATTAGTCAATGCCCTTTAAACCTTTGAATAAGATGGGAATATTGAAGGAATTATCTTTTGAATTTAATGAACTTTCATGTGGGTAAAACAGGGACTATTGAGAGAATTACCCTACTGCCTTTCATGCAACTTATATAGGAGGGAAGAAGAGCCTTAATAAAAGAATTGCATGATCCACATTTAAATTTCCTTTGGCTATGCTAAAATATTTTCCCTGATAGATATTGGGGAAAAATTTATGTTTCTTTCCATCAGACATTCCCTTTCCCATCCCAATGTTAGCTTCTAAAAACTTGAACTCTTCCTATAAGGTTATAAAAAAGGACATAAATTCTACAGCACCAAACCTTAATTTCAACAATTTTAGTGTTTGACATTATTATAAGGTGGAAATAATATAGGAAAGCAGAATGATTTCAATTTTCACTTTATTATTATCATAGAACTATTTAGAAACTATTTCACACTTATTATACCTACTTTTCAGGAGGGCAGCATATACAAAACTGATATCTCAGTTTATATTTTCTATTTGTTCTTTAGAAGGAGTGTCATTCTATCACTGTCTATGAGTTGCAGGAGTAAAGGCACTGTGGGTCTACCTTGTCTACGAATCCCAGGAGCATGTAAGATGTCAGCTACCCTTCCTGGCTAGCATTCAGGCAAGACACAGAGAGTTGAAGAAGCATGGCATGCTCTGGGGCCAAAAAAAAAAAAAAAAAAAAAAAAAAATCTGGAATACAAAATTTAATCACATGGAAAATTAGTAAAAGAGAGTAGAAATTTTAACATAGAAGAGGGAGAGAATGAATAATCTTGAAAATAATTTTTAAAAATTGACATAAGATAAAAAAAATATTTCTTTTCATTTTATAATTGATGGGAGATGAAGATAATGTGTTTATTTGAAAGAGAGATCCAGGGCTCGGATTATGAAAACTTCAGTGTATGTAACCCAATCTTGATTTTTTTTTCTTAATTTTTTTTTTTTTTTAATGTTTAGTCTTGAGAAAGAGCATGAGTGGGGGAGGGGCAGAGGAAGAGGGAATCACAGAAGCCAAAGCAGGCTCCAGGTTCTGAGCTGTCAGCACAGAGCCCGAAGTGGGGCTCAAACTCACAAACAGTGAGATCAAGACCTGAACCGAAGTTGGAAGCTTAACCTACTGAGCCACCCAGGCGCCCCACCCAATCTTGATTTCTTAAAGCAATTGTCATTAAAGAGGTATAAAGTCTACATTTTATATTCAATATTAATCAACAAAATAAGTGAGGTATAAGTGAAAAGAAAGATAATTCTCAAGTCTTACCTTGATTTTTTTCTTTTAAAACTAACATATGCACACTATTGGAATCAATATGGATAAGATTAAAGAAATAGCATTCACCCATAGTTACCTTACCTAAAGAGACCTATAATTAACATTTTAGTGTATTTATAATCTGCTATTTCTAAGCATTTTTTACATAGTTGAGTAGGCATTGTATGTACACATTGCTGCCCTGTTTTTTGCACTTAATAAATTTTGCACTCAATAAATAAATCTTAGATAAATAAAATAAATCAATCTTTGGTACGCTTTTATTGATACCAAGTGTCTACAACACAAAAGCACTTATGTTTAGAGGATACCTCTAATTTGTAAGTTTATTTAGATTTTTAGTTCATTTCGTATTAACAACACCCCCTTAAAATAGAGAAAGCAGAAATTATCTTCTTACTTTTCAGAACTGAGACCTTGGGAATCTGACCACTGCAGTGGTTGGAATCTAAGTCTCCTGAATCTTCATTGTGTGCTTTTTCCTCAACATTATGAGATATTTCACTGGTCATTAAATTATTAAAACTCTCTCGATGGGATCCAGATGGAACGTACCTCATATCAAAAAAATATATAATGCCAGAGTTTCGAATATGGATTTATACATTTGAATAGAAACAGTATAATGAGAAGGGAAAGGATTTTGGCTTAACATATAATTATTTGTTTCCAAAGTCTATAAATCCTGAGTGAATTTTGGTGTGTTTCAAAAACACCGATCAAATACTAATAAAATGTTTTGAACAACAGCAGGCAAAAAAGTTATTGACAGCTTTTCAGTGTTGACATCTTTCCAAGCAATTTACTCTCCTTGGCAGAACTCAGGAGGCAGTTCCACTCTTTGGTGACTAGCTAATGTTTTAAACATACATCTCAACCTTTTTCTTAACCCAGATGAAAATGAAAATAACTGCAATTTTGAAAAAGGGACAAAGTGCAGAAGAGCTAATTAAACTTTGGACAGAAAGCTCATAAAATGGTTGTTTCAAAGAGAAGAAGCAGGTTATCCACATTTAGCACACATTTTCATATTAAAAGAAAACTCTTTAAAGAAGCGTACCATCTGTCATGATGCCACAGATACAGTTGATAGGGACTTTAAGCACTGAAAAAAAAGTAGGACTGTTGCAATATGTTTTTGTATTATTTTGAAGTGATTCATTGATAATGTAATTGTAATGTGCTAAAATTATTGATACCTTTTATTAAAAAAAAGAAATCTTAATGATTTAATTGTTAAGACCATGATGTTAAATTTATTATTGCTTTGTTCCTACAAATGTTATTATGTCCTGCTTGTTCTAGGCCATAAAACACAAGAGTGTTAGCACAGAGCTGCATTGAGAAATAAGAATAATTGTCAGAAAATAAAGGGAAAACTATTGGCAGGATAATGGGAGGAAAAACATACAATGTTTAGTTTACTAAACTACGCAGGATTATGTCTTTTTCAGGGAGGAGTTACAATATCTATTACAGGTCTAACTCTCAATAAACATTGGTTAGAATGAATGAATGCATGTATTGATAATTCTGCATCCCAAGAATTTCTGGGATTCTGAATTGGTAGCGCTTACTATTGCTTTTCATCTTCATCAGGCATTTTTGTTTGTTTGATGTTCAGGGAAGAAACTAATGTTAGAGAGTAACCTAAATGAATCAGGAGAAATTCTTCCGATAAGGAAATGGAAGGGAGAGTTAGAGTCGAAAAGGGGAAATGAATGTGTGCGCAGTGGGGGAAAGTCTACTCTGAAAGCACGTGGAGACAAATTACTAGACTAATCCACTTCCTATGTGTATCTTGTTCTGTTTTTCAAAATTAGTGTGGTTTACCAAAATTTATCTATGTGCTAAGCCACTGACACTATTCAGGGTATGGCTTTTTTCTTAAAATGTCTAAAAAATATGCTATCATTTTTTATAGTAGGGATCTGTATGTCTAAATATAATTTATAGGTGTTGAATGCCAAAGATTTCTTTCAAGATTCTGTTAAAATGCAGGTGCAGTCTGTAGTGTTGAGAGAGAAAAAAAATCATATTGCTCATTCCTTGCATTCAAGCTGACTATGGTTCTTGTTGGTGGTGACACTGACTGTTCCAAACAAGCAAACAAAAAACACTGAGTGTAAAAGATCAAGTGAGAATTCAGCCTTCCTGTCCATGATGTATTTTAATATCGAATTCCTTGAAGAAATCTTTGATGTATGAATGCCGTCTATTATCTTTTTTTTAAAAACCCTGCCAACTTTATTAGCTTTTCTAGTAATAATGTTTCCTACAATGGTTCTATGTGAAGCAGTTTATAGAATTTTATCAAGCCAAAGGAGCTTATCACATAGAAGACTGAAAAGAAAAGATTACAATATGTGACTCTATGTATTAAGTGAAAACATGATCTGCTACTGAAGCACACCACCTAGGGAGACTTCTGTTTCTCTGTCTGAATACAAGTGTCCATCATATTATTTAAAGATTTTGTATTTACTGCAGAGCATCATAAGTACTTTTCCAACATTTTAAGTAATACTTAGCCATGATTTTGAGATAAGCCATGATTTTGAGTAATCAATTGCCACATTTCACATTGTAAAGCTCTACAAGTTTAATTATTAAGTATTTAAAAACAAAATGTAAAGGGGCGCCTGGGTGGCTCAGTTGGTTAAGCGTCCGACTTCAGCCCGGGTCACGATCTCGCGGTCCGTGAGTTCTAGCCCTGCGTCGGGCTCTGGGCTGATGGCTCAGAGCCTGGAGCCTGCTTCCGATTCTGTGTCTCCCTCTCTCTCTGCCCCTCCCCCATTCATGCTCTCTCTCTGTCTCAAAAATAAATAAACGTTAAAAAAAATTTAAAAACAAAATGTAAGATCTGGGGATAAGGAGAGGCATGAAGATCCGGGTAACAAAAAACAAGGTAATATTGCTCTAACCATGGAGTCCTGAGCTACCCCAAATTCTAAGAATCATTGCTTTTATTTCATATTCTGGATATTTTTGAAATTTGGGACTAATCAAAGGGAGATACAGTGTTTTCAAAAAATTGAAAAAACAAAACAAAACGGTATTCTTGTGTTCAAATTCTAGTTCCACTACTAACTACATGAAACTTTGTAGTTGTGTTGGTCTACTAAATTGACTTATCTAAGTAAATATAATGGTATGACTTATACTATTTATCTCTTTGTTTTTTGTGAGTATTAAGTGAGATAATCTATATGAAGGAATTACTATAATATTTGGTCTAGAGTAAGAAATGAATTAATCTATAACAGCAGCCATTAATGTTGAAGGGAGAGAGGAGGATAATGATTAGAGAATTTCCCAAAGCACATTTCTTCTTGGAGGATATTTGATATAGAACAACAGGGCTGTCCTATCTGAAGACCAGGGCTCTTATGGTTATATTTCTGGAAGACCAATGCTGTACCAGGCAAAGTAAAAGCAGTAACCGATGTCAAAAATACATCATCAATTATTTTCTCTCTCTACTCAAGAAATTTGAATCAAAGTCCACATCACTGTACTTAATGTGACTGTATCTGGATGGCAGTCCCATTAGTGGTTACAAAGTTTTCACAAGAAGCTTAATGTAATTCTAAAAGACACATTATTTTGACTCATACTTGAATTTGAGAGATTACTGCAGCCAGAGAAATAAATGATATTTTAACCTTTGCATCACTGTCCTTTGCTGAGAGAGAAAACATAGATTATAACCATTATTTCACTATAATTCAATAGATGGAGTAAATAAAAGTCCACATCCTTTCTATGGCTCTGAATTGTTCTAGGCACTGGAACAATATCTATCCTGAAGAAAATTGGAATCAAGTAAGGGATTCCGAGAGTTAAATACATTATTAACACATATTATGAAATGTCAATTTAGTTTGTCCTTAGATAATCTGAAAAGCACATTAATTTTTATTTTTTAAAGTCTTAGTACTTTATTGGAAAACATTTGATGTTCCTTAGTCAAAAGGGTGCTCATTTCTCTATCAAAATGAATGACTGGTCGAATGTAACTTCGATGAACAGTAAGCGTCATCTATGTATAAAACACTATGTTAAACAAAATTCTTTCCTTTGAGCACTTTATTTTTTAAAATTTTTTTTTCAACGTTTTTTATTTATTTTTGGGACAGAGAGAGACAGAGCATGAACGGGGGAGGGGCAGAGAGAGAGGGAGACACAGAATCGGAAACAGGCTCCAGGCTCCGAGCCATCAGCCCAGAGCCTGACGCGGGGCTCGAACTCACAGACCGCAAGATCGTGACCTGGCTGAAGTCGGACGCCCAACCGACTGCGCCACCCAGGCGCCCCTCCTTTGAGCACTTTAGAGTCTATTGAGGAAATAGATAAAAATAAAGCATTTGCTTTTCTTATAGAGATGAATATGCTATAGGAGTCTGTGGAGATTGATTTTTTTAGTGGTAGATTGGATTATGTATCTTAGGATACAAGAGATAGTTTTTAAAGGTTATTTACTTATTTTGAGAGAGGGAGAGAAAGAAAGAGAGAGAGAGGGAGGGAGGGAGGGAGAGAGAGAGAGAGAGAGAGAGCGAGCACGAGTGGGAGAGGAGCAGAGAGAGAGAGAGAGAGACTATGAGATCATGACCTGAGCCAAAAGCAAGAGTCAGATGCTTAACTGACTGAGCCATCCAGGCACCCCAGGATATGGGAGATTTTTCACTGTGACTTCAAGGAAGAATAGGAGTTCAACTCCTATATAGATCAGGTAGGACAATGGAGACTTGTAAATAGAGAACAGAGGCAATAAATGGCCAGAGATGTAAGAATACAGAATTAAAAATTTTTCTTTGTACCCACTAGCATGGTTAAAATAAAAAGGGACAGACAATAGTAAGTGTTGGTGAGAATGTGGAGATGTTGGAACCCTTCTCCATTACCAGTGGGATGGTAAAATGGTGTTTCCCCTTTGGAAAATAGTTTGGGAATTCCTCAAAATGTTAAGCACGGAGTTACCATGCCTTACTATTCTAGTCCTAGGTATATACCCCCAAAATATAAAATAAATGTGCACACAAAAACTTGTACATTAATTTATGGCAACATTATTCATAATAGTTTAGACTGGAAAGAACCAAGATGTTCATCAAGAGGTGAATGAAACTTATTTGACCATAAAAAGGCACCTAGTATTCACACTTGCTAAACCATGGATACACCTTGAAAACATTATGTTAAATGAAAGAAACAGACACAGAAGACCAGATATTGGATGATTCCGTTTATATAAAAATGTTCATAAAGGCAAATCCAGAGAAACAGAAATTAGGTTAAGAGTTGCTAAGGGCTGTTGGGCGCTAGTGAGTGGGAAGCAGAATGACTGCGAGTATGAGGTGTTTTTTTTTTTTTTTTAATAGGATGATGAAAATGTTCCCAAATTAGGTCATTGTGATGGTTATTTAAATTTGTGAACACACTAAAAATTGCTACATTGTGCACTCTTAAATGTTAATTTTATGGTATGTGAATTCTGTTTCAATAAAACTGTATAGAAAATATAAACTGGTATTATAGTAAGAATATAGTATGTATAGTATTTATGTATAGTATGTATACTATGTAGTCTATATTTTAACATTTTTATTGAAATGTAGTTTGAGACCCATTTATGGAGATTCCATTCAGGAATCTCTGATTTATTCTCTATCCAGGAAAGAACAATTTCAGATTTTTAAGATATGATGCTAACACTAACAACTAACATTTTCTGAATGCTCAAAAATTGCCAGGCTCTTATATAAGCGTCTCATATGAACTAGCTCTTAATCTCAACTGTCCTGTGGGATAGCTCCATTATTATTCCCAATCATTAAGAGGGAAATTGAACCGTAGTTGGTTTCAAACACATTGGTAATAGGAAAGAACATCAAGATCTGAACTCCCCATCTTACTACCTATATTACAATGCCTTTTGACATTATCAGAGTTGCATTTTATAAAGAAGGCTCTATTTGGAGTGCTTTGGCTGACTTTAAGGAAGAAGAGACCAGAGGCCAGGCAGCTCTTACAAGAGTCCAAATGAAAGATATCATCCATACTATCGCAATGATAGTAGAAGAGTTCTTTCAAATAGTTGAATTTGGGTCCAATTTTTTGGTGAAGTAAAAACATTGATCCCAAACAGACCTACTATTCACAGACACAGATATGCTTGAAATGTAAAAATAAGTCCAGAGGAACCGTATGATTTAAATTCGTTTGTCTCATAAGTAACAAAAAATTTTTACAGTGTCAAGATTTCTAGAGCATGGCTAATTTAGAAAAAAACTGACTACTGGTGGCTAACTATTAAAGAAAATATGTTTTGCCATTAACTATTCATAGACAAAGGAGCGATCCTATTTTGCATCCTGAACCGTAGTGCTCCTAGTAATTACAGATCCACCCATTTTTGCGCTACCCTGTCCTCTGTGGGTTGTTTTAAATGCTTTTCTTAGTAGGGTTTGAAAGCTCATAAGCTTTAAACTATGGCTTTGTAATGACACAAATGTTTTCTGAGTCTTTAAAATGCTTTGGGGAACTCTTAAAACTGCATCATTGCCTGTTTGAAAAACCAACCTGGTGCTAATTGTGAATGTGCTATTTCACATTGCGGCTTCATGTAATACTGCCCTTAAATAAACACCCCCAATTACTAATCAAGTTGGATTATGGATATACTGTGCCTTTTTCTGTAAAGCATCACAATACTAGAAAGCTTCAAATATCTTAGGTATGTGTCCCAGTTTTCAAGCTGAGATGGTATCAATACCAAAGAATCCTCTGAGTAAGATCATTGCAATACCATTTTTTACTGCAAACATTACTGCATCACTGGATTAGTTTCTGTTGTGAGGGAGATCTTAGGAGAATAAAGACTCATCTCTCCATTAATGGTTTATGGCTTTTACCTTTTTATTTCTTGATATAATATCCTCTCTTCCTAATACATAAGTCCAAAATGCCTCTTAATTTGATAAACAAAACAGGTCATTGGACATTGTTTTAGTAAGATATTAGAGTAGAATGTAAGATATTTGGAAGTAAAATGAAGACTAATTTATGCTTTGGCAGGATGATTACTTCTGCCATTTTAGTGCAGTGACAACCTTTTACCCCATTAAATCCCAGGTGACTGCCTGGTCTGGGGTGTGCCTGGATGGCTTTTAGTTTTTATTCCTCCTTGTAGAAATATTAAAAATATACTTGATTTAGAATGTTTTGAAATCACTGGTAATTACTGTTTAAACAAAGTTGGTAAGGTAAGTCAGAAGTGGGGAACCAATTTCAAAGTAATACAAAGAAAAAGTTTATTTCATATTTAAAACAATAGGTTAAATAATTGTGGTATTCTGAAATTCTCAGCATTTTCCTGTTTATTGGATGGAAAACTTTGGAAAATACAATCAATTTATTAATTTGTGTTGGCATGTTAATAGACATTCCTATTTAATGAAGTTTATATTTTATGTAGCTATGCTCAATTTCTCTTTTAGAAAAAGTTACACTTTGCACTTTAATCACTTCAGTAATTAAGTACTCTACATTTGAAGTGTCTTTAGTGTCCCATTAAAGACATTCTGTAAGTTTCCAACGAGTCACTTAACCTCGTAAAGCTTCATTTTCTTTATCTGAAGTGTAACTGAGATCTTATAAGTCTTTGGTAAAGATTAGAGGCAATGTATGTATGTCACATAGCCTAATGCTCACCATGTAATAATTTGTACAATAAATATGTATGTGAAATATTATTAAAATAAGTGTATTATTATTATAGCTTAAGGAAAAATAAAATAATATTATATGTCTTGAAAAGTCTAAAGAGGTGCTGGGGAATAAGATATTTTGGTCGGCTATCATAGTAAGTTTTGTTTTTCTACCCAAAGATGGCTAAAACAACATAGTGGTAAGCATAATGACGAAAAACTCTTACATAAAAGATGAATCAATTGACTTTATGTTTGCTTTACCTTACTTTTTCGTGATTTATTATTTACTTCCTGTTTTTTTTTTCCTGAGTAAGATAAATTACTTATCTGCCTGCCTGCACTTACCCAGTGACTCCTTTGATCAACAGCACATATGTCTAAGATAATAGACAAAAGTGAGTTCTTTGTGAGTTAGGCATTGAAAAGAGCAAAGAAGATATAAGGCTAGGTATGAGAAGGGCCTCCCTTTAGCACAATGTAGAAGGCAGTAGAAGCTGAATCATGTGGAACATGATTGAGTTTATTAGTAGTCCTGTGATTTAACCAGGTTATTTTATGACAAAGTACTGTTATCTTGGCTGTATTTCACAGTCTTCCTTGAGCATGGCACGTTCAAAGACAATCAGAAGGAGAAATCCTGCAGCTTACGGCAACGTGTATTATATTATTAGGAATGCCTCCATGTAACGCAATTAAATATGGCATATCTAAGGGGTCTGCCTGATAAATCCAGAATAAGTACAGATTCCGAAGCAGAAGAACCTCCAGGGGACATAACAAAAAGTAATAGCAGTTATTTCCCACTTTACATGAGCATAACATCCATCACAAGGAGAGAAAACAGCCACCAAGGCCTTTTTAATGAACTGTCTCCAAGAAAAATGTCTGATACATAGTTACAAAGCAAAAAAGTCACAACAAAACATTCTGGGTTTCTTCTGGGCTCCCATCACAAGATAATGTCACAAGGGTGTAGCTTTGAGAATCTTTAGCTGATATCATTGTCTCTTAAACACAAAAACTAAATTTGGGAATACTAAGAGCTTGTCTAAGCAATGAGATGTTTTTTTACAGTCATGTCGTAAAGTTATTCCGTAGTCGCTCTGACAGCATGAAATACCACATTTTTTAAAAAAGCAAAATCAAATAAAGGAAAAATGAGAGCATATAACAAAGATCCAAATTCCCAGAGAAATAAAAGAATAAAAATATAAAATTATATTCAGTAGGTTTACCAATTTGCATGGGTTTCCATACAGTATTATGTATAATGATATTAACAGATATTGATGGATCAATGTTGCATTCAGTGGCTTCTAAGGAGCATCATGGGAGCTATAAAAAGATATAGCACTAATTTCCCTGCATCTGTTTTCTTTTCAGTGTATTCCAAATCATATGCTTTGTCCTTTGCAAGTGTTCTCTCATTAGGTTGGAGTTCATGTTTCCCAAGGGTTTTGATAAATCTGTTTGCTGTATGTGCTAAAATATTCATATTGTCGTGTTTACACTTCGTGATATTTACTTAAATAAAGAATAACCTCAGTGTTGCATTTCAGCCATATCTTTTCTTTCACTTAAATATCTTGAAAATGACATAAAATTTTCTTTCTTAAATAATTGGCTAAATCAAGTGTAAATCTACTTGTAATGAGTCTACACTAAATTGTCTCCATGCAATATGTACCTTTAACATTCCCTGTATTTCTAGGAAATTGAAGAATTTTGTATATAAAGAATATATTTGATCAAACAATAGGCAATTTTAAAAGATAAAATTGTGTTGAGTGTACATTTTAGATTTATTTCATATTAACACTTTAAACGTTTAGTTTATGTTGATTTTATTAAAAATGAAATGTATTAGGAATTTGTTATCTAGATATCCAGTGCATAACACATCATGAGAGATTAATGGGACATTTCAGTTTTCAATTAAAATCTACTTAAGTTCATTTGTTGCTGTAATACATTAACATAGTGTTATTACAGAATTGTAATTATTACAATGTTAACCCAATATTGACTATTGTAGTAGTCAACTTTCAAGATAATAACAAAGTATGAAAGTTATAATTGTATTCCTTTTAGATTTTTTGTTCTTATCCAATTATTTCCCATTCATTTGTGTGTGTGTGTGTGTGTGTGTGTGTGTGTGTGTGTGCGTGCGCATGTGTGTGGATTGGGGAATTGTAGTGAGCTCACAAATCCAAATACTTATCTTATTTCTTTCTTTACAATTTCCCTGATGTTTGTATTCTTAAATTATTTCTTTCTCACAATGAATTAAGTTTATTTCAGTCTCCCACCTCATATCATAAGTATCTCCTTGTCTCTTAATGTCTTATTTAATTCCTCTCTCTTCACTCTTTTGTCTCCTCCCTATCTTCACTCTTGATATATATCAGCCACATTATTCAAATTGTACCCTTGCTTTTATTATTTCTGGTACCTTTCTTTCCACTCTGAGTCCAGATATGGTTTCTGTTTCCTCCTGTTGCTGTTTTACTCCATTTGCTGATGTTCAGCAGCACTGTCTTCCAAATACAGTAAAACCTTGGATTGTGAGTGATTTGTTTTGTGAGTGTTTTGTAGGATGAGCAAGCATTTCTAATAAATTTTAACTTGATAAATGAGCAGTGTCTTATAATATGATAGTACGTGATGCCGAAAGTCACATGATCACAACGGACCCAATGGTTTTTGAAATTTGCTTTGATATACAAATGCTTTGGATTACAAGCTTGTTCTGGAACTAACGAATTATGCTCCCAAACCAAAGTTTTACTGTATTTTGTATCCAGTCTCTTTGACACCAATTCTCCATGCCTGAAAAAGTAATCTACCTACCTGAGGCACCTTTAAAAATAGAATGTGTTAGGAAGGAATCTAACAAGTAGACTTGAGAAATAACAAATTCTGCCTTCAGTTCAGTAGCTTCTAAGTCCGGATTGTCCAGTAGGATAACCAAGAGCTTAATGTGGCTACTGAACACTTGAAATAAAAATTAGATGAAATGAAAATTTCAAATCTAAATACACTTGGACTATATCCAATA
The DNA here is from genome assembly GCF_023721935.1 of Panthera uncia. NCBI lineage: Eukaryota > Metazoa > Chordata > Mammalia > Carnivora > Felidae > Panthera > Panthera uncia. The sequence continues at coordinate 49,643,642 of NC_064811.1, forward strand.
AAATTAGTATCTGAAATAAGATGTGCTGAAACTATAAAATACATGCCACATTTTGAAGATTTAGTACAAAAAATAGAATGGGAATGATCTCAGTAAATTTTTTATTAAGCATATGTTTAAGTGGCAATATTTATAGATTTTGGATAAAATAATATTATTACCGTTTTTCACCTTTTTCATTCTGCCGTTTGAAATGTAGTGACTGGGAAATTTAAAATTACTTATGTGGCTTATATCATTGTCAGATAGTGCTGTCCTAGGAACATACAGTTAATTCCTTATCTATAAATGAAAGCAATTAATAGAATGATTATTTACTACTAATACTTTTGACAACTTACTTGGAGCAATTAAAATATTTAATGAAAGTCATGAAATATGTCCAGTGTCATATATTCTGTATACTTTTATAATCTTCTGAATCTCAGAAGTCATTTTGCTTTAGAACCCCCCTCTACTCTAGAAAAATTTTCTGAGGGAAGACATAACCTTTGTTAAGAAGTATTTATGTGGAACTACTAAGTGAAATTGAAGAAAAAGATCTAAATGATAGATAAATTGACAGAGCGATAATTACATTTGTATCAATGGCACTTTACAAAGCACATTCTGGTGTACTATCCCACATAATTTTTACGGTGATACTAAATAGAAGTTAAACATTGTAAAAGAATAACACATTTGTGTGCTGTGTGTATATATGTGTTTAGGCAAGGTTACTTCTAATTTTTTTTTAAATTTATCAACATATACACTTTTTAGAAAGGAAAGGGATTATATTGGAAGAAAATTCTACTTCAGGCATGTTTCACCTTGGCTGTTCCATGTTGCCCATTCGGACTTGAAGGGCAAGAGGAACTAATGCAAATATGAAGCCAGTGCTGTCTGAGTGCTGTGAGTAATAAAATACTTTGTCCCTGACTCAGGTGTCTCATGTCCTCTTCCACCATTCATGAAATTGTATTGTGTCAGGCTAACTTGTTAACTTGCAAGTAGAGTAAGATTTCAGACCCTCTGAAGCTCTGGAGAAAAAAATCTAAAGAATAAAAGTTGGTTAGGGGCACACGAGTGGCTCACTTGGTTAAGCATCTGACTCTTGATTTCACCTCCAGTCATGATCTCACAGTTCATGAGATGGAGCCCACACCAGGCTCAGTGCTGAAGTATAGAGCCTGCTTAATATTCTCTCTCCCTCTCTCTTTGCCCCTCCCCCACTCATTCTCTCTCTCTCTCTCTCTCTCTCTCTCTCTCTCTCTCTCCCTCTCTCTAAGAAATAAATAAACTTAAAAAACCTTATTTGAAAAAAAGAATAAAAGTTGATTAGGAATAGTTTTTAAGCTCAGAAAAGGGTAATAGATGACAGCAAAAAGTAAGGGGCAAAGGAATTATTGGGGATTCAGGACAAAATGCGGAGCAAATATCCATATTATTTATGATCATATAAAGTATGTAAAAGATATGTAAAAATAGACAATTGACTTAATTTGAACATCCCTTGATTTTTGTAATTTATATGAAGAAATAATTCTGCTTAGGAAAAAAATAACTTTCTTGCCGCCTCAAAATGCAAGAAAGTTACTGTTCTCACCCCAAGAGTGGATGTGGTAACTGATATAAAACATACTGTACAAACAGGAGAAGAGAAAGCTATTATTCTTAAGTTTCACCTGGGTAAAAATGAACAGAAAATGTGATGTTGGTTAGTGTGTGTATATACTTATCTTACTTTAAATTTTTTTTAATGTTTATTTATTCTTGAGAGAGAGACAGAGACAGAGCATGAATGGCAGAAAGGTGGAGGGAGGAAGAAAAAGAATCCAAAGCAGTCTGAGGCTCTGAGCTGTCAGAGCCTGACGTGGGGCTCCAACCCACAAGCTGTGAGATCATTACCTGAGCCAAAGTTGGACGCTTGACCAACTGAGCCACCTAGATGCCCCAATACTTACCTTGCTTTTAAAATGCTGCAGTGTTCCAGTATCTGGCTCAATTTTCTTTTTTGTTAAAGGAAAGTATGCTTCATTTTCTATAGAAATCATAATTGTTAAGATTAAAAGATTTTTTTCCTACAAATTTAATTTCTTACTGTCATTTTGTATGGAGCTTTGAGCAAAATGTTCCTTATTTAGTCTTCTGAAGGGAAAGAAAATAACTTAGGGAACTACAAACATTTTAGTTTTATGCTGATGATTTTAGTTAGGAATTGCATTTGTATATATTTTAATATTGATATTTTGTTTCACTCTCACAATATATAAAATCTGTCCTATATAACATAATTTACTTGGTTAAATGCGAGTTTATGGATTTCAGCTATATTAGTGAAACAAAAGTTCACCATCTTCATAAAAATAAAACAAATGACATGAAATGAGATAATTTATTTGGTATTACAAGCAGAACCAGGCCTAGATGTAGAGTCACATTTTAATAACTAAAAGTTAGTAAAGTTATGAAGACAAAGGTTCTATGTTAACAAATATCTTCTGAGTTTTATCTTTAACCATAAAAATATACAAAATATATGATACTGAAAATGTTCTGTGATTATTAATTTTTTCATTGTTCCAAATATAGAATTTATGGAAAATTGGTAATGGTAATTTAGAATATATCCCCACTTTGATTGAGCCCCTGTACCCTTATTATTAATAGATACATATCTTTCTGGTGCTTTGAATGACCAATATTTGGGGTCTTTTACCAACATCAAATGAGATACTGCATTTCTTTTTTTGTTTGTTTTAATTTTTTAAATATTTATTTATTTTTGAGAGGGAGAGAGAGAAAGAAAGAGAGAGGAAGAGAAAGAGGGAGACATGGAATCTGAAGCAGGCTCCAGACTCCGAGCTGACAGCACAGAGCCAGATGTGGGGCCCGAACCCATGAATGACGAGATCATGACCTGAGCCAAAGTCCGAAGCTCAACTGACTAAGCTACCCAGACTCCCCTTTTTCTTTCTTTTTAAATTTTTGTTTTATTTTTTACTGTGAAAATAAAATGTTATTTTATAACTTTTAATAATTTTTCTAAATGTCTTATATATGAATAATATGAATAAGCCCATCACTCTAGATATGAGCTGCTAATAGGTGAGCCAGATTCTAAGGCAACAAGTCTAAGTTATCTTTTGGTAATTGAGTGTTGGATTAGAAAGAACAAGAAAGCTTTACCCAAATCTCAATTTTGCCGATTTGAGAGAATAGGAAGAAAATTTATCCAAGGCAACAGAAAACTGAAATTAGCCATGACAATAACTCCTAAAATACTAAGAATTCAGTTTTAGTTTAAAGATTATGATTTTCTTTTCCATGAGCTGTTAAGAAAAATATATGATCTTGCTGATAATGTTGTCTTTTTAGTGTGAAAATGAGTGAGACATACATGTCTATCAGACTTGGGAAATAAATTAAGACTTAGGAAATAAATATTGTCTTAGTCTACTTGGGCTTCAAATACCATAACACCCTAACAAAACACTATACAGTGAGTAGTTTAAATAACAGAAATTTATCTTCTCACAGTTCTGGGGGCTGGAAGTCCCAAGTCAAGATGACTGCTGATTCAGTTCCTGGTGAGAGCTCTCTTCCCAGCTTGTAGATGGCTGCCTTCTTGCTGTGTCCTCACATGGGTGCACAGAAATAGAGAGAATGATTTCAGGGTGCCTGGGTGGCTCAATAGGTTAAATGTCCAACTCTTAGTTTCAGCTCAAGTCATGATCTCATGGTTCATGGGTTCGAGCCTCTCTTTGGGCTCTGTGCTGACAATGCAGATTGAGAGACTTGGGATTCTCTCCCTCTCTCTGCCTCACGCCTACTTGTACTTTCACTTTCTCTCAAAAGTAATTAATTAATTTAATTAAATAAAAAGAGAGACAGAATGATCTTTCTCCCTTCTTCCCCTTATGAGGCCATCCACCCTACTGGATTAGGGTCCCATCTTTATGACCTCACTTAACTTTAATCACCTCCTAAAGACCCTATCTGCAAATGCAGTCACATTCGGGCTTAGGGCTTCAACATACGAATTATGGGTGGGTGGTACAATTCATCCATAGGAAATACTCTGACAACATATTCAATGACACAATTCAGTAATAATTCATTTCTTGATTATTTCTTTCAGCAAATACAGCCAGAGTATCTTCTCCAATGCTAAGTTTCTGGAAAGCATCAACATTATATAACTTAGCACCTGCCTTACATTAATTTGAGCAATTCAGCAGCTCTAAAAAGAGTTCATCTATTTTTTTTATACAGCTTTAAGTGTTAATATAGCTGACCCTATTGTTCAAGCAGAAAACTTTATCCTGGACCACAAGTTCTTTCTGGAATTGTTTTACCTGTGGATTAAACTCTTTATCCTAGACAATGTACTGAACCAGATAGCTTTCCATAAAGCTATCGTTCTTCAATGTGTATACCATAGTACCTATGTAATCTCTTCCTTTTTACTGTGTTCCATTCTCCCAAGTTAGAAGATATTGATAATGCTGGCAATAGTTCTTGCTGGCCACCTCAAAGACATGTCCATGTTTTCTATGAAAATACTCATATAAGCATTGATAGTCAATGATTTGTTTCACTTGGCCAGAGAGACCAACTTGAGTACAGTGTTCTCAGCCTTACAGAAAAGGTTGAAAGCAGGGCACCTGGTGGTTGAGTTAGGTAAGCGTCCGACTTCAGCTCAGGTCATGATCTCATCGTTTGTGAGTTGGAGCCTTGCATCGGGCTCTGTGTTAACAGCTCAGAGCCTGGAGCCTGCTTCAGATTCTGTGTCTCCCTCTCCTTCTGCCCCTCCCCTTTCACTCTCTGTCTCTCTCTCTCTCTCTCTCTCTCTCTCTCCAAAATAAATAAATATTAACAATTTTTTTAAAAAAAGATTGAAAGCATGGGAACAATTCTAACTTTTATTTAGCTATTAGATGTTTTCCTGTTTCATAAAATAATGTGTAATTTGGATTCAATATAGCAAAACTGGCATTCTCTTTAGGAAACTTTCTCTAATTAAAAAATGAAAATGTAACTTTTCCTACATGTACAGAAGCAGGGCCTTATATAAAAATGGAAGCTTCTGAGGAATTTGCTGAAAATCTTGTGTAGGACATTGGACAACCACAATGAGGAAATGACTTGGAAGTGGTTTGTGAAATAAGCCCATTCTACTTGGATTTTTAATGGTTGGGAGATCCCTAGATGATACCTGGAATACATTAATTTCATATAACTAAGCAAAGTATTCTATGTATAGTATTAGTATAATATTAGTATTTCTGCTAGTTGTATAATGAAAGTATACAATTCTTTGTAATATTTTAGTGTAAAATTCACTAAAAACAAAGATGAGCTGTGCTTGTAATTTTCTCTTTCATAAGTATAAAACTCTTTCACAAGTATAAAAACTTTCCCTACGTTAAATAGCAAGCAGCTTCCCTTGCCTAGAATGCTGTTACCGTCTACAAGTCAACAATGTGACTGTATAGTCAGTTTATCCTATTTGTATTCAGACTTTATAAACTTTCTCTTGTGTTTTTTTAAAACCACCTTCCTATAATGAAGTTAACTAATACTGTATATTATTGGTCTTCAATACAGTATCTCCCCATCTAAACATGAATGAGGTAAATAACACATTTATAAGACTGATTTATTATTGCTGATTCTAAAGATTTGGAACCTAATCGCAGAGGCAGCAATGGAAGTGTTGAGGTTATATACATGAATTTCTGGGACTTGTGGAGAGGACTGTGCTTTCTTTAAAAATCCTCTCATTTCCAAAATTTGTTTTTCTTCAGGTTAACCAAGCATTAATCATTAATTACCAGATGGAAAATATGCCTGCCTGGTCCAGTCAGTAAAGCATGCTACTTGTGACCTTGGGGTTGTGAATTCGAGCCCCACATTGGGTGTAGAGATTACCTAAAAAAATAAAATCTTAAAAGAAAAAAAGAAAGAAAATATGACTTTGGCTCTACAGGTCACAGAAACTTTCAATGAAAAGATAAGCAGCGCCCCCTGCCTGCAAGATCAGACATTTCTAACTCATCTTTAAATCCAGTGTACTGTTAATTGTAATAATGAAGTTTTAGCTAATGTCTCTGTGTAGAGTAATTAATCCCTCTCTCCCTTCTACCCTCAATGGTAAGTCAGAAACTGAAAACCACGAGATGTTCCCCAACTTCAAACTACCAAGGCAGCCTTTCACCATTTCATAAATTAGAGCAGGAAACACAAGGCTTTGGGGTCCCATATACAAAAATATTTCTTACTGCAATCACAGTAGCCAGAGTTACATATTGTGCCTGTTTTCTAAGCCTCAATGGGATGAGGCTTAAGCCCACAATGGGATGAAAAGAAAGTTAGGTATTTGTTCCCCATACATGCAGAGTGGTTGGTGTGTTTCCCTCTATAACAGAGAAATTCTGAGATTAGGAAACCTCGGTCTTATTGAAGGGCTGCTGGAAAAATTGCCATCCTCCTCTATGGGGAGGGAGAGGGAGAAAGAGAGAATCCCAAGCAGGCTCCACTCTGTCAGCTTGGACCCGCAGCCCGGCTGGATCCCACAAACTTTGAAATCATGACCTGAGCCGAAATAAAGAGTGGAACACTTAACCTACTGAGCCACCCAGGTGCCCCGCAAATATCTTTTTTTATAACACTTTTTCACTTTTGTTGTAATAATCTACATTGTAATCAACATTGTAGATTTCACTTTTGTTGTAATAATCCACTTGTAGTAGACATTTTGTTAATGTGTTGTTAAGAAAATAGTGAATACAATTTTATTAAAAGAACTGAACATTTGTTATTTCTGCCATCAATACCACCCCAGGCCATGACCTCATACATGTACTAGTAAACATCTTTTTCACAGCCCTTATTCTTGTAAACATCTCTTCCAGTTATGATACGTTCTATACAATGTTGCTAGATTATTCATTGTAAACAAATTAATAATAATATGACCATAAAACCTATGGAATATAATAAAATTGTTTACTCTTAATCAAAACTATCATGTTTTTGTACTACTTTTACTCTAACCCAATTTTTGCCTATTATTATTCACTACAACCAAAGTGAATGACTCTATTCTCTCACCCATCCAGTATTTGTATTAACTGTCTTTCCACCGAGTCTGTATAAACTAAGGTGCTTCAAAATTTTTACATTATATACACTAGTGACTAATTCTTTTAGCTTTTCAATTTCTGAAAATGACTTTGCTTTAATTTTTGAAGAATATTTTCACTAGATACAGAATTCCAAAATGTTTGTTGTTGTTGTTCTCTCAACACTTTGAAGATGTTCTATTGACTTTTAGCTTGGTTTGTTTTGTATAAGAAGAAAGTGATTGTTTTCATTTTTTCTTCTCTTATGTAGTGTGTCTTTATCTTGCTTCAAATATTTTATCTTTGTCATTAGTTTTCAAAATTTTGAATATGAGATATTTTGGTATAGTTTTCTTTGTGTTTATGCTTCTTGGAGTTTTTTTGAGTTTCTTCGTTCTGTGGGTTTATATTTTTCAATAAACCTGGAAGACATTTGGCATTATTTATTCAAATATTAAATTCCATATACTTCAGATTGCTTGATATGGTCTCAGAGATCAACCTGACTTTGTTCATATTTATCAGACTCTTCTATTCAAACTTATTATCCTCTTCTGCATTGTGTAACCTGCCAAGTCCACCCTCTGAAATATTTTACTTTACATTTCTTTTAAATTTTTGAGTATTTACAATAGATGTTTGATATACTTGTTGGCTAATTTCATGATTTCTGTCACTTTGTAATTGTATTAATTTTTATTCTGTGTTAGATTTCTTTTCCTGTTTTTTTGCATGTCTAGTCTGTTTTGATTGGGTGCCAAACAGTATGAATTTTATGAATGTTGAATTATTCAGTAGTACATGACTATTCCTAAATTGTCAGTTTTCTGGGTTCTCCTTTGAAAGTTTTGAGAAATTTAACATGTCCTTTAAATCCATGCTTGTCTCAACCCAATTTTATTTTATTTTATTTTTTATTTTTTATTTTTTAATATATGAAATTTACTGTCAAATTGGTTTCCATACAACACCCAGTGCTCATCCCAAAAGGTGCCCTCCTCAATACCCATCACCCACCCTGCCCTCCCTCCCACCCTGCCCTCCCTCCCACCCCCCATCAACCCTCAATTTGTTCTCAGTTTTTAACAGTCTCTTATGCTTTGGCTCTCTCCCACTCTAACCTCTTTTTTTTTTTTTTCCTTCCCCTCCCCCATGGGTTTCTGTTATGTTTCTCAGGATCCACATAAGAGTGAAACCATATGGTATCTGTCTTTCTCTGTATGGCTTATTTCACTTAGCATCACACTCTCCAGTTCCATCCATGTTGCTACAAAAGGCCATATTTCATTTTTTCTCATTGCCACGTAGTATTCCATTGTGTATATAAACCACAATTTCTTTATCCATTCATCAGTTGATGGACATTTAGGCTCTTTCCATAATTTGGCTATTGTTGAGAGTGCCGCTATAAACATTGGGGTACAGGTGCCCCAATGCATCAGTACTCCTGTATCCCTTGGATAAATTCCTAGCAGTGCTATTGCTGGGTCATAGGGTAGGTCTATTTTTAATTTTCTGAGGAACCTCCACACTGCTTTCCAGAGCGGCTGCACCAATTTGCATTCCCACCAACAGTGCAAGAGGGTTCCTGTTTCTCCACATCCTCTCCAGCATCTATAGTCTCCTGATTTCTTCATTTTGGCCACTCTGACTGGCGTGAGGTGATATCTGAGTGTGGTTTTGATTTGTATTTCCCTGATAAGGAGCGACGTTGAACATCTTTTCATGTGCCTGTTGGCCATCCGGATGTCTTCTTTAGAGAAGTGTCTATTCATGTTTTCTGCCCATTTCTTCACTGGGTTATTTGTTTTTCGGGTGTGGAGTTTGATGAGCTCTTTATAGATTTTGGATACTAGCCCTTTGTCCGATGTGTCATTTGCAAATATCTTTTCCCATTCCGTTGGTTGCCTTTTAGTTTTGTTGGTTGTTTCCTTTGCTGTGCAGAAGCTTTTTATCTTCATAAGGTCCCAGTAATTCACTTTTGCTTTTAATTCCCTTGCCTTTGGGGATGTGTCGAGTAAGAGATTGCTACGGCTGAGGTCAGAGAGGTCTTTTCCTGCTTTCTCCTCTAAGGTTTTGATGGTTTCCTGTCTCACATTCAGGTCCTTTATCCATTTTGAGTTTATTTTTGTGAATGGTGTGAGAAAGTGGTCTAGTTTCAACCTTCTGCATGTTGCTGTCCAGTTCTCCCAGCACCATTTGTTAAAGAGACTGTCTTTTTTCCATTGGATGTTCTTTCCTGCTTTGTCAAAGATGAGTTGGCCATACGTTTGTGGGTCTAGTTCTGGGGTTTCTATTCTATTCCATTGGTCTATGTGTCTGTTTTTATGCCAATACCATGCTGACTTGATGATGACAGCTTTGTAGTAGAGGCTAAAGTCTGGGATTGTGATGCCTCCTGCTTTGGTCTTCTTCTTCAAAATTACTTTGGCTATTCGGGGCCTTTTGTGGTTCCATATGAATTTTAGGATTGCTTGTTCTAGTTTCGAGAAGAATGCTGGTGCAATTTTGATTGGGATTGCATTGAATGTGTAGATAGCTTTGGGTAGTATTGACATTTTGACAATATTTATTCTTCCAATCCATGAGCAGGGAATGTCTTTCCATTTCTTTATATCTTCTTCAATTACCTGCATAAGCTTTCTATAGTTTTCAGCATACAGATCTTTTACATCTTTGGTTAGATTTATTCCTAGGTATTTTATGCTTCTGGGTGCAATTGTGAATGGGATCAGTTTCTTCATTTGTCTTTCTGTTGCTTCATTGTTAGTGTATAAGAATGCAACTGATTTCTGCACATTGATTTTGTATCCTGCAACTTTGCTGAATTCATGTATCAGTTCTAGCAGACTTTTGGTGGAGTCTATCGGATTTTCCATGTATAATATCATGTCATCTGCAAAAAGCGAAAGCTTGACTTCGTCTTTGCCAATTTTGATGCCTTTGATTTCCTTTTGTTGTCTGATTGCTGATGCTAGAACTTCCAGCACTATATTAAACAACAGCGGTGACAGTGGGCATCCCTGTCGTGTTCCTGATCTCAGGGAAAAAGCTCTCAGTTTTTCCCCGTTGAGGATGATGTTAGCTGTGGGCTTTTCATAAATGGCCTTTATGATCTTTAAGTATGTTCCTTCTATCCCGACTTTCTCAAGGGTTTTTATTAAGAAAGGGTGCTGGATTTTGTCAAAGGCCTTTTCTGCATCGATTGACAGGATCATATGGTTCTTCTCTTTTTTTTTGTTAATGTGATGTATCACGTTGATCGATTTGCGAATGTTGAACCAGCCCTGCATCCCAGGAATGAATCCCACTTGATCATGGTGAATAATTCTTTTTATATGCTGTTGAATTCGATTTGCTAGTATCTTATTAAGAATTTTTGCATCCATATTCATCAGGGATATTGGCCTGTAGTTCTCTTTTTTTACTGGGTCTCTGTCTGGTTTAGGAATCAAAGTAATACTGGCTTCATAGAATGAGTCTGGAAGTTTTCCTTCCCTTTCTATTTCTTGGAATAGCTTGAGAAGGATAGGTATTATCTCTGCTTTAAACATCTGGTAGAACTCCCCTGGGAAGCCATCTGGTCCTGGACTCTTATTTGTTGGGAGATTTTTGATAACCGATTCAATTTCTTCGCTGGTTATGGGTCTGTTCAAGCTTTCTATTTCCTCCTGATTGAGTTTTGGAAGAGTGTGGGTGTTTAGAAATTTGTCCATTTCTTCCAGGTTGTCCAATTTGCTGGCATATAATTTTTCATAGTATTCCCTGATAATTGTTTGTATCTCTGAGGGATTGGTTGTAATCATTCCATTTTCATTCATGATTTTATCTATTTGGGTCATCTCCCTTTTCTTTTTGAGAAGCCTGGCTAGAGGTTTGTCAATTTTGTTTATTTTTTCAAAAAACCAACTCTTGGTTTCGTTGATCTGCTCTACAGTTTTTTTAGATTCTATATTGTTTATTTCTGCTCTGATCTTTATTATTTCTCTTCTTCTGCTGGGTTTAGGCTGCCTTTGCTGTTCTGCTTCTATTTCCTTTAGGTGTGCTGTTAGATTTTGTATTCGGGATTTTTCTTGTTTCTTGAGATAGGCCTGGATTGCAATGTATTTTCCTCTCAGGACTGCCTTCGCTGCATCCCAAAGCGTTTGGATTGTTGTATTTTCATTTTCGTTTGTTTCCATGTATATTTTAATTTCTTCTCTAATTGCCTGGTTGACCCACTCATTCGTTAGTAGGGTGTTCTTTAACCTCCATGCTTTTGGAGGTTTTCCAGACTTTTTCCTGTGGTTGATTTCAAGCTTCATAGCATTGTGGTCTGAAAGTATGCATGGTATAATTTCAATTCTTGTAAACTTATGAAGGGCTGTTTTGTGACCCAGTATATGATCTATCTTGGAGAATGTTCCATGTGCACTCGAGAAGAAAGTCTATTCTGTTGCTTTGGGGTGCAGAGTTCTAAATATATCTGTCAAGTCCATCTGATCCAATGTATCATTCAGGGCCCTTGTTTCTTTATTGACTGTGTGTCTAGATGATCTATCCATTTCTGTAAGTGGGGTGTTAAAGTCCCCTGCAATGACCACATTCTTATCAATAAGGTTGCTTATGTTTATGAGTAATTGTTTTATATATCTGGGGGCTCGGGTATTTGGCGCATAGACATTTATAATAGTTAGCTCTTCCTGGTGGATAGACCCTGTGATTATTATATAATGCCCTTCTTCATCTCTTGTTACAGCCTTTAATTTAAAGTCTAGTTTGTCTGATATAAGTATGGCTACTCCAGCTTTCTTTTGGCTTCCAGGAGCATGATAAATAGTTCTCCATCCCCTCACTCTCAATCTCAAGGTGTCCTCAGATCTAAAATGAGTCTCTTGTAGACAGCAAATAGATGGGTCTTGTTTTTTTATCCATTCTGATACCCTATGTCTTTTAGTTGGCGCATTTAATCCATTTACATTCAGTGTTATTATAGAAAGATATGGGTTTAGAGTCATTGTGATGTCTGTATGTTTTATGCTTGTAGTGATGTCTCTGGTACTTTGTCTCACAGGATCCCCCTTAGGATCTCTTGTAGGGCTGGTTTCGTGGTGACAAATTCCTTCAGTTTTAGTTTGTTTGGGAAGACCTTTATCTCTCCTTCTATTCTAAATGACAGACTTGCTGGATAAAGGATTCTCGGCTGCATATTTTTTCTGTTTAGCACACTGTAGATATCGTGCCAAGCCTTTCTGGCCTGCCAAGTTTCAAAGGAGAGATCGGTCACGAGTCTTATAGGTCTCCCTTTATAAGTGAGGGCACGTTTATCCCTTGCTGCTTTCAGAATTTTCTCTTTATCCTTGTATTTTGCCAGTTTCACTATGATATGTCGTGCAGAAGATCGATTCAAGTTACGTCTGAAGGGAGTTCTCTGTGCCTCTTGGATTTCAATGCCTTTTTCCTTCCCCAGTTCAGGGAAGTTCTCAGCTATAATTTGTTCAAGTACCCCTTCAGCACCTTTCCCTCTCTCTTCCTCCTCTGGGATACCAATTATGCGTATATTATTTTTTTTTAGTGTATCACTTAGTTCTCTAATTTTCCCCTCATACTCCTGGATTTTTTTATCTCTCTTTCTTTCAGCTTCCTCTTTCTCCATAACTTTATCTTCTAGTTCACCTATTCTCTCCTCTGCCTCTTCAAGCCGAGCCATCGTGGATTCCATTTTGTTTTGCATTTCGTTTAAAGCGTTTTTCAACTCCTCGTGACTGTTCCTTAGTCCCTCGATCTTTGTGGCAAGAGATTCTCTGCTGTCCTGTATACTGTTTTCAAGCCCAGCGATTAATTTTATGACTATTATTCTAAATTCACTTTCTGTTATATTATTTAAATCCTTTTTGATCAGTTCATTAGCTGTTGTTATTTCCTGGAGATTCTTCTGAGGGGAATTCTTCCGTTTGGTCGTTTTGGAGAGTCCCTTGCGTGGTGAGGACCTGCAGTGCACTTCCCCTGTGCTGTGGTGTATAACTGGAGTTAGTGGGCGGGGCCGCAGTCCGACCCGATGTCTGCCCCCAGCCCACCGCTGGGGCCACAGTCAGACTGGTGTGTGCCTTCTCTTCCCCTCTCCTAGGGGCGGGATTCACTGTGGGGTGGCGTGTCCCGTCTGGGCTACTTGCACACTGCCAGGCTTGTGTTGCTGGGGATCTGGCGTATTAGCTGGGGTGGGTAGGCAAGGTGCACGGGGGCTGGAGGGGCAGGCTTAGCTCGCTTCTCCTTAGGTGATCCACTCCAGGAGGGGCCCTGTGGCAGCGGGAGGGAGTCAGATCCGCTGCTGGAGGTTTGGCTCCGCAGAAGCACAGAGTTGGGTGTTTGCGCGGAGCGAGCAAGTTCCCTGGCAGGAACTGGTTCCCTTTGGGATTTTGGCTGGGGGATGGGCGGGGGAGATGGCGCTGGCGCCTTTGTTCCCCGCCAAGCTGAGCTCTGCTGTCCGGGGGCTCAGCAGCTCTCCCTCCCTTTGTCCTCCAGCCTTCCCGCTTTCCGCGCAGAGCTGTTAACTTATGACCTCCCAGAGGCTAAGTCGCGCTTGCTGTCGGAACACAGTCCGTCCGGCCCCTCCGCTTTTGCCAGCCAGACTCGGGGGCTCCGCTGGCCGGCGAGCCGCCCCTCCGCCCCGGCTCCCTCCCGCCAGTCCGTGGAGCGTGCACCGCCTCGCCGCCCTTCCTACCCTCTTCCGTGGGCCTCTAGTCTGCGCTTGACTCCGGAGACTCCCTTCTGCTAATCCTCTGGCGGTTTTCTGGGTTCTTTAGGCAGGTGTAGGTGGAATCTAAGTGATCGGCAGGACGCATTGTGAGCCCCGCGTCCTCCTACGCTGCCATCTTCTGGACTAGAATCAAGAGTAGTTTTTTGTTTCCTTCCTCCTGCTTTCCAAAAACTCATGCAGTTGCTGTCTCATTGGCAGAAGCTCAATCACACTCTGATGGAGAAGGAGACTGGCAAATTTGCTTTCCAATCTCTTAATCTTGGAGCTGAGAACTCTTTCTCTCCTTCAGCACTAGAGTGGTTGGATCTCAATACAGAGGTATAGAAAAATTCACCAGATTGCAACTTGAAATACAGTTGAGTGCTCTCCACGTTGTTGGAAGAATTCATTTCTTTTTGGTGGTAAGACTGAAGAAACCCATTTCTTGATGGTTGTTGGCTGAAGACCCTTCTTGGCTCCTAGAGGCCACCTGCAGTTCCTTGCCACATGAAGTGTTCCTCCCTGTTCTGTTCTAAAGCTGAGATCTGTTATGGTTTCTTCTCCAAGGAGGACATGGTCCTGAAAGCAGTTTGTCTAGACCTCCGAGCAGGCAGGTGCTTTCAGCCTCGGCGGATGGCACGCCTGGGGTACAGCCCCCGCAGGGGCCGAAGGGGCGATGGGCGAGGAGGGAACCGCGGCTTCTTCGCGCACTTGGGCTCCCACCCGCAGGCGGATCCTCAACCCAATTTTAGTGTACAGAGTGAACATGATAATTTTTATACAAGGAATCATTAATTGAATTATAATTTTTCTGTTCTTCTAAAACAGTGTCAAAAGTCACACATAAGATTTAAATTCTATTAATACAAATATTCCAAAGTTACTTAATGAAGAAAGAATACATTAATTTGCTTTTTGAGGATTAAGGTAGGACAAAATAACATTCATAGGAAACAAGGAAGATCAGATGATTTTCTAAATACCAATTTGAAACACTTCAAAAGTAATGAAAACTTACCTTTTAAAAATCTTTTTATCTACTTACAGTAAGATTTGGTACTCAGTGTACAATTCTATGAAATTTAACAAACACGTAACTGACACTTAATTATAAACACAATCTAGGTACAGAACAGTTCCATCAATTCCAAAACAATCTGCTTTGATACACACACACACACACACACACACACACTCTCTCTCTCTTTCTCTCTCTCTCTCTCTCTCTAGAAATTCAAAGTCCAAAGTCTCTCTCACTGGGCTAAAACAAGATGCTGGCAGAGTTTTTTGTTTTTTGTTTTTGTTTTCCTTCTGGAAATACTAGGAGAAAATCTTTTATCTTCCCTTTTTTTCAGTTTTTGGAGGCCTTTTTTTTTTTCTTCAGTTTTTACATTTCCTTGGTTCTTGGCTCTATTTCATTGTCTTTATTTTTTTATTTTTTAAAAAAATTTTTTAACGTTTATTTATTTTTGAGACAGAGAGAGACAGAGCATGAACGGGGGAGGGGCAGAGAGAGAGGGAGACACAGAATCGGAAGCAGGCTCCAGGCTCTGAGCCATCAGCCCAGAGCCCGACGCGGGGCTCGAACTCACGGACGACGAGATCGTGACCTGAGCTGAACTCGGACGCTTAACCGACTGAGCCACCCACGCGCCCCTATTCCATTGTCTTTAAAACTACCAAGATTGGACTGAGTCCTTTTCACATTACTACCTCTAATTCTGTTTCTTCTTTCTTTTTAATTATATAAGGGGCCTGGTAATTACATGGGGCCTACATAGATAACTCAGAATAAGCTCCATATTTTAATATCCTCAATTCAATTACATTGCAAAATTCCTTTATCGCTAAGGTAAAATATTCCTAGGTTCTGGGGAGTAGGACATGGTTATATTTGGGGGACATTATTCTTCCTATCACAGCATAGTTTACATACTCTGGCTTTATGGAAGTATAATACTTTTGGTGTCTTCTTTGATGTTCTCCTGGCCTATCATTATGAAGAATGATATTGTCTGTAATTCTACTGATTTGAAGGTACAAATTGAATGCTCACCTTGTAGGCTTATATTATTTATAAAACATTTTTGGCAGAGGTTGAGATTTAAGGAAAATGATTTGATCCAAAGTTTATTTCCATACATATAATAATGAACTCAGCTATGATGGAATGCTAATATATTTATGAAGTATGTAGTTGTATCTTAAAGCCATTTCAAAGAAGCACTGTAACATAGTAGAAATAATCTGGTACCTGAGTTGAAATAAGCTATTAGTTCCTTATACTACTAATGAGGCTAGAATGCTGAATTTCCCCTTAAAATATATAGTATTCTTATTTAATTTCAAGATGTTTTCTTCTCACTTTCATTTTGTCTAATCTGTGACAAATCTACAGAGCCAGAGACCTAGTTCATGTTATTTTAAACATTACCATCTTATATTTCCTGCATTGATATCCTTAGAGTTCTATTTGTGTCGTTGAGTTCAGAAAAGAAGTAAGTCCCTGTGACCCCTGAACAATTTGTACCCAGATGAAAAAAAATTAAAAATAAAAAAAGGAATCCAAGTTTGTGCTCAGCTTACATGACCCTGAGAAAATTATTTAGATTTGTTTAGTTATCTGTCTACTTAATTTTATGTCTTTTTATAGACATTATTTTGTGACAGTGTTAGAATTGTATTATAATGATGACTTTTAGCTCTTTCGAGTTATTATTTCAGATATGCACACCTACATGAAAGGCTGCTAAATATATTATGAATTGGTAAAATCAAGGTTACACTATCATGTTGTAGTCTTTGAAGAAAAATACCAATTTATTTTAGCTTAGCATCCAAGAAATATTAGGATACATATTCTCACATTGATATTTTCTCTTATTTTAATATAAGCACACATATATACAACCCATATTTTAATGGATCTCATAAATTAGCTAGCTGAAGTAGAAGAGAAAAATAATAAAAACTAGATATTATGCTGGCAAGACACTCCAAATGTGAAGCTATTTTTGTTTAAACGAGAGGTATTTAACTGGATCGGTGTTTGAAATTTCTTTTCTTCTATCAGTTCCTTAAGTATGAATTTGATTTAAAATACGTAATAATATATATGAACATTAGTTCTGGGCAGATGACTATGCTTAGCATATCTTTGAGATATTTTGAGATAATTTCTCCTGCAGTCTGCATTGCCTGACACATCTCTTTGAAATTTTTTCTGAAAGAAAAATTTTATGCCTCACACACAAAAAAACTGTTTTTGATTTATCATTTCTTATTTTGCAGAATCTTGTTTGAGATCAAAATTTTGAGTAACTTGGAGCTTAACTTTAAAATATTCTCTGTGAAGTATTTGAGTCATAAAGGCTAATGTGAGAGTATTGTTTTCAGCTATATTTCAGATTTATAAGTGTATTTTTTTTAAATCACAGAAATCTTAAAGGACTTTTAAAATAATATTTGATTTCAAATTATGGGACTTTAAAAAAAGATTTCATTAGTTATATCTAATTATATAGTTACAGTTATTGGTAATCTGTCTAAACATAGAGATGTGAATCATCTCTATTCCCACAACATATATTCCGACAGGCTACTGAGACTGTTTTATGTTCATTGTAATTTAATTTATGATGTTGATTACTTAATTCAGTTACTTTAGTTGAAATGTGACAGAGTCTGATAATTCTTGTTTTCACAAATTGTAGCTATAAATTTTACCTTAATTTTATTTTAAAAGCTCTATCTATAGAAATACTAATCACATTTTGAATTGCTTTACTATGCCGCAAATAGGGAGACATTTAATCACTTTAAAATAAAGTGTAACCATCTGTATCTTCTGTGTGAAGCTCATTGCTACCTGAGACTAGCATCAATGTTTTTTTCTATTCCAAAGGAAAATTAAACAAAATATTTGGGTTATTTTCTAAATAGTTGTTGTTTGGTAATTACTTTCATAGCACACAGGTTTGAAAATAAAGTTCAAAATATAGATAATAAATAAACTACAATCAATTCTATTATCCATGGTAGTTATGCATTGTAAAATCTCTAAAAACACTGAATTAGCAAACATGGAATCGTTGCTCCTAGAGAACAGGATTTATCGATTGATTATAATCTTAAATCATAAAACAACACATCCTGGTAGATTTTATTTCATTTTACAAAGAGAAAACACAGATCCAGAAGTAAATTACTTTTCTGAGGTCTCCCACTAACAGGTGCCAGAGTTGGGATTTGTGATTCGAACCCCATCCAACTAACCCTAGAGTGAGAGCTTCTTGCACAACACTACACTGCCCCCTACCATCCTTTGGCAGCATCTGTATGAGAGCAGTGCAATTCAGGTAGGAACATGGCGCTGGGCAAATCAAACCCTCCACCTTCACTGCCCTTTGCTCTATGCATGTCAGTGAATTACCCTGAAGCAGTCGGAGTATTGATTTAGGGGTTACAAATAAATTTTAGCCACTAGGCAAACTGGAATATACAGCATCTGTGAATAATGAGTATTGGTTGACTCTTCTTTTTGGTATTCCTTCCTAGGTTATACAAATAAAAATACTTGTATTTAGGAAAAAATAAGGAACTCTTGGGGCCAAGATGGCAGAGCAGCATAGAAGTTCTCTGCTATTGTCATCCCCAAAATGCAACTAGATCAGCACCAAACCATTTTTCACACCTAGAAAATTGATCTGAGGATTAACACAACAGTTTGCATAACTTGAGCCACAGAACTCCACAGGTATGCAGTGTGGAGAGGTGAACTGTGGAGAGAGAAGCTGCAGAGGGTAGGGAGCTGTTTTTGCAGAAAAAAGACAGAGAAAATGGGAAGAGTACAGGAAAAGCACTCCCCCAAAAAGTAGCTGGAGAGAGAGAGAGAAAGAGTGGAAACACCCACAAGTGATTGAACAAGAAAGGGTGAAAGGAGAAAGGAAAGGGGAGAGCACAGTCACAAATTCTATAGCTTAATACCTGGCAGTGCTCTGGTGGGAAGGATGAATCCCCAGGAGCAGTGAGGTCCAAAGGGTCCATGGGCCACATGGGAAGAAGTGGTTCCCCTGCTGGGAAGGCATTTGTTAGAGTCCTTGTGGCCTTCCCACAGATCCTAGTGGGCCCTGGAGAACAGCCATGTTTGCTGGTATTGAAACAAAGACACTAGGGTGCAGTGAAACCTGGTGCTGGTTGTGTGTTGTGATTTACCATAATCTCTGAACCTCTGCTGCTACATGCTCACGTGAACTTTTTCTGTGGCAAGCCAGCACCTGGCCACAATCTCTGAGTCTCTACAGCAACACCATCATGTGAGCATTCCCTGGGGGCAAGCCAGTACCCAGCAATTGCCCAGCAAGATCCTCCCCCACAGGGTTGGAGTGGGTCCAAACCCCAGAGCCCTCAGAAGTGAGGGGTTTGGAAACACAGTACCATGGGGCACCTGGGTGGCTCAGTTGGTTGAGTGTCCGACTTTGACTCAGGTTATGATCTCATGGTTTGTGGGTTCAAGCCCCACATCAGGATCTGTGCTGACAGCTCAGAGGCTGGAGCCTGCTTCTGATTCTGTGTCTCCCTCTCTCTCTCTGCCCCACCCCCAATCATGCTCTGTCTCTCAAAAAAAAAGTAAATGTTAAAAAAAATTAAAAAGGAAACACAGCCCATCTGAGATAAAATTCATGAAGGCGGTGCCACCTGGCAGGCTGATGACTTGGACACAGACAGTGTAGAAGTGGGGAGTAGATGGAAGCCGGAAACAAAGAAGGGATGCTTGATTGCTTGACGGTGAGAGTGCAGAGTTCTGGCACTAGAGACTGGGAAACTGAGTGATGCTATTTTCACCTCTCCCACACATGTGCATATATGCACACACGTGCCACAATGATCCACCCCAGTAATCTAAGCAGTGCCACCTAGTGGAGAATGGAGCCATTACACCAAGCCCTGTCCAGTTGCACCAAACAAGCCCTAGAGGACCACCACAAGTCTCTCTGCCTGCTTAGTGTACAGACTATAAAGTGCTTCATAGTTTGACTTCTAGGGGAAACTAGATATAATTTCCTTTGGATTTCTTTCTGTTCACTGGTTATCTATTCTTTTTTCTTTCCTTAGTCTTGGATACAGAAAGAGGAAAAAAATTGTTTTTATTTTCTGTTTTTGTAAAAAAATTTGTAAATTTTTTATTATATTTTTTTATTTTTTTGTAAGTTTTACAATTCTATTTTACTTTTTTCATTTAATCTTATTCTATTTTATTGGATACATTTTTAAAAATTTTAAAACTTTTTCTTACTTTTTTCTCCTTTTTTTCTTTTCTTTTATTTCCCTTTATTCTCTATTCTAGCAAGCTTCTTTCAACAACCAACAAGCAAGAAATTTTAAGGGGGACTCTCTGAGAGGAAAAAAGATGAAACAAAAGAAAAAAGATCAAAACACAACTAGGATCTCGCTTACTTTATTTGATTTTTTGCGTTGTTTTTAATTTTTTATTTTCTATTTTCTGTTTTCTTTTTCTTCCTCCAAAATGAGGAAATGAAGGAATTCACCACAAAAGAAAGAACAGGAAGAAATGACAACCAGGGACTTAATCAACACATATATAAGCAAGATGTCTGAACTAGGATTTGAATCACGATAATAAGAATACTAACTAGGGTTGAGAAAGCATAGAATCCCTTTCTGTAGAGGTAAAAGAAGTAAAATCTAGTCAGGATGAAATTAAAAATGCATAACTGAGATGCAATCTTGAATGATTACTACAGTGGCAAGGATGGATGAATCAGAGCAGCGAATCAGCAATATGGAAGACAAAATTATGGAGAATAATGAAGCAGAAAAAAAGAGGGAAACTAAAGCAAAAGAGCACCATATAAGAATTAGAGAACTCAGTGACTCATTAAAAAAGGAATAACATCTGAATCATAGGAGTTCCAGAAGATGAAGAGAGAGAAAAAGGGGCAGAAGGTTTATGTGAGCAAATCATAGCAGAAAAACTACCTAATGTGGGGAAAGATACAGACATCAAAATCCAAGAAGCACAGAGAACTCTCATTAGATTCAACAAAAACCGACCATCAACAAGACATACAATAGTCAAATTCAGAAAAAAAACAGACAAGGAAAGAATTATGAAAACAGCAAGGCTGTCATTCAAAATAGAAGGAGAGATAAAAAGTTTCCCAAGCAAAAATTAAAGGAGATTGTGATCACTAAACCAGCCCTGCAAGAAGCTTAACGGGGACTCTCTGAGAGGAGAAAAGATGGGAAAAAAAAGACCAAAAGCAACAAAGACTAGAAAGGACCAGAAAACACCACCAGAAACTCCAACTCTATGGGCAACACAATGGCAATAAATTCTTATCTTTCAATACTCCCTCTAAATGTTAATGGACTAAATGCTCCTTCAATCGAAAGACATAGAATGTCTATGTCTAACAGAATGGATGATAAGAAAACAAGATCTATTTATATGCTGTTTATAAGAGGCCCATTTTAGACCTAAAGACACCTTCAGATTGAAAGTAAGGGGATAGAGAACCATCTACCATGCTAATGGTCACCAAAGGAAAGCCAGAGTAGCCGTACTTATATCATACTATCTAGGTTTTAAAATAAAGACTATAACAGGAGATGAAGAAGGGCATTATATCATAATTAAGGGATCTTTTCACCAAGAAGATCTAACAATTGTAAATGTTTATGCCCCAATGTGGCAGCAGCCAAATATATAAATCAATTAATTACAAACATACAGAAACTCATTGATAATAATCCCATAATAGTAGGGAACTTCAACACCCCACTTACAACAACAGACAGATCATCTAAGCAGAAAATCAACAAAGAAACAATGGCTTTGAATGACACGCTAGACTGGATGGACTTAACAGATATATTCAGAACATTTCATCCCAAAGTAGTGAAATATGCATTCTTCTCGAGTGCACATGGAACATTCTCCAGAATAGATCACATACTGGGAGACAAATCAGCCCTCAACAAGTACAAAAATATCGAGATCATACTGTGCATATTTTCAGACCACAATGCTATGAAACTCAAAATCAACCACAAGAAAAAATGTGGAAAGTCAGTGAATTCTTGGATAGTAAATAACGTAAGGGAAAGGAAGCAAAAAATAATATAGAAACAGGGAGGAGGACAAAACTTAAAGGACTCTTCAATAGAGAGAACAAAGTGAGAGTTGTTGGAGGGTTAGTGGGTAGGGGGATAACCTAAATGGGAGAAGGGGCATTAAGGAAGACACTTGTTGGAATGGTGTTATATGTAGGGAATGAATCACTGGATTCTACTCCTGATATCATCATTGCACTATATGCTAACTTGGATGTAAATTTTAAAAAATTTAAATAAAATAAAATAAATAATTTAAAATAATGTTAATTCGACAGTCAGAAAAATTAAAGCAAGAGGCAATAAAGGGAAATAATAAAATTAATTCTCAGAATAGCATTAAACACCCATACACACACACACACACAAAATCAATGTAGTCACAGTAAATATAATGATAATTTTGGAATGGTTCATAGGATTTCTCTGAGAATAATTGAGATAATTTCAGGGCTTCATTAATTTTTACTTTTATTATTGAAATTTTGGGGCAACAGATATAAAATATTTGCACTAAATATGTGCACTAAATATCTGTATTGTGCCACACAAGATGTCCTTGATGTTCACTATTTCATTTAATACTTGAGGCAAAACTTTGAAGCAAGCATAGCTATCGTTCAGTTAGGCAAACAGTTTCATACAAGTTAAATAACTTTTCTAAGATAAAAAACAAAAAAAACAAAAAAAACTAGAATGTGTCTGAGTGAGAATCCCGAAAGCAGTTGCTCACAACTCCAAAGCTCATGGTCTCTGCAGTCCACCACAGCTCCCTAGAGAAAATACTTTATGGGACATATCGCTTTTAATTAGATTTGTGTGTTTAACTGAATGTCCAATTTGCTTGAGTGAACATTCCGTGAAAGTATAACTGGCCGTCTGGCCCAATATTGTATCTCTGGTTCCTAGTAGCGTGTCTGCCACACATTAACAAGTTGTAAATATTTGTTGATGTTATACATGAAAACAAATGGATTAATGATATCCTAGTTATAAAAATTAGCTTCCAAAAATTTTTAGATAACTATATTATTCAGCTCAATTTTTTGTTGCTTTTTTTTTTTCATTTTTGTTTGGGCTATGTACACTGTGCCAAAACTGAAAACCTAAATTTTATAATTAATGACTGCTCGTGTTACTTTCAGGTTTTTAGGATATTTCTGTATGCAGCACGGGGTTCTCTTTTGAACCATTTCCTGCCATTACTGTGCTCATTGATGACTCTTTATTCTACCTTCTAAGTCTACATTGTTGGCAAAGCTCTGGCTGAACACTGTGCCCATTCTTAAACAGCCATCTGCATGTGCCCAAGAAAAATAGCAAAGAACAGAAAAAACCCTGTCAGGCTCTTATTCTTTGCCAATTTCTTCATTCAGTTTTACTGTGTCCTATGAGTGCTAATATAAAATGGGTATTCTGATAGCTTCACTTCTCCTCAATGGTTTGTGTTTTAAAGAAGCAGGAAGAACAGAGGCACAGAAAAAAGGAAACAGCTAGAGCTGTCATTACAAAATACTGGATTAATATATATTATTATGAGATGTATGAGGGCAAAAAAATACTCTACAGAACATATTTTAATACATGTATCTGTAAATATATATAGTCATACTCAGGCTTAAATTTTGTTGTAAATACTTAGACATATGTAGAAATATCATAGAGAATAAATACAATCACTTAAATTCAGAGAAGTTGACATAGGAAAACTCTAAAAGAAGGAAAATTTGCTAAACAGTTTCTTATGTGAATGTGTTTTACTAAAACGCTACATATATTGATTAAGTTTAGAGCAAAAACAATGTTATGTACATAGTATTATCTTTATAATTAATAATTTTTTTCTTGTAATTCATCTATTAAGCACATGGCTACTAAGACTATTCTTAGAAACATGTAGATTTTTTGTTTGTTATTGTTTTTGTTACATTTTAAAGAAAAGCATGTTTTGAGAGAGAGGATTCTGCTAGCGATGTCTTTTCATTTAGGCTTTCTGGCTCTATGTATTAAAGATAAAGTTTCTTAGAATGAACACTTTAATAACTGGAAAAATCCTTGTTACTCGTAGGTGTAATGTTTTCAAATATGTCCCTTAGAGATGCACGTTCTTCAGGAGTGCCTCAGGGAAAAAGCTGAAGGTGACGAAGGAGAAACCAAACAGACAATCTTGTATTGGTTTATAGTTCGGTATTTTAAATAAGAGTTTATGGGGCACCTGGGTGGCTCAGTTGGTTGAGCATCCAACTTTGGCTCAGATGATGAACTCACTGCTCATGAGTTCGAGCCCCAAGTCAGGCTCTATACTGACAGCTTACAAGCTGTAGCCTGGAGCCTGCTTCAGATTCTGTCTCCGTCTCCCCTGCTCCCACTCTGTGTCTCTCTCTCTCAAAAAAAAAAAAAAAAGAAAAGAAAAAAGAAAAGAGTTATGTGCTTAGGGGCACCTGGGTGCCACAGCTGGCTAAGCATTTGACTTCAGCTCAGGTCTTGATCTCACATTTTGTGAGTTTGAGCCTCACATTGTGCACCATGCTGAGAATGCAGAGCCTGCTTGGGATTCTCATTCTCTCTCTCTCTCTCTCTCTCTCTCTCTCTCTCTCTTCTCGTCCCCCACGTGTGTGCTCTCTTTTTCCTCTCTCTCTCTCTCTTTCAGAATAAATAAACTTAAAAAAAAAAAGAGTTTATGTGCTTAAAGGAATCTGTGCTAACAAAAGATGTGAGAGTCATTTATCTAGCCTAGCTTCCTTAGCACTAGATCAAACACCTGTAGAATGCTAACAAGTACATAGTCTGGTAGATTACAAAGAATTTATGTTGGACACTATTTGGGGGAAATATTCTTACCTGTATTTTGTGGAGCACATGATTTGCAAAGATTCTAAACAGGATCCTCTCCTAATTTTCTTCATGAGACCTAAAATCCATACAGCACTGAATCTGACCAGTAATGTCGGTTTACTTTTTCATCTTGTGCCAGCGCGATGCCTGGCACATAATAGGATTTCAACCAGTATTTGTTAACAGAACAAGTACTTGCAGAAAGCATTTCTACACAGCAGATGTTCCAAGCCACATGAAATCTTTGGTCAGAGAATGCTTATTTCCTTACCATGTTTTTGTTTTTCATTTTTTTTTTCCCCACAAAGGAGAAGAAAGCTCAGGTCCTTTTCTCAAAGGAGAAATAACACAGAAATAACACTTATGGGCCATTTTTATACCATCTCACTCTATTCTCCCTTTAGGATGCTGAGTGGCTTATCTTATTTCTGAGTTTCACCTCTATTGGTTCCATTTTCAAAGTAACCATTGCTATCAGTGTGTTCTTACTGTATTTCCCTTTCACCTTCGAAGTGTCCTCTCCTCCTCTGATGTTTATCCTCTGGCCAAAACTTCCAGGTTGGGTGGAGAGGTGAGTGTGTTATGATGGAAGAGTGTTAAGTCATTCTTCGTCCTCTCTACCTGAATTAAATCAGGGTTGTGAGAGTCTGGTGGTCTGAGTCGCAAGTAGGATAGAAGGCTCCATCATATTTTCTACTCTAGCTTTACAAGTAAGAATTGATAACTGTGTATGAATTCCCATTTGAATGCTTTTGTCAGTTATCATTTGATCAGAACTTGAAAGGGGGAAAGAATGATTAATCAGCATGTTCAGACTACAAATATTATGTAATACTATCTCATACTTATTTAATGTATGTCAGATTCTTCTAAGAATTTTACATGAATTAATACATTTAGTCCCCACAGTAGCCATTTGAAGTATCAAGGATTGAGATGAGAAAACAGAGGCACAAAGACATCAGGTAACTTGTCTACAGTCACAGGGCTAGTTAAGTGGCAAAGAAAGATCTAGGTATCCCAGATTCAGAATACCTTAAACATCATGTTATACTGTTTCTCTAACATTATCTGGCCTTGTCTATGCACCTGCAATTAACTAGAAGTATCTTGAATTAGAAGTCTGAAGACCTGGGGCTAATTTGCTACATATTTGACTTCCTGATCTCACAGTTAATGAGTTCGAGTCCCTCATTGGGGGTGAGCACGAGCCCAGCATCAGGTGAGCTCAAGTCTTGCTTCCCTCATTTTCTCTCTGCTCCTTGTGAGATTCTCTTTCTCTGCCCCTCATTCAGTTGCTCTCTCTTTCTCTCTCTCAAACAAAAAAACAAGTCTGAAGATCTGGGCTCTGGTTTCTTTGAATCTACTATGACCTTGGAATTTTATTGTCAGTTGTAATGCTACACTTTTCTACAGGTTGAAAAAAAGTGCTGGTTTAATGGGAAGGAAATGATGAATTTGGCTTGAGATATATTTAATATAATGGCATAATGGTAGAATTCAACTGAATTGCAAACTTACATTGGGGACATGGGCTAGAATTCTTTTTTTGAAATAGATCTTTTGGAGTCATTTTGCTAAAAATGAAAACAGATAAAATTCTTCATTTATAAAAGAAATGGCAATTTGCAAGACTTTTTCTTTCACATCCAATGTCACATGTGCAAGTTATTCTGATTTCTATTTTATAGAATTTAGAAGACAAGCTCAAAAAGGGTAAATCAGTAGTGTAAGGCCACAAGTTTATGCTTACTCTCTCTAATTAGGGTCAGATAAAAAGCTTGGGTGATATTATATTTTAATTTAATATAATTTAATGTTTTATTGTTCTTATAAGTGAAATATTCTTTGACACAAAAATGGAGTGGGAGCTATATATGATAGAAAATTGTATAGCCATATAAAATTATAATAAGAAATATAAAAACATGAAGAAAGTTGCTTCTTTAGCCATTCACTCACATAAGCATACTTACTTTGAATCACAAATTTAGCTATCAATATGTTTTTTCACTTTTACAGGGAAGAATACGCATAAGTGCTTTCTGCATAAAAGCTGTCAGATTCCAGTGCATTCTTTATTTCAATGGTATTATATTAATGGTAATAGCTAACACTGATTGCGGTTTATGTGACAGGCTCTGTGGTTATTGTTTTACATACATCCTTGCACTTCCATCTTTAGACAAATTTTATAAAGTAGCTTCCATGCTGGCCGGCTGGGGTCAGAATTACCAGGTCACTAAGAGTTTGAGAAACTAACAACCAAACTACATGGCTCTTCTCTGTCAATAAATTTTAGGTGATTCTGGGCAACTGATGTCACCTCTCTGGACCCCATTTTCTTATCTCTGAAGGGGGAATAGTAATTGAGTTTGTAAGATTGATTGTTTTGAAGATGTGAACATTGCCTGGCAAAGAGTATCCTTCTGTAAGTATAAGCTACAAATGTCACTTTAAATATGAAGAAAGCGAGGCTTAGGAGAGATGAGTGTCCAAAGCTAGCTACTGTAATGAATCTGTGTTTGAGGCATTCCTTAAAATAAATGTCCTTTCCAGCCTTCTAGGCCTTGATAGTTGGCTCGTTTGGATGCTTACCTTTTCATCCTCTCTAGTAAGGTCTGGTGTCCCTATCTATCAGTTCATTTTCTGTCTGCAGTGAGACTACTAGCCTTCCCTACAGGTTTGGAACTCCTTAACCTTACCCCACAGACCTTGAATAGCCACAACAACAATCACAGCACTAATTGTGTGATTTCTCTGGGAAAGATAATATATGAAATGCTTTTTATATTTTTATTTCATGATTATTATATTCATTTTGAAGATGTGGAATCTGAGATACAAAGTATTAGTAACTTGTCATAGGCCACATAGCTTCTACATTCCAGTTGGGATTTGAACTCAGATCTTCTGCATCTTGAGGCAAATATGTTAGCCTCTGTATTATAGACCTACCCTGGAAAACTAAATTGATAGGGATGTTCCCTGAGAACTTGTGAATCTATAATACTCAATTGTTGACTGCTTGTTTGGCTCAGACAGCTTATATAACATGGTCGTCAATGTCAAAATAGAGAGCAGGCCATTAGGAAGTAAGGAACATCAGCATTCCTTAGAAGTGCTGAAAAGCAGAGCACTAACAGATATGCTAAATCTGCACAACACTAAAGTAATAACTCAGCTAATGGAAAACATGAAACCATTAGATAATATAATAATGGGTTTGGAGAAAAGTTAGAAAAATGCATTCTTAGGAATTTTTGTGAATTTTGGTTAGATCTGAAGGTTGATACAGTATTCAGCAGAATACTCCTTCCTTGCTATTTAGTATGCAGCGGTTTGCAAATTATTAGTTTTCTTTGCTGATGCTTCTAATTTAGTTGCATTTCTTAGCTTGTTATATGTTAAAGCACCTTTCCAGAGAATAACTCTTTGTGAAAACACTAGCCTAATTAAAGTAACTGGGTTCTACTCCTGGTTCTGATATTTTCCAAGGTTTGACCTCAGACCAAATACACATTCTCTGGGCCATTAGTACATTTGTCTCTAAAATAATGGAATTGGAAGTAATTACCAAGGCACCTGGATTTTTCAGTCTACATCTGGTGTTCCATTACTTTATAAATCTTTAAAAGTGATAACTTAAAAAAAATTTTTGTAATGTTTATTTTTAAGAGACACAGAGACAGAGCATGAGTAGGAGAGGGGCAGAGAGAGAGAGGGAGACACTGAATCTGAAGCAGGCTCCAGGTTCTGAGCCATCAGCACAGAGCTTGACTCAGGGCTTGAACCCATGAACTGTGAGATCATGACCTGAGCTGAAGTCAGACGCTTGAACAACTGAGTCACCCAGGAGACCCAAAAGAGATAACTTTTTAATGGATATATGTAGGAGGCACCATTTGTTTTC
Organism: Panthera uncia; assembly: GCF_023721935.1. Lineage (NCBI taxonomy): Eukaryota > Metazoa > Chordata > Mammalia > Carnivora > Felidae > Panthera > Panthera uncia. The sequence continues at coordinate 49,672,350 of NC_064811.1, forward strand.
ATTCCAGTACTCATCAGCTTTCTTTGGATAATATGTTGATTTTTCCCTGATAGGCCATCTCTGCTTCCACCCTTACACTAAGCTCAGTTATTTTCATTAGATCTAGGGTTATGGTATGGCTCGAACTGGGCCCTTTTAACATTGTGTTACTCGACCACAGTGACTCATTGTGTTTTACTTTTGTATATGATAATGACGATGCTGGAAAGGCTGCAGCAATGGCAACAATGAAGAGACAGTTCTGGCCATGGGGCATTGGACCTGGCACTCACCAATTGACTTGGTATTTTTGTTACAATTTATTATCCTATAAAGCTCAGTATTTTTTTCCATTTCTGTTCACACCCGAAGCAAGAAAATTTGGATGTGCAGTGTTTCTAATAGGGCCACTTCACCAATGCTGGAGACAAGAAAACTGAAGTTAAGCAAATAATAATAAAAAAGAGGTAACATTTATTGGGCACTTACATGTGCTAGGCAATGTTCTCAACACATTACATGTATTATCTTACTGTATTTAAAAGTAATAAAGTAATATGGTTCTTCTAGTTCCACCAAGTGGACATAATTACTCTGCTTATTAACTTTGGCTTTTTGAGCCAGAAGAAGAAATGGAATATAATCAGTAATGTATTTGCCATAAAGGCACATGACTTAATGAGGAAAAGGAGAGCCATATTGTGTCTTAAGAATGAATAGTAAGTGTGATGCGTTAAAAGAAAATAAAGAATGAAAAAGTAAGTTGAGTTCAAAATGTGAAGGTGTAAATTAAGGAGTTTAGATTTCATTCTGTAAGAAAAAAAGAAACCAACATAACTTTTTAAGCAGCATTCTAGCATTACAGCATTTGGGGAGGGAGGGAACCCATTGCAAGAAGTGTGCAGATTTGCCTGGGATGGACTGCTTCCAATTTGTCTTCAGGATAATGGAGTTAGCAGCTTGTTCTATCTTACTGTTTGCTTTAGAAGTTAGGCAAAAGAGAAACAAAAATTAAATTCAAATAGTGCTATAAAATATGTATTATTATTATTAAAATGAAGGATTTAGAAAGTTATGGGACTTACCTTAGTCTTGTGATTGTCAATGGTAATGAAAGTGAACTTTGCTCAAGATTGAAAAACATTATAATAAAGGTAAAGCTTTCCTTTCTTCAGTTAACCTTAATGAGGGAAACTGGACAGGAACTGTTTTAAAAAGATGCAAGAGTTTATAGTTGATGCTTTTTGTATGTTCTGTTAAGAAAGGAAAACAAAGCATCAGAATCGGTGTTACAAATCTGGTTAGGAGAGGGGCTAAAAGAGACATACTGACTGATAAGATAAATAACGGTGACATTGATCAATTTATTGCCTCTCAGCTGTGCTATTTCTCCTTTGTGAGCTGAAATAATGTTAAGTTTTATCAGTAAAGTGCTTTGCCGGTAGAGATGCTGGAGGAGAAAGGGGCTTTCTCTTCCTGGTTCTGATGTGTTCCCCTTAGCTTGTAGCTTCTGTAGCTCCTGGCTCTGAAGTACAAGGCAGCCAGCAGCACTCAGCAACAAGCAGTTTTCCCTGGCATCCTTTTTGTTTGGTTCACAGCAAATTCTGAGAAGTGGCACCTCCCTGTGAGTGTCTTTGCCAGATACCCAGAGGACAGGTTCCTAGCAAATTCCAGAGCCCTGCACCAGCACAATGTCTCTGTCGTTGTGAGTCATGGCCATGCCTTCTCCAAGAGATCTGGATTCTGGCCCTGGCTGTGGGTCAGGGCAAGTAAGGAGGGAACACTACCCTGGGTGCTTTCTCTCAACCATTTGGGTAATAATTGTCTTAATCAGTCCAGGCTGTTTTGACAGACTATCATAGCTTGGGTGGCTTAATCAAGAGTGCTTTTGTTTCTCCCAGTTCTAGAAGCTGGAAGTTTGAAATCAGGGTGCCAGCATGGTTAGGTTATGGCAAGGGCCTTCTTCCAGGTTGCCGGCTGATGACTTCTCCTTGCACCCATACCTGGCAGAGAGCAGAGAGGAGAAGCAAGCTTTCTCATGATTCTCATAAGGCACAAATTCCATTCGTAAAACTTCACCCTCATGATCTCATCTAATTACCTCCCAAAGTCCCTACATCCTAATACCATCACATTGGGTGGTAAGGTTCTAACATAAGAGTTTGGGGGGAACTTGGGGGAAAACATTTAGTCCATAACAGTGGTTATTATGTATTATATGATATTATCTTTGCTATTATATTATTCATTGTATCTGTGACTCCTATGTTATTCACAATTCTCTTTATGTCTTATTAGCTAATCCCTTGTTATTCCAATCTCTTGCTACAATCAATAATTGTTTATGTTAATTTTTTTTCTGTTCAAATTACTGTGTTTTTATCTCCTAAATGAACTCTGATAAAGTAGATAAATGGGATAAAATGGTTATTTGTATTAAAGAGATAAATAATGTATAACTCTTTGCAGCTTCTGATTACTATAAAAATTTTGCTTTTAAAAATTTTTTTTAAAAAGGTAAAGCTTAGATTTAAAATATATTGCTTTGCACTTTGTTCAACTTATTTTATATTGCAGATTTTATATCTATGTTATGGAGTAAGTAGCTAACTGATGTAACTAACTTATATGGAATAAAAACTAAGAGCTAAGCAATCATACCCACGCCTTACCAATTTGTAAGCAACTTATTAAGTTGCTTATTAAGGAAGCAACTAGCACTGCTCCCAATTTTTCTGAATGACTTTTATACGAATCGTTAAAGATAAGTTACTCTACTGTGCTTTCGAGGTATACTCAATACCAATTCAAGTTATCTAAACAGAGCTCCCTATATGCCATTCTAAAAAGTGACTTTTTTTTTTTTTATACCATAGCACCATAGCACTTTTCCATTTACTGTTTTATTTTATTCTAAGTGTTTATTTTTGTTCTGGTATGATAACCACCTAGTGGAGGTTTTCTTCAATAAGAAGAGGAACCAAAAATTGGGCCATTATAAAAACTCTTGGGGCTGAAAGAAGGAGAATGAGACACAATGATTGCAAATTGGACGGTTTCATGATTGGCTTTCATTGGTGAACAACTTAAAACATTTTTTTGTTACAAACACTGAAATCATGTGAAAATTAAACATTCAATAACAGTAATAATTTGATATAGCTTGTATTTAAGTATGAGAAGTCAGGAATAATATAGAAAATTCCTATGAAAAGTAAAAAAAAAATTGGATTTGATTACTTTGGGTTCTTTCCAATACTAAGTACTTTAAGTCTATAATGCCTTTAGTTCTTATTTATAATATTATTCCTTTTTAATTTCTTATTATGAGTTGCTATGCAGATGCATGTGAAGTTATACATAATTATACCTTATAGTGATTCTAATATGTAATGTAAAAATTAAAAGCCATTACATATTTTTAGAATTCCAAATATGGATTATTTAAACATACTAATTTATAAAATCTTAATATTGTACATACATTTTAGAATTATTTTTTTCTTTTAAAAATGTGACTTTCAAAAGCATTATCTATTCTGATACCTTTCTAGTGAAATCAAAATAGTGTAACATATGCAGACATGTTAATACATAAGTGCTGAAAATTGCAGTGGAATAAATGAGTTTGAATTCATTGTCATCTCCAGCCAAATTCTTCACATCTAACCTAATATAAAGAGGCTATAAAATGTAATATTCTTTAATTCTCCATATTTCAGCTTTAGCAACCTACATGTGGAGAAACATCTAATATTAGCTTTTCTATTTACTGTGTAGTTGGTTGCTGTTTTTTAAAATAAGAATTGTAACTGCATTTTCTTTTGGCTTCAATTGAAATACTATGAAATGTTTTCATAAGCTCCCATTTAAAAGTATTTTCTTATTGCGTAATTGCAATATAATGGCCTGCAATTGCATTAAGCATTTGGAATGAATAGGAAAGAATCGAGTGAAAGCAAAATGAATCCATTAAGTCTTTGTGGAATAGAGACAGGTCAATAGACAGAAGCCCTAACTGAAAACATGTATTCATGTAACTATATGACATGTTCATTCCTAAACTTTCTAGGTAAGGCCAAAAGTGAGGTTATCTTTATACAACCTAAAAGATTATCCCCAGATTTCATGGGGGGATAAATGTTTGTCATGGTAGTCCCCTAGAAGGAGGTTATGATATCCTAGTCTAGTGTGACTCTGTTGGTATAATAGACTGGAGGGAGATGAGAATAAAGTCATGGAGATACTTGTGAATCCAGAAATCGACCCTGCCATCAGAGATCAATCCATACAACCCTTGATCAGATATAATCTAGTTTGAGTATGTCATTCAGATAGGATAGAGGAATGGAAGAGAATAGGGGAAATTTCACTCATGCCTTTGGAAAAAGACAAGAAAAAATATTTTAAAATTCTCTGTTCTTCATTAAAATGGTAAAAAGAATACTATCTTGTAATGTCATGTTAACCAGGTATTAAATACCTTATCCCAGTTTCGGCACAGTTGGAGTTTCTTCATTTAAGCCTTCATTCCCTCAAGGCCAACATTTTAATTTTTCATTAAACATTTTGGTCAGATTCTGGGTTTTGAGGGGTTCTAGTGCCACAATTTCTCCTGGAGGTTTTTTTTATATTTTAGTGTTTAGGCAACCCTAGATTGTTGACTTAAAACAAACTTGTTTAACCACCCCACATGGAAATAGTTAGCAACTACTTTCAATATATGTCATTTCCTATCTCCAAATTATTTGGTAACCCTGGTAATGGTAACCAGTTATATAACTATTTGGGACCAATATATTTAGGTAAATGACTATACCCACCACATCCAAGTTGTTTACCTTGTGAAAAAATGATACGGCTCTTCTTGCATCATATATTTTCTGGACTCAGATAGATATTATAAAAACCTAGCAAGGATATACTCATTACTTTTCTTTCATGATCTCTCTATATAAAATTGGAAATATAACATTTGTCAGTAGCCTGTATTTTCATTTTTAGTCTTTTGCACAGAAAATACAAGATTGAATTTGCCTGGACATTTAAGCATTTTTCATATCAAAATGTCCATTTTTTGGTGGTTTTTAAGTTTCTTTAGACCTTCTCCAAAGCTCTCATTTTTAGTGTTAAATGTAAGTAGACAATTTTTATTTAAGAAATACTTATTGGTGAACACAATATGGTATGTCCTATAGGGATATAATACTGAATAAGATGTAATCTTCATCCTTATAAACATTGGATATAAAGGTAAGTGTATTTTAGGGCACCTGAGTAGCTCAGTCGGTCGAGTTTGACTCTTGGTTTTGGCTCAGGTCATGATCTCGGTTCGTGAGTTCGAGCCCCGCATTGAGCTCTGTGCTGACAGTTTGAAGCCTGCTTGGGATTTTCTCTTTCTCTCTCTGCCCTGCCCGCACTCATGCTCTCTTTCCCTCAAAATAAATAAATAAACTTAAAAAAAAAGGTAAATGAATTTTGACCTTTTTTCATTTTGCAAGATACTATTCAAATGTCAATCATTTAAATAATGTTTTTGTAAATATATTAAACTTTTCAAACTCTTTTTAAATGGTGGGCATTTAAAAATATAGACTCTTCTTACTCTGACATAGTCATATGGCATTTTCTCTCATCCAGTTGGTAATATTTGTTATTTTTAGTATCAATTACCATACTTTTATTTTTCATATGCTCCTTGCTTAGTTGGGTTTCAAATCTACCGAAATATTTAATGGAATACACAAGATTAGTGTTTTTCTTAGCTATTCCAAGTTCTTTAGTTATTACATGCATAGTAATAACCACCTTGAAGCGGCTCATTCACTGGAGCCAGCTGCTAGGGTCATGTCCTAAATACAGCTTAAACAGCAGGCTCCAATCTGATGAAACCTGACCGGAAATCGTGGAGCAAACAGAAGCCCAGCGGTTGTTCATATTTAAGATTCAGCAGGCACACAAAGCTGAAAGCACCTCTTTGGCTTTGACATTATCAATAGGTCCAATCCTCCATATGCTGATTCTATCGTAATACATAAAATTGGTTAATTCCCTCTGGAAATTAGCAGGAAAAAAAAAAAAGTCTCTCCTTGAATTGCTCTTGCTTCTTCTTTTGATTGGCTGATGCTATCTTTCCTTTACCTGAGGATAAAAGGAACATTTTTTTTTTCAAAAAAGCTGTCCATTTATAAAACATATGCACACTCTCTGTATGTTTTCAGTGTACAACACGAGAACTGACGTGTGTAAATGAAGTAAGGTACATATTCTCCGAATCTAACTAGAATATGCTTAAAGAATTCATGAAGATTTTTGATTAATCCTTGTAGACATAGCTTTTTTATGACATGTGGTGTTTGACATTCGACTGCCAGGTGCGTTGAAGTGTGGGGTGCAGACTTCTGAATGCTCTGAGTAATTATTTCCTCCTTCTCAGGTTCACTGATGTAACATCCTTCTCTACAATAGAGGAGATGACACGGGGGTACACAAACAATACAGGATCCTGATTATGTCACACATCAGTTAAAATGTGATATAACACGGGGACGCCTGGGGGGCTCAGTCGGTTGAGCGTCCCATTTAAGCTCAGGTCATGATCTCACGGTTTATGAGTTTGAGCCCCCGTCGGGCTCCGTGCTGACAGCTCAGAGCCTGGAGCCCGTTTCAGATTCTGTGTCTCCTTCTCTCTCTGCTCCTCCCCTACTCACACCCTGTCTCTGTCTCTCAAAAAATGAATAAACGTTACAAAAAATTTTTTTATAAAAACAAATGTGATATAACACAGGCAACTAATCACATGAGAACTCATCATAGAAACATACAGAGAGAGATCTTTCTATCGTGATAATTCTGAAGGTGACAATTTTGAGATTTGTGGGTTGCTCAGTGTACCCTACCATGGCAACTTCCTCTCGCTTTTGCAAATGTGCTCAGATGATATCTATGAAATGTGCCACAATATATCTAATTACTGCAACCTTTAAAATCAGGATTAAATCAGTCTTGTGATGTAAGTGAACTGATGAATCTCTCCATTTAAAGGAACAATGAAAGAACTACTTTCCGTACAGAATCATTTAGAAATATGACGAATCCTCTTCTTTTTTTATATATTTTAAACCTAATGTGTATACGTTTCTTATTAATGTATTTGGTGAATGCTATTACATTTGTCTTTCATACCAGATATACAGTTTTTCATCTCCTTTCCCATCCCCAGGGTAAGAATTGGTATATTTTAAGCTGCCTTGTTCACAATGCCCAACACTGAACCACCAGCCAATTTAGATGTGGGTTTAATGAATGCTCTTGATTAAGATAATGATACTTATCTAGTTACTATTTACAGATCATTTAGCAACAGTGATCACTTTTTCCTTCTCCAGGATACCTTGAGGGTTGTATGCAAATTTGAAAGGTGTAAGTGCAATTTTTAAAAACTATTTTGATCTTAACCTTTGTGGTTTGGCTGCCCTCTTCACTGATTCTGGAGCCATTTCCTGGTCTTGGATGTCACCTAAAGTTTATATTAGATGAGTTTACACAGTTTGGAACTCAATTTCCTTCTTGCTGAGCAATTTATTCTTTTATTTTCACTGGTTTTCAATTAGAAACTCATGGCCATAGGGTAGAGAAAATAGAAGTTTCTTTAAGTGGCTCGGACATAAATTTTATCTATTGTCACCATTCCAAGTTGTCATGCTTAGTACAGTAGACAGTGTTCACTAAGGTTGGTTTTAATTTTTTTTATTATTAAATAATGGGTTTCTAGTGAACTTATTTCCGTAATACACTTTAACTACCTGCCTCTAGTAATCAAACTTACACATATCACTCTCTTAAAACAATGGTGATGCAAAGTCTAGAATGTGCTATTATTAGTACAATAGCTCATCCTTCAGGTATGATAGAAATAAATCTCAAAAGTAATAAAATACTATTACTGCCATCACTACAATCAGTTGAGTATTAGCTGTTATGCATCAAATATTTACTCTGAATCTTATACACATCATTCCAGTTAAGGCAGTCCTTTTATTTATTTATGAGGTAGATATTTACTGTTACTGAGGTAGATATTTACCTAATTTTACAAATAAGCAAATTGAGGTTTAAAAGTTTGAGAAAATTGGCAAATTAAAGCTATTAAATGACAAGCCTGGCATTCAAGTCCAGGTATGAAAAATCCAAATGTAATTCTCTTAGCCTCTGTATTTTACCCTGTATGTGAACATGGGGCAAAAGTTTGAACAGAACAAAGTTTCACATATCTGGTAGCTAAGCTTTAAAATGCATTTTTAGAGAGCCCTAATTATCTAATGCCATTCTTTCTGACTGGCTATTGCTTGAGGGTGACTAGAGGCAACCGTGAGATTTTTGGGAAGTAAAAAAAATTCTGTCCACACATTTCTTAAACTCAACGCAGTGAGAACTCATTGTCAGAAACAGTAATGTCTGGCTATGCAATCTGAATTCTTCAAATAGCTAATGCAGATTCGGGATTGTAGAGACAGGAGTTTAAAAGAGAACACGGAAAACTTCCAGTCTGTTGGAGTTGAAGCTTACCCGAATCAATGTATCCTTTGCTCTAGTAATAATTCACAATTAATATGGATTCCTAATTAAGTTTGAAAAATTAAAATTATGTATAATAGCCTAGCATATGATTTCAATCTTTTCAAAATCAGAATCAATTTCATAGCACCATACCTAGATTGTAGTCAATACTTTTTCATAAAAATCCCCATATACATGTCCCAAATAATTTGAGGACCAGCTTCTGATCTTACTGCAGCATATTATTCACAAGAAAACTACAGATAATTTAAAATGTGTAGTTTCTATACTAAATAGTTAAGGGAATTTCACCCCTTACAGATAATGCCCCAAACTTCCCCCCTAATATATAAGAAACTATTTTCAGAAAAAAATTTTTGTAAGTAAATCTTAAATTTCCATTTATGGAAATTAAGCTTCATTTATGAGGCTCCATGTCTATCTAGTTCCACTCTACCTTTCCCAGGGATATAAAATCTTTCTTCTTAAGAAAAAACATTTTTTTTTTACCTGATCTGAACTTTGTCAAGAAGATACAGGTTTTAAAAGGGACTTACCTAAAAGCTAAGAGAAAATAAGATAAATAAAAAAAATACAATATTGATCATTTTTTAAATAAAACTTCCTGAATAAATACAGTCAGTGAAAAAAATCGTAAATATATGTAAAAGTAAAACTTGTTAGTTTAAAACACACCCAAGATTCCTTCAAAAAAGATAAAATTGACATTATTGGCCATATGGTGTTGGAACTGGATTCAGATCCCGGCTAATACACTACCTAGCCGCTTGACTGCTACCTGGTTACCAGTGTTAATTTTCTGTATGATGTCAATTCTCTCAATCACTCTAACATTCATTTTTCTCTTTCTACATCCTTGATTGATATTTTCAAATTGGTTTTGCTCATACACGCAAATACTTTGCTCAGAAGAACCCAGCTGCCATTTTGTTCCATTTCTTTAACAGAGATTTTTAATGAAATGTTTATACTGAAGAAATTAACACTTGTATAAATGTTTACTGGAAAAAATATATATATATTGGTTTTTAAGTTTTGTTTAAGGAATTGTGTAGTATGTAGACATTTAAATATTATGAACACATATATCAGTAATTTCCTTTGCAATGTTTTCATTGCTTAAGAATGAAATGAAAGTCCTTTTTCCAATGATTCCATGTATTATAGTCATCATAATTTCTCTTTATTTTGATTTTTTCTATTACATCTTTTATTTCATTATTTTATTTGTAATGTGTAACATATAATTTGAGTTGAAGATCCAAAATTTACTTTTTGTTCAAATTGAAATTGATTTAACATCATCTGTGATATCTTCTTCATCATAAGTTAGATTTTAATATGAGAATCTGTTTTTGAAAACTTTATGACTTTCCACCATTCTCCATAACAAATGGCTGTAGTTGCATTCATATTTTTCTCTTTCTTTATCTTAATACTCAAAAGGATGTTCCTCTTACTGTATAATGACAATTATGCCATGTGTATTCTGTGGAAGCCTTGTGAATATCACCATAGTTGTGGCTCTTTAACATATTACTTCCTTTTGTTTCCCCCAGATCTTTAATTTTTCTCCCTCTACCTACTCTTTCCCACAAGTACATAAATGCTCCAAAGATTAACAATGCCAGCAAAATAAAAACAAACCACGATCTCCTTTCAACACCCCACTCTAACTACATATTATTGATTTTCACATTGTACCTTCTTTTTACCTGTGACTTATAGCCAAACTTCTTGCAAGAGTTACATTCATCCTTTCTCCTGTCCCTACTTTGTATTATTCTTTATTGTACTGTACTGTTTCGGCCCCTGCTATTTCCTTAAAGCTTTTCTTCCAGAATCACCTATGACATTGAATTGCATTACCACCTTTCCTCTCATTCAGCTTCTGGATTTGTCAAGTTAAGTCCATTGTACCTTCTAAATATCTTTCTGCCTGGATTACTGCAAAAATAAGAGAGATTAATACACAGTAAAACATTCCTGGTGAAATTATGGAGTTGAGAAGCAGGATAGTTTCAAAGAAGGAGGAAAAGGTCTAACATAAGAGAATGATGCAGACTTTGGTATCAGGAAGATTATAGAGTTCTGATTTGATGGCTGCTATTTTATTTGGAGTCACTGTCTTAGGATTGTTGATCAGATTTCAAATTGCTACTGTGCAATGGATAAGAGTGAGAGAGTCCATGAGGGGTTGATAACCTAGAGTATGTTTGCTCTCTATTGTTTATATGTGACTTTTTCTAAGAAAATTGGGATTCCTGGTGCAGACAAGAAGAAATCAAATGGTTGAGTTTATTGAGTTTATTTTTTAACCTCTTCTTGGGGCATTTATATCTCTGGACTTCTAATACTGGAATGCATGTTTTATCAGTAGAATACATCAATAATCTTCTGACTGGTCCTCCTTTTCTTATCGCCTTCTTCTAATGCATCAACACAGCAAATGCAGATTGCATAGAGCCTTGTAAACCATACTACTCTTCTGCTTAAAATCTTCAAATGCTTTTGTTTCACTTATAAAATGATCAGAATCTTTAATAAGGCTTGCAAGACCCCACATCAACTGATATCAGATATCTTTCAACAACCTATCCCAACTTCTCTCTCACATTAGTTAGGCAACATGTACGTACTTTCTCTTCTTTTCCAAAATCCCCACATAGGTAGCTCATTATTAGCCCTTTCAAATATTATTTACTCAAGAAGGCTATCCCAGATTATCTTGTACTATTCACTCTTTATGACCTTGTCCTGTTTATTATTTTACAGAATTTACCCTAAATGATTGATTATAACTTATGTTTTTAATTATCTATTTACTATACTGCAGATTTCAAAAGAACAAGACTTTGTTCACCACTGTATTTCTAAATCCTAAATTTGCAAATGTTGCATGAATGATCACAATGCCATTGGGATGTCAGGTGCACCTCTGCAAATAAGAAAAGATTACGTACAGATATTTTTATGTCAGGAGCTTTATATTTAGTGTTTTAGTTGGTTGTCAGAACAGTTTGCAAGAAGTATTGTCTTCAGTTTCTAAAGTAGGAAAATAACATTTAGAAAAACTGTCATTTATCTTTGTCATACAGCTAGCCAGTCACAGAGAAAGGATATAACCCCAAATATAACAACATATTCAGCACTTTTTGAACCACACTGACTTGGATCTAAGCATCCAATTATTATATATGAAATTAACACTGGCTGTATTATTAGATGGCATAGTAGAAAGGGTGAGAAGATTTCTATTTGAGCCATTGATGACCATTAGCTGTTAGCCCAATTTATCCAAAGGATGTAAAACACTGAAATTTAGTTTTTATTGTTTACCCAGTGACTTACAGCATCATAGTTAAAATGACAATTCAATGTAATTTACTTGGTTGATCATACTTTCTACAAGAAACTAGTAAAAGAGTATTTCAACTAATAATTTTGATATAGAATGCTTTTCATTTCTTTTAATAATGCTGTTCTGAAGCATGTTTCTTCACACACACACACACACACACACACACACACCATCCATAATCCCTTCCTTAAATGTACAAGTGTTTTGTTTTAATTTCTAAAAAAGTATAGCTTTATAGTTCTTAAATTTACAAAAATATAAGGAATGGGTTGTTTTTGCTATAATTTTGCTACTGTGATATGCACATTATTCTATAACCTTTGTATTATGTTTATACTTAGCATTATACATAGTCATTAAGATTGTTTGTTAACTAAAAATTGCAGCTAAATTATAAGTCACTTTAAGGGGGTGCTTTTTATACACAGTAATGAAAGGCTTGTGAAGACAATGCAGGAACATGCATTCTGTACAAACACTTAGTGTTGGTACAAATTTCCATCACAATATAATGGTCTGCTGAAGTGTAAATGTACAATTAAGATGACATTATTCATCAATGAGGACAGATAGTTATAGCCTTATCTCTAGTTTATTCTATGTATAAGCCTGTAACTTATGTTATTTAGAAGTTTTCCTTTGATTTGGATCTGTATCTCCAACTAGGTATAAGATAATCAGTTAACCAAAATACCCTAATTTCTAAAATCCAAATTTCTTGATATCAGAGTACATCTTCTCCCATAATAAATAGACTTAACTTGGGAAAACTTACATTGCTCTTCTTTTCTAATTCTCATGCACACACATATAGATACAAAATATCCTAGATAAAATTATGACATAGATGATGTTTGTTATTAAAAACAAAAGGGTATATATATGATATATATGATATATGATATACATATCATATATATGTATATGATATATATGATATGATATACATATATATGATATATATGTATGTATATGTGTGTATATATATATATATATCTTAAATTCCAAATTTCCAAGAATAAAGATGTTTCACTTTAGGTCATTTTTCCACCTATATTCAGTCACCTGCATCCGGGGAAGTAGAATCGTAGAAAAAAACCACACTGATACAAGGAACCAAACCTGTGGATGGGAAACTCTCAGTAAAGTCTGAACTGACACTCAAATTGGTGCCCAGTGCAATTATCTCCTTTACGCTATTACATTATTAGCTAGCAAGTTTTGATTCTGAAATAACTTGACTACCATCTTCTCATGCTCTATATGTAATTTTGGGAGAACAGTAATGATATTCCAGGAAGTATTCAAAGTTGTGAAGTAAACCTGGTACGTAATACAGGAATGCTAAATTTCTTTTACACCAATAAATTTAGTGTGGTTATATTTCAACTAAAAATACAGGATCCACAAAAGAGCTAACCAACTTTAGTGAAAGTTTTATCTCAATATACTATACATGTAGAAAAGGAAACAAATGCTAAGTGTAAAACTTGATAAATCATTAAAAAGTGAACCATCTATTTAACTCGTATGGGACAGAACCTTACCCATCATCCACAGTGGCCCTATTGTCTCTCGAAAGGTAAGCAGTACCTTACTTCTCAAACCATTGGTTACTTTCCCTCTTTTGTTTTTATTTAAATAGAATACATGAGTGTATATTCTTTTATGACTGACCTCTTTCACTTGAAATCATATTTAGAGGTTCATGTAAGTCACCGAATATAAATATAGTTATGTTTATTGGTATTATTTTATAATAACAGCCCATTGTGTGTGAGCATACCATCTTTTATTTATTTATTCATTATGTTGTGAATGGATATTTGAGTAATTTTAAAGTTTTGGGTTGTTATGAATAATAATGTTATATGCATTCTGGACCCATTTTGGAATGAATTATCTTGGGTGTATACTAACAGTTACTAGGTCATAGGACATGCACGTTTTTATTTTTAGTAGATATCACTAACTTCCCATCTTATTCTCACATCAGCAATGAATGAGAGTTCCAGTTGCTTTACATCCTCACTTAATACCTGACTTGGTATATCTATTTTTGCATTTGTGAGTGTAGAGTGAGATCAGAAAGTGCAATATGAAAGCATATTTCCCCATGAGTTGTAACATACTTTAATTTGTTTTTCATTTGAATATCTTTTTATTTTAAATGTCTTTTCATATATTCATTTTTTATAGCATTTTTATTTTTGTGGACATAGGGAGTACTGTATACATTCTCAGTATTAAAATACTTTGTAGTATATATGAATTAATTCTTTTTCTACTCTGTGGCTGGATTTTTCACTTTTTAATAATATCTTTTGATAAGCAGAATTTTATAAATTTTAATGCAGCCCAGTTTATCATATGATTTTTCTTTATAGTTACAAAAGTTGTGATATTTGGAGGTAGACACATTCTTTAAAACTCATAACACTGTACATCTAAAAAGATAAATTTTCCTATATGTGAATTATACCATAATAAAACTGATATCCTCACCCTCAGTGTACGTTTATTTTGTACACCCATTTATTATTCTTTTATTTGTTATTGATGTTTTCTAGGAGCGTAATGCTCTACCTCTCAATTTTATATATGCTATTTACATATAATTGATTTTCTGTGTGTTGATGGTATGAGTTACGTATCAATGGACATATATTCCATTGGTCCAATACAATTTATTATCAAAATTGTCCTATTGTCATGAAATGCCATATTTGACGTAAATTAAATATTGTGGTCCATTAATTTATTTGGCTTCTCCTAGCACCAATAAAGCACATTCCTAATTACCAAAGCTTTAAAATAAATTTTGATATTCTAACTTTATTCATTGTACCATTAACTGCTATTTTGATTTACTTATTTTTTGCAGGTTAAACATTTATTCTTTATCTTATTCTTTTAATTTAAATTGAAGTTAGTTAACATACGATGCAGCATTGGGTCCAGGAGTAGAACCCAATGATTCATCACTTACGCGCAATATCCAATATGCATCCCAACAAGTGTCCTCTTCAGTGCCCATCACTCAGAAAATGTGGTAGATGTATACAATGGAATACTACTTGGTGATCAACTGCTACTAAGAAAAAAAACTACTTTGCAGATAAATTAGTCCAAGATTTGATTGGTAGCATCACCTTTTAGCTACTTTCAGTGTTTTGGGAACATTTTTGTTCATTCTTTAGGTGAGATGATATTTCAGGATCATCTTGTTCTTTCCCTTCCCCGGTTCTGGAATTAGTCAGTTCTCCAAGGAATTCTAGTCCCTTTTAGTCCCTTCATGATGTGGGTCACAACGTAAAGACTAGACCTGTTAGCAAACTAATGAAAATGCAGCTACCACTTTTTCTCAGTTTCAGGCATTCAGTTCTTTTAATGAATGAGTCAACAACTGGCTTCTCAAGCACTATTTAAAATAAAAAGGAGATGCAGTAGTTACTGTTGTTTGGCTTTTATTGCACTTTGAAAAGAACAAGAATGCTTGCTTTTTAGGATAGTGTGTGTATGCATGTGCATGTGTTTGTGTGTGTGTGTGCATCTGCAGACTAGTTAGTAGTAGAAGTTTATGGATACTAAGAGAGGGGAGGGAGAGACCGAGTGACTTGTTACTCTGTATACTGTGTATTTGATAATGTCAGGCATTCCTTTATTTATTTTAATATGAAATTTGTTGTCAAATTGGTTTCCATACAACACCCACTGCTCATCCCAAAAGGTGCCCTCCTCAATGCCCATCACCCTCCCCCCCTCCCTCCCACCCCCCATCAACCCTCAGTTTGTTCTCAGTTTTTAAGAGTCTCTTATGGTTTGCCTCCCTCCCTCTCTAACCTTTTTTTTCCTTCCCCTCCCCCTTCTGTTAAGTTTTTCAGGATCCACATAAGAGTAAAACATACGGTATCTGCCTTTCTCTGTATGACTTATTTCACTTAGCATAACACTCTCCAGTCCCATCCATATTGCTACAAAAGGCCATATTTCATTCTTTCTCATTGCCATGTAATATTCCATTGTGTATATAAACGACAATTTCTTTATCCATTCATCAGTTGATGGGCATTTAGGCTCTTTCCATGGTTTGGCTATTGTTTTTAAGAAATTTTTTTTTAATGTTTACTAGTTTTGAGAGAGAGGCAGAGACAGAGACAGAGAGCAAGCAGGGGAGGGGCAGAGACAGAGGGAGACACAGAATCGGAAGCAGGCTCCAGGTCCTGAGCTGCCAGCACAGAGCCTGATGCGGGGTGGAACTCACAGACTGCGAGATCATGACCTGAGCGGAAGTTGGCCACTCAACCGACTGAGCCACCCAGGCACCCCTTTTTAAAAAACTTTTTTTTCATGTTTATTATTTTTGAGAGAGAGAGAGGCGGAGACAGAGAGCAAGCAGGGGAGGGGCAGAGAGAGAGGGAGACACAGAATTGGAAGCAGGCTTATAATTTGGCTATTGTTGAAAGTGCTGCTATAAACATTGGGGTACAAGTGCCCCTATGCATCAGCACTCCTGTATCCCTTGGGTAAATTCCAGCTATTGATGGGTCATAGGGTAGGTCTATTTTTAATTTTTTGAGGAACCTCCACACTGTTTTCCAGAGCAGCTGCACCAGTTTGCATTCCCACCAACAGTGCAAGGGGGTTCCCATTTCTCCACATCCTCGCCAGCATCTGTAGTCTCCTGATTTGTTCATTTTAGCCAGTCTTACTGGCGTGAGGTGATATCTGAGTGTGGTTTTGATTTGTATTTCCCTGATGAGGAGAGATGTTGAGCATCTTTTCCTGTGCCTGTTAGCCATCTGGATGTCTTTAGAGAAGTGTCTATTCATGTTTTCTGCCCATTTCTTCACTGGATTATTTGTTTTTCGGGTGTGGAGTTTGGTGAGCTCTTTATAGATTTTGGATACTAGCCCTTTGTCCGATATGTCATTTGTAAATATCTTTACCCATTCTGTTGGTTGCCTTTTAGGTTTGTTGATTGTTTTCTTTGCAGTGCAGAAGGTTTTTATCTTCATGAGGTCCCAATAGTTCATTTTTGCTTTTAATTCCCTTGCCTTTGGGGATGTGTCAAGTAACAAATTGCTGTGACTGAGGTCAGAGAGGTTTGTTCCTGCATTCTCCTCTAGGGTTTTGATGATTTCCTGTCTCACATTCAGGTCCTTTATCCATTTTGGGTTTATTTTTGTGAATGGTGTAAGAATATGGTCTAGTTTCAACAAAAGTTTCAACTGCTGTCCATTTCTCCCAGCACCATTTGTTGAAGAGACTGTCTTTTTTCCATTGGATATTCTTTCCTGCTTTGTCAAAGATGAGTTGGCCATACTTTTGTGGGTCTAGTTCTGGGGTTTCTATTCTATTCCAATGGTCTCTGTGTCTGTTTTTGTGCCAATACCATGCTGTCTTGATGATTACAGCTTTGTAGTAGAGGCTAAAGTCTGGGATTGTGATGCCTCCTGCTTTGGTCTTCTTCTTCAATATTACTTTGGCTATTTGGGGTCTTTTGTGGTTCCATACAACTTTTAGGATTGCTTGTTCCAGCTTCAAGAAGAATGCTGGTGCAATTTTGATTGGGATTGCATTGAATGTGTAGATAGCTTTGGGTAGTATTGACATTTTGACAATATTTATTCTTCCAATCCATTAGCATGGAATGTTTTTCCATTTCTTTATATTTTCTTCAATTTCCTTCATAAGCTTTCTATAGTTTTCAGCATACAGATCTTTTTCATCTTTGGTTAGGTTTATTCCTAGGTATTTTATGCTTCTTGGTGCAATTGTGAATGGGATCAGTTTCTTCATTTGTCTTTCTGTTGCTTCATTATTAGTGTATAAGAATGCAACTGATTTCTGTACATTGATTTTGTATCCTGCGACTTCTCTGAATTCATGTATCAGTTCTAGCAGACTTTAAATTAAAGGCTGTAACAAGGGATGAAGAAGGGCATTATATAATAATTACAGGGTTTGTCCATCAGGAAGAGCTAACAATTATAAATGTCT
This sequence comes from Panthera uncia, assembly GCF_023721935.1. NCBI lineage: Eukaryota > Metazoa > Chordata > Mammalia > Carnivora > Felidae > Panthera > Panthera uncia. The sequence goes on from NC_064811.1 coordinate 49,690,273, forward strand.
ATGCACCGAATATGGGTGCCCCCAAATATTTAAAACAATTAATGGCAAACATAAGCAACCTTATTGATAAGAATGTGGTAATTGCAGGGGACTTTATTACTCTACTTACAACAGTAGATAGATCATCTAGACAAGGGATCAATAAAGAAACAAGGGCCCTGAATGATACATTGGATCAGGTGGACTTGACAGATACACTTAGAACTCTGCCTCCCAAAGCAACAATATACTTTCTTCTCGAGTGCACATGGAAGATTCTCCAAGATAGTTCACATACGGGTCACAAAACAGCCCTTCATAAGTGTAAAAGAATTGCGATCATACTATGAACACTTTCAGACCACAATGCTATGAAACTTGAAATCAACCACAGGAAAAAGTCTGGAAAACCTCCAAAAGCATGGAGGTTAAAGAACACCCTACTAAAGAATGAATGGGTCAGCCAGACAATTAGAGAAGAAACTAAAAAATATATGGAAACAAATGAAAATGAAAATACAACCATCCAAACACTTTGGGATGCAGCGAAGTCAGTCCTGAGAGGCAAATACATTGCAATCCAGGCCTATCTCAAGAAACAAGAAAAATCCCAAATACAAAATCTAACAGCACACCTAAAGGAACTAGAAGCAGAACATCAAAGACACCCCAAGCCCAGCAGAAGAAGAGAAATAATAAAGATCAGAGCAGATCTAAAAAAAAAAACTGTAGAGCAGACCAATGAAACCAAATGTTGGTTTTTTGAAAAAATAAACAAAAGTGATAAATCTCTAGCCAGGCTTCTCAAAAAGAAAAGGGAGATGACCCAAATAGATAAAATCATGAATGAAAATGGAATTATTACAACTCATCCTTCAGAAATACAAAGAATTATCAGGGGATACTATGAAAAATTATATGCCAACAAACTGGACAACCTGGCAGAAATGGACAAATTCCTAAGTACCCACACACTTCCAAAGCTCAAACAGGAAGAGATAGAAAACTTGAACAGACCCATAACCAGCAAAGAAATTGAATCAGTTATCAAAAATCTCCCAATAAATAAGAGTCCAGGACCAGATGGCTTCCCTGGGGAATTCTACCAGATGTTTAAAGCAGAGATAATACCTATCCTTTTCAAGCTGTTCCAAAAAATTGAAAGGGAAGGAAGACTTCCAGACTCATTCTATGAAGCCAGCATGACTTTGATTCCTAAACCAGACAAAGACCCAGCAAAAAAAGAGTACTACAGGCCAATATCCCTGATGAATATGGATGCAACAATTCTCAATAAGATACTAACAAATCGAATTCAGCAGCATATAAAAAGAATTATTCACCATGATCAAGTGGGATTCATTCCTGGGCTGCAGGGCTGGTTCAACATTCGCAAATCAATCAATGTGATACATCACATTAATAAAAGAAAAGATAAGAACCATATGATCCTGTCCATCGATGCAGAAAAAGCACTTGGCAAAATACAGCATCCTTTCTTAATAAAAACCCTCGAGAAAGTCGGGATAGAAGGAACATACTTAAACGTCATAAAAGCCATTTATGAAAAGCCCACAGCTAATATCATCCTCAATGGGGAAAAACTGAGAGCTTTCCCCCTGAGATCAAGAACACAACAGGGATGTCCACTGTAACCGTTGTTGTTTAACATAGTGTTGGAAGTACTGGCATCAGCAGACAGCAAAAGGAAATCTAAGGCATCAAAATTGGCAAAGATGAAGTCAAGCTTTCACTGTTTGCAGATGAAATGATACTGTACATGGAAAACCCGATAGACTCCACCAAATGACAGGCATTCCTTTAAAAGAACAAAAACTATCAAGGCTTTAGTTAGGGTTAAATGACTCAAAGAAACCTGAGTTCAAATGTTTGTTCAGCTGTGTCTCCTTGGCAACTACTTTTCTTGTGAGAATGATTATAATATCAACTTCCCAGAACAACATATACATATTAAGTTAAAATATCCTTATTTCCAAGTTGACTTAGTTTCATTGAAAGTCACTGATATGAATGAGGAAGGAAATAATACAGAGTGTTTGTAGCTACAGATAGAATTTAAGTTGTGAAATAAGTTGCATGGGTGGAAAATTTAAAGTGCTCTGAAAATTAGTCCTTTTCACTTTAATATTTTTGTCAAGGGTCAGCTTGGATTCTCTATGGGTTATGTGCATACTAATGGGGTACTTTGAATAAACAGAAAGTTTTTCAAGTCTCCACACAAATAAGAGTATTGAGGATAAAATCACATATTTTACATCTGTAATTTGGGCTAATGGGTTGGGTTAAATAAGAATACAAAGGAAACCAACTCTTCACTAACTTTTAGGCTTACTCTAGACAAACAGCAATGTCTCAGCATTTTGAACTATCTTTTTTGACTATGCCTTGATCCTAAATAAGTCTTTACCCAAGAAATTCAATTTGACCCTCACCCAAAATGCACAAAAACTATTAACCATTTCATACAAGATTTAAGCTTTTCAAAATAACACTGGAAAATCTTAAAATGCCAGTGATAAACTTCTAAATAGGATAAAAAAACTGACATAATTTTCATCTAATTAGAGATATTAAAAACTACAAAACAATTATCTGATAAAAATGCATTTGGCATAATCTATAAATCTACCCTTAAAAGAGTAAAAATTACCATTGACTACTATAAATGAAAACGAAAAAATATTCACACCATTTTAATCTGCTCAATCTAGCCAGAGATCTGACTTCAAATAAATAATGATAAATGTAATAGAAGTAAAAATTGTTGAAATTTTCATATAGACATAAATCCATGTATTCTTTTCAAAAGTATTCTTTGTCACAGAAAGTAATCTCTGAATAAAATAATTTTGACTCACAAAGAATGAGAATAGAAAATACTCAAGGGGTGCCTGAGTGGCTTAATCAGTTGAGTGACCAACTCTTGATTTTGGCTCAGGTCATGATCTAACAATTGTGAGATTGAGCCACATGTTGGGCTCCATGCTGAGTTTGGAGCCTATTTAAGATTCTCTCTCTCTCTCTCTCTCTCTCTCTCTCTGTCTCTCTCCCCCTCTGCCTTTCCTCAGCTCATGTGAGCACACATTCTCTCTCTCTCTCTCTCTCTCTCTCTCTCTCTATATATATATATATATATATATATATATATATATTTATAAATAAAAAGAAACAAAAAAAAAAAAAAAATAAAATGAAAGTGTATTAAATATTTATTCTCTAGTGAATTTCATTTATTTGGCTTTTTTCCTCCTTTCTTTCTTTCTTCTTCTCTCCCTTCCTTCCTTCCTCTCTCTCTTTTTCTTTCTTTCTTTCTTCTTTCTTTCTTTCTTTCTTTCTTTCTTTCTTTCTTTTTGTCAGGGGGTGGTTCCACATATAAGTGAGATCATATGAGATTTGATTTTCTCTGTCTGACTTATTTCACTTGACATATTGTTATCAAGGTCCATCCATGTTGTCAAAATGACAAATTTTCATTTTTTATGGCTGAATAATATTCCACTGCATACATATACTACACTTTCTTTATCCATTCATCTATTGATGGACTCTTAGGTTGTTTCCATATCTTAGCTATGTAGGTAATGTTGCAATGAATGGGGGGGGGGATACATATATCTTTTGAAGTTAGTGTTTTCACTTTCTTTGGATAAATACCCAGAAGTGGACTGCTGGATCATGTGGTAGTTCTGTTTTTTTAGTTTCTTGAGAAAACTTCATAATGTTTTCCACAGTGGCTGCACCAATTTAAACCCCCACCAGTAATGCATGTGGGCTCCCTTTATTCCACATCCTCACCAACTCTTGTTATTTCCAGGCTTTTTGATAATGGACATTCTAACAGCTGTGAGGTAATATCTCATTATGGTTTTATTTTTTCATTTCCTTGATGATGAGTGATGTTGAGGATCTTTTCATGTACCTGTTATCCATCTGTATGTCTTCATGGAAAAATGTCCATCCAGATTATCTGTTCACTTTTTAAAATCAGATTGGTTTTTTTGTTTGTTTTTGCTATTGAGTTGTATGAGTTTTTTAAAATATATTTTGGATATTCACCTCCTATCAGATATGTGATTTGCAAATATTTTCTCCAATGTAGTAGGTTGCTTTTTCATATTGTTGATGATTTCTTTGCTGTGCAAAAGGTTTTTAGTTTCATGTGGTCTCACTAATTGATTTTTGATTTTGTTGCTTTTGGTTTTGGTGTCAAATCCAAGTAATCGGAGCCAAGACCAGTGTCACAGAGCTTACTGCCTGCGTTTTCTTTTAGGACTTTATGGTTTCAAGTGAAATATTTAAGCCTTTATTCTGTTTTTTAATTAATTAATTAATTTATTTATTTATTTATTTTTGAGAGACTGGGGGAAGGGCAGATAGTTGGAGAGAGAGAATCCCAAGCAGGCTCTGTGCTGTTAGTGCAGAGCCAGATGCAGGGCATTCCACACCTTTAATCCATTTTAAGTTAATTTTTGTATATAGTCCAGTTTCATTCTTTTGCATGTGTTCGTTCAGTTTTCCCAGCACCATTTATTGAAGAGACTGTCTTTGTCCCCACTGTATATTCTTGGTTCCTTTGTTGTAACTTAATTGACCATATATTTCTGGGCCCTCTGTTCAGTTCCATTGATCGATATGTCTGTTTTCTATCTCTCAGTTTCACATGGTTTTGATTACTATACTTTTGTAATATAGTTTGAAATCAGGGAGTGTGATACCTCCATATTTGTTCTTCTTTCTCAAGATTGCTTTGATTTTTCTGGGTTTTTTGTGGTTCCATATAAATTTTAGGATTGTGTGTTCTATTTCTGTGAAAAATGCTGCTGGGATTTTGATAGGAATTTCACTGAATCTATAGATTGCTTTGGGTAGCATAGACATTTTAATAATATTGATTTTTCCAATCTATGAGAATGGAATATCTTTTTATTTATGTGTGTTTCTCTATTTCATCACTGACATAATTTTAAGTGTATAACTCTTTCATCCCCTTGGTTAAATTTATTCCTAGGTATTTCGGTCTCTTATATGCAGTTGTAAATGAGATTATTTTCTTATTCTCTTCCTTATATTTTATTATTAATGTATGTAGACAAGATTTTTGTGCATTGAAGTTTCATCCTGTGACTTTGGCGAGTTTATTTATTAGTTCCATAGTTTTTTGGTGGAGCCTTTAGGGTTTTCCATATATAATGCTGTGTAATCAGTGAAGAATAACAAATGAACTTGTTCCTTACTAAATTGGATGCCTTTCATTTCTTTTACTTGCCTAATAACCCTGGGTAGAACTTCCAATACTATGTTGAATAAAAGTAGCAAGTGTGGGGCATGCTTGTCTTGTACCTGATCTTAGAGGAAAGGTTTTCAACTTTTCACTATTGAGTACGGCGTTAGCTATGGGTTATCCTATATGGTCTTTATTATGTGGAAATGCATTTCCTATATACACATCTTGTTGAGAGTTTTTATCATAAATGGATGTTGAATTCTGTCAAAAGCTCTTTCAGAATTTATTAAGATGATCATGTGATTTTTATCCATCATTTTATTACTATAGTGTGTCACATAGTTTGATTTGTGGGGGTTGAACCATTATTACATCCCTGGAATCAACACCACTTGATCATGGTATATGATTCTTTTTATGTATTGTCAAATTTAGTTTACTAATATTTTGTTGAAGGTTTTCTCATCTATGTTTATCAGGGATATTTGCCTATAATTTTTTCTTTTGGTGTTCTTATCTGGTTTTGTTATCGGGATCATGCTGGCCTTGTAAAATATATTCCTTCCCCTTTTATTTTTGGGAGAATTTGAGAATTGGTGCTAATTCTTCTTTGAATGCTTGGTAGAATTCACCAATGAAGCTACCTGGTCCTAGACTGTGTGTTTTGCTTATTGAACCAATCTCCTTACTAGTAATCAGTCTGTCTAGATTTTCTATCTCTTCATAATTCAGTCTTGAAAACTTGAATGTTTCTAGAAATTTATTCATTTCTTGTAGGTTGTCCAATTTGTTGGCATGTAATTTTTCATAGTAGTCTTTTGATCCGTTGTATTTCTTTGGTATTGGATGGAATGTCTCTTCTTTTATTTCTGACTTTATTTATTTGAATCTTCTTTCTTTTCTTCTTATTAAGTCTAGCTAAAGGTTTGTCATTTTGTTGATCTTTTCTTTTAAAAATTTTTCAATGTTTATTCATTTTTGGGAGAGAGAGACAGAGCGTGAGCAGGGGAGGTGCAGAGAGAGAGGGAGATACAGAATCCAAAGCAGGCTCCAGGCTCCAAGCTGTCAGCACAGAGCCCAATGCAGGGCTCAAACTCACGGACAACAAGATCATGAGCTGAGCTAAAGTTGGCCACTTAACTGACTGAGACACCCAGGCATCCCTGTTTTTCTTTTCAAAGAACTGGCTCTTAATTTCATTGGTATTTTCTGTTGTCATTTTAGTCTCTATTTCTGCTGTGATCTTTATTATTTCCTTCCTTCTACTAATTTTGGGTTTCATTTGTTCTTTTTCTAGTCTGTTCTGGTGTAAAGTCAGGTTGTTTGTCTGAGATTTTCTATTTTGAATGTTTTTCATGTTCACCATTTTACATATAGAAAACCTGACAGGTTAAGTTCTAGTGGAACCTGTAACTGGCTAATATCTGCTCTCTTAAAATGAAGTTATTTTTGCATCAAAATATGTAAAATCTATTTAGAATGACATCCTTCTCTCTAGAAATAGAAGAATAAGATGAGGTTTCTGGATTTTTATTAGCCTTTGTATTTAATGGCTAAGTCTCCTTGAACACCAAGGAAGATACAATGATTATAATAAAAAAAAAGATTAGATCTATAAATACAAAGAAAAACATGTGAACCCAATTATAATTTCATGAAAAAAATAAAATCATCATATAATAGATTTTAATGAACTGTAGGATTTGTTGTCTTGCCAGCCTCAAGTATTATTACTCATTAAATGTATCTCTTAACTCAATGAGCAATGGCAAGAGATGGCTAAGATCAAATTAAACCCTGTTTTCTATGTCTTATAATTAACCTAATGTGTTGAACTGTCATCAGTAACTAAGTTATTCAAACTTACAAATATTATCCTGTAAAAGAAAGACATTAATGAATTCCTCTAGCCTGCTTCTATTCAGAAATACATAATGATAAGAGACATTCTTATGGGCAGTAATAGAAGCAAAAGGAAGGAACAGGCAATTAATCAAAATGTGAAATTTATTGAAAGACAGGACTGGAAGCAGTGTGACACTATTGGTACCCTAATTACTAATTATTTCCAGTATTTGCCTAATGAGTAAAAAGAATTCCAACTTACAAGCAACATGAGTAATCATTAGATTGCACAATGTGTGATACCATTTCTACGTTGGAAACATTTCATTCACAAAACAAAAGAAGGCAAGTTTTTATTTTTTATTTTTTTTACCAAATGGTAACATTTTAAAGCCTTTAAAGCCATCAATACCATATAAGACTTTAATGTCTCTTTCAAATGTCTTTAAAACCTATTATAGGGGTGCCTGTGTGGCTCAGCCACTTAAGCGTCAGACTTCGGCTCAGGTCGTGATCTCGCGGTCTGTGAGTTCAAACCCTGCGGCGTCGGGCTCTGTGCTGACAGCTCAGAGCCTGGAGCTTGCTTTGGATTCTGTGTCTCCCCCTCTCTGCCCTCCATCACTCATTCTCTCTCTCTCTCTCTCTCTCTCTCTCTCTTTCCATAATAAATAGACGTTAAAATAAATAAAACCTATTATTATGCATTAATGCTGCATGTTTATGCTGGTCCTGCATTTGGAGATATAACTGAAAATGAGATTGCACTGTGAAAGTGTTCAACACTTTTAGTAGCTCTTTTTCTTTGCACTTTGTTTCAGATTAAAGTTTTACTAAGTTGATATTAGTTTGTGCTCGTTGTTCTGCCTATGTCAATCCTTTTACTTAATATTTGATCTAAATTTTATTGGTTTCATAACTCAGTATGTACCATGAGAGTGAGAGATTATATTATATCCGTTCTGAGTTCAAAATAAAAAGTGACAAATGGGCTGTGTCTACTAGCACTGCTACCACCAAGAATTTGTAAATCTAAACGATCTCACAGTGAGCCCTGCAAACACTTTATTCCTCAGTAACCTTTCCTTGCCTGTATGTACAAGAGATAGAAGATGAATAGTATTTGTTTAGTGCCCTTAGGAGAAAATTAAATATTTATTAAAAGTGTGTTTTTTACTTTGATAACAAATCCAATAAACAAGTGCTTTGATTAATGAGTATTAGCATTTCTTATTGTAGGATGTATGGATTACTTACAGCTTGAAGGCAATTTTAGGCACAGCTTTGTGGTACAGAAAGTGACATTTGTTCGGTATTGAAAGTTTTAAGAAAATGTTTCTGGAACAGGTGTAAAAATGTTAGATTCTTGATCCAGCACTGGCATCTTTTGGCTAGGTGACCTTGGATAAGTCATTCAATGGCCTTAAACTCAGTTTCTTTTTTTTTTCAAAATTGGGATTAAAATAATACTTAAAATATTAATACTTAATGAATTCTGGCACTGTAGAATGCAAGGAAAAATATCCATACACCACATATCACATGTCATTATTATGTTTCAGATGCAAAATAAACAATGTTGGCTAAATGGTTTTGCTTGGGAACTGTTCTATGGCTTTAGCAGTGTGTATTTTCTCTCTCTTCTTTGATTTTGTATTTTACTTATGGACACATAACAATGTGTTTTGTAAGCATCTTGATTTGTTTTTAAATGTTCAAGTGAAAGACTATATATATCCATTAATATTATCAGAGCTTTGAGGAAGAGAGAGACTTTTATTTTATCTTTAACATCATCATTTCATCCTCAATTTTATAAAAAAATATCAGGACTTTTAAAGAAATTTAAATCTTATCTCTAGGGGCGCCTGGGTGGCTCAGTCAGTTAAGCATCTGACTTTGGCTCAGGTCATGATATCACTGTTCTGAGTTTGAGCCCCGCATCAAACTCTGTGCTGACAGCTCAGTCTGGAGCCTGTTTTGGATTCTGTGTCTCCCTTTCTCTCTGCCCCTCTCCTGGTCATGCTCTGTCTCTGTCTCTCAAAAATAAATAAATGTTAAAAAAATTAAAAAAAAAAGTCTCCACCACTTACTGAAAATAGGACTTTGAGCAAGTTGTCAATTCTTTGCTCCACGTTTTGTATTATAAACAAAGGTAATGCCAATATTTTAGGGTGGATGTAAGGGTGATATGAGAAAATTTACCTTATATAATTCCTTCCAAGTTATCCTGAATAAATATGACGGTACTTTCCATTTGCATATTTCAGAAGTTTCTTTTAAGTCCAGATTTTCGATAAGAAGTTGAGAAAAAGGAAGTTTTTATTTTTCCTTCAATAAATCACCTAGAAGACTAAAAACTTTCTAATATACTGGCCTGCTTATTTCAAGGAATATGGAGATGAACTGAAAGAGATTAAGATAATAGTAGATGAACAATACTGTTTCATACTTGGAAGGAGGTAAAGATTAAAAAGTAGAGATTTCTGTTCCTGGAAAAACTCTTGCTGACTGTTTAAGAGTCTTTTTGTTACTATATTTTAAAATTTGGAGTCCAAAGTCTTATGTCAATAAAATATTAGGAGGGTTCAATTTCAGAGTAGATTCATGAAAGAAGTGTTTTCACACATGCTGTTTTCACCGTGGGTTCTTTAGAGAGGCTGCAAGTATATTTTCCACAGTTCAAAGTTTTATTAAATGATATAATTTGGGTCTCAAGATTGCACTCTTTTAGTGAAAATATCCTATGTAGAACTATTTCCATGATGGATGTATAAAACTGGAGGCAGCTCAACTCTACCTGGGATCCTTGGCATACAGTGAATTTTTAATAGAATCTATGCATTTACATCTGCACATCATTTAGCGAAATCTCAAATGCCATGCACAATTATGTTTTCCACAAATTTATTAATATTAATTTTACTTTGGTAAATTAATTATACATATGTTAATAGCAGGGTTATTCAAGTTAAGGGTTAATTGTTAAAAAATATAAAATGAAGTATAACACCCACTGTATTATATAAAGTGTAATTGAGTTTTGGCTTAAGCTTGAGCTGCCATAGCGAAATACCACTGACTACCTTAAGAGAAATTTATTTTCTCACTATTTTGGAGGCTGGCAAATCTAAGTTTAAGTTGCTGGCCAATTTCATTCCTGGTGAGAATTCTCTTCCTGGTTTGCAGAGAAGGCTGCTTTCTCACTGTATCCTCACATGGTAGAGGGACAGCTTGGGTGTCTTTTCCTCTTCCTATAGGGCATCAGAGTATCTGATTAGAGCCCCACCCTTATGTCCTCATTAACCCTTTATCACTTTCTCTCCAAATACAGTCCAGTAACATTGGAGCTAGGGCCTCGACATATGGATATGAGGTGAGGGGAGCACAAACATTCAGTCCGTAATGGATATCAAGATTTCTTTGTGACCCTACACACTAGTAAATTGTGTCAGCTGATATCTATGTACTTTAATTTGAACATTTTGGGTTTTATTCTTATTTCATCAGTTATTTATTTAGTGCTAAATATTCAGTCTCCATCCTAGACAGGAGAGGACAGAGATTGAGAAATGCTACCCACATCTCAAGGAACTCCCGATCAACATTGTTCTGTAAGATACAAATATGGACGGTTCTGTGAGAATGCAGATTGGCATATGCATCATACATGGAGCAGAGTGGGATTCAAACCGCTGAAGCAGAGGTGAGGAGTGGCCTGGATAGGAGACAGCATTCTCAGAGGTACAGAAAGTGATGGCACAATGAGGAAAATGTTATGACTGCAAAAGAATGATAAAAAGTTGTTATCGATATAATAGGGCAGGGCCATTTGATGAGGAGAGTTATCTGCTGAATTTAAAAAAACAAATTTTATTTGTTTATTTTGGAAGAGAGAGAGAGAGTGAGTGGGGGAGGGGCAGAGAGAGAGGGAGAGACCAAATCCCAAGCAGCCTCTGCACTATCAGTGCGGAGCCCGTCACAGGGCTAGAACTCAGGAATTGTGATATCATGACCTGAGCTATAACCAGGGTCTGATGCTTCACTGACTAGGCCACCAGGGGCCCCTCTGCTAAGTTTCTAAGACCGACGTGGAAAGCCATTTGTCTTGAAATTTAGCACCCAAACAAAAGAATTGTTGTTATTTTAAATGATCATTCATTTAAAAAGCTGTCATTATAATAATTGAAAAACGATGCCATATTATAAGGTGTCTAATTTATCAGCCAATAGTAAAATTGCTAATTAAATAATCATCACAATTTTCTGGTGTTAAGGATGTAGTAAGATGGAGGCCATTGTGGCTAAAAGGACAATTTTATTAATTCTGAGAAAACCTGAAATTATTGAGCTGGGTTTCTAGGTGTAAGACACTGTGTTCAATGAATTACATATATTATCTCATCCCGGGCTTGCCATAACTCTGTGAGACAGATACTGTTATCTCCATTTAACAGATGAGGAATTTAAGCCTCAGTAAGATTCAAGAATTTAACCAAATTCCCTCAGCTAATAAGTGAGATTCCAGTCACATGTATCTGACTTTAAAGTCCACTCACTTTCCATTATTTTACCCTGCTCCTCTTGAGAAAGTAACTTAGATTATATTAACTTGCAATATGTAATTGATTGAGGATTTTCGCTCGGTGGCCCTCAGTGGAGAGATTTAGGCGACACCAGCCTGGGACACTAGAAGAACGTCAGTCTAAAAAGAGTTGGCAAAATGGGCAAGGTATTAGCTGCAATTCTTCTTTAGTCTTCTAAAGAAACGAACCACAATGAGTCACTAACAAACTTTCAGGTTCTTTCTTGCTTTTATAGTGTGATTTCTGTTTCAGTGAACTCAAAAGAATTAATTTTCTCTCTAACATTATAACTTTCGATCATATTACATGTAAGATATTTTACTTTAAAGCAATGTATTATTATCATTGTGAGTATTATCTTTCCTTTAAAAAAGTACACTAAAATCCAATTTCCTTAAATATTATTAAAATTCACATTGTATACTATTTGTAAAAATTATATACACATTAAAACTTTATTGAAAACATCCTTGAATGTTTTAAAATATCTGCAACCTTATGGGCTCAGTGTTTGGGAGACTGTGGTAGACACACTCGAAGGAGATTCTCAATTAGGCCCCGGGTGAGTCCCAGTGGAACATGTGATTTGCTTTTTAACCAATCAAAACTGCCAGCCACTAAATCTGTCACATCTATTATAAACCTTGTGGCAGGATTTAATCTGATCTGTTTTATTGTTTGTTTTTGTTTGTTTGTTTGCCATCTAGAATGTAATTTCCATGAAAGAGGAGATTTGTGTGTTTTGCTCACTTTTATTCTTCTTGCTTTTATAGCAATGCCTGGAATGTTGTTGGAGCTCAATAAATCTTTGCTGAATAAATTATTTATTTACATATCGTTTACTTGGTTGGCTTTTCTATCTAAACCTAATGTACTTCTTTTTTCATTTTTTTAAAACTTAACAGACTTCTTCTTTTTTTTTTTTAACGTTTATTTATTTTTGAGACAGAGAGAGACAGAGCGTGAACAGGGGAGGGGCAGAGAGAGAGGGAGACACAGAATCTGAAACAGGCTCCAGGCTCTGAGCTGTCAGCACAGAGCCTGATGTGGGGCTCGAACTCATGAACTGCAAGACCATGACCTGAGCCGAAGTCAGACACTCAACCAACTGAGCCATCCAGGCGCCCCATAAACTTAACAGACTTCTTAATGAATACTCCCTGAGAGCAGGAAAATTATCATCTGTCCTTTGCTCTTCTACATTAAATATATTGAGTAGTATTTAGTACATAATAAATAATAATTAAAATTTATTCAATAAATACTACTTAATGATAATAATATTTATACATCACTTTACATATTAATATATTGTAACATACAAATTTGCCAATATATTTACATAAAGGGCTATTCATATAATCTGACCATACAAAGTTCATTTCTATCTGATTTGTTTCTCACAGTAACCCGAAAAGGTAAATATTACTACTTTGGGAAAACTATAGACTGTAATAGCTTTAAGCAATGGAAGAATAGACTTGAGGGCAATTGATCTTAGAAAATGAAGACTTTTAAATGAAGAAAGACATAGTTACTTTTGTTTGTAGTCTTGTGCATAACCTGGGCTCATTTTCCATCATCATAGCCTTGAAATGATTCTTGCATCTTATCACGAAGCCTCATTACATATAGGATGCGGCCTTAACTCGATGTACCCAAAGGTACATCTGCTTCTCAGCTAATGACCTACCATATTCATCTATTTGCTTAGTTCAAGGCCCTGGAATAATCCTTAATTTGACCTTTTCCTTTACCGATCCCATCCATCTCATCAGTGAGTGCTGGCAGCTCTCCTCTATGTTCACCATCTCCTCTGTTACCATTTAGGACAAACCACCACTAATTGTCAATGGACACTTCTGATATCTGTCTGGCTAGTTTCCCTATTCCATACATTCTCATTCACAGTTCAGTCAGCTGCTAACTTCTGTTTTAAACATGTAATTAGGACCGTATTACTTTATTTTTAAATATCAACCAATAGATTCCCATTCTTAAAATGAAATGGTAATCTTTTCCATGTCTTATGCTATGACACTGTACCTGAGCTGTTTAACTTTTAGATCTCGAGTTGTATAACTTTTATTCTCATACAATTTGGTGTGTCCATGTTGGCTTTCATTCCGTTCCTCTAACATGCCTACCTCTTCCTCCAGTTCTTGGTGCTTGTTCTTTCTCTGGCTCCAGCCCTTTGAGTGGTGAATTCCTTCCCTTCATTCTGGTCTCAAGTCTGATATTTCTTCTTAGCAAGATCTTCATTTACTGTGCTATTTAGTGTTGCCAACTGTTGACTACACCCATCAATCACACTGTATCACTTAATTATACTTACTCTTTTCATGATATTATCACTATCTAAAATCTTATTACCTATTTGTTGACTTGTTTATTGCCAAATCGTCCTGCTGGATTGTCAGTTCCATGAAAAAGATTGCTTTTTCTATTGTTCACCTTGTTATTCTGAGCATTTTGAGCAGTATCTGGCACATATAACAACAAATATTTGTCAAATAAGTGAACATATGAACTTAACCTAATGAATGTACAATACCTTTTTTAAAATGCAATCTGATAATGTCACTACCTGTTTAAAATCCTACAGTGGCTCCCCATCACTGGTAGAACCATTCTTTAGTTTTAAATATGCTGTCTCTCATTATTCTTGAATACGCTTCCTTTGAAGAGAGACTGATTAAATTCCTAACTGAATATTTACCAGGTCCTCAGTCTGTAGCAGTATAAAACCTGAGGAATTTATAAACCCTTCAGGTATGGCTGACATTTCTGAGTTGTTTTTATTTAAATTTTTTTTCATTGCCACACCCCAACTTGTTTTTGGGGAGGGGGTTATTCTCAAATTTTTCTTCTATTACTGCAATTAACTATTTTATATATTTTTTTAACATTTATTTATCCTTGAGAGACAGAGAGAGGCAGAGCATGAGCAGGGGAGGGGGAGAGAGAGATACAGAATCTGAAGCAGGCTCCAGGCTCTGAGCTATTTGTCAGCACAGAGCCTGACGTGGGGCTCGAGCTCACGAACTGCAAGACCATGACCTGAGCCGAAGTTAGACACTCAACCAACTGAGCCACCCAGGCACCCCCTGCAATTAACTATTTTAGAAGTTGCTTTTCTTTATCAGGAATATTTGGTTATTGCAAATAAATTTGAATAAAACCTGGGATCAACATTGTCCAAACTAAACTAACCCTTGTACTCAAAGGGAAACATAATCTAGAAACCAAAACTAATCAAAGGTAACTCAATCCTTATTTTATTCTTTAGTGAGAAATGTGTGTTCTTAAAACAAGTGTGGAGTCCAACCACAAGCCACTCCAACCTAGGCCACTTTGAAGATTATTTTGAGTTACAAAGCAATTGAAACCCAGCAGAATCAGGAAAAGCTCTTTACTTCCCCCTCCTCAACTGCCTGAAAAGAACTTAGAGAAACAGCTCCAGGAAGAGAGCTATCACCATACATAATAACAATATGGCATAAACTAGAGGTGGTAGACAGAAAGAAACCTAGCAAAACCTGTTTGACCAAAGTCCTCTATGTCCCATTGCTTCTGAGAGGACCAGCAAACATTTGTTTACCAAGTATTTACTTTTTCATCTTTCTGTGAAGTGCATTCCTTCCCTTTGAAGTTCCAGACTCTACCCCCTTTTGAGTTCCGAAAGACATATATACCTCTTTTTGCATGACCGTCTTTAGAATTTCCATGTGAATTCTCCATGTATACAAGATTAAATTTTATTTTCTCCTGTTAATCTGTCTCATGTCAATTTGATTCTAAGCTCAGCTAGAAGCACCTTGAAGGGAATAGGAAATTTTTGCTCCCTAACACAAGCAAATGTGTCTGATTAATACTTACTTTAATACCTTTCACATGGTGGCAGCTACTCTCTCTATAAAGTGCTATGTATGTAAAATACTATGTGCCATGCTTCATTGTATTCTAATCATTTTACATATATGAATAATCTAATTCTTGCAACTCCATGAATTAATTATTTTTATAATTCTTAACGCTAAACAAGCATTTATCTAGTACTTTTTTATTGTTGTCTTTTGGATTAAAAACAAAATAGAAGAAACAATTCATGACTTCAAAGATTTTAAAACTAGCTGGAAATGTTATAAAGCATACATATATATATGTTCATTTTCTCACCATCCTATTTTGTAACCAAATATTGGATCTGATGTTACAGACTCAAAGGAATATGGTTGCTTGACATCATATGTCTAGGTGATATTTCTATAATTGGAATAGTGCCAGACATCAAGTCCCTTAAGGCAACAGGTGATAAACCTAACTCGGGCATGGGAGAAGAAACCTGAGTCTGGCAAATAGGCTCCTGTTCAGTTTCTGTCACAGACTTCCCAATCTGACTTAATTTATTAAGGACCCTGGATACTAATATCCAGCATTCTAACTCTTAGGAATTGTGTAGATACAAAATTGGCTTCAGTTACATCAGTGTACTAAGACCCAAACACCCAAGGCTACACCAGATGGTAGGTAGGACTTCTCTGGTCTTTACAAGGTGGTTAGAAATGTGATATGTGGAGAAGCAGTGTAGAAGGGTAGATAGAGCAATTGAACTGGTTTAGACATTATAGATAAAGGCATTTGAGGTATCAATGACATATTAAATCTTTTTAAAGAAATCTTTGTTGGAAATAGTGGGAGTCTGTATGGCTATATTACCTACATCTTTCACTTTAGTGTACATATAAAATGCATTGTTTTGAAAGATACTACTGTAAGAAATTGTGTATTTAAGGTTGAAGATGTAGTTTTAAAATATTAAATTTTAATGTTTATAATAATCTCGTAATTATCTTTTAAATATCCTTAAACTTCATGTTAGCAGGCGTTATAAATTTCTATTGAAATTCTTCAGCAAAATAAAGTGTAGATATAGTCACATTGGAGTAGGTGCATTATGTTTTCTTTAAGTACATGAATATTAAATCCTTTTGAAATCTGATTATATGTAAATGACATGCAATTCTCCTAATTCTATCTTGGCAGCCATCAATATTGATAAGAAGAATAACTACATTAGACTTAAATAATATCTGAATCTGTAGTTACATTACAAGAGAAATATCAAAAGACAAATATAATCTTAATTTGTCTTAAAACTAATTTGCAAAAGCTAAATTAATACAAAGAATTTAACAATCTTACCTCTTTCCTTTTCTATGAAATAAGAATCATTTATTAAGTTAAATTGTTAGTGCATGAGTTAAAAATATTTAGTTTTAGAATGTTCCTGTTTGGGAGTTTATACATTCAAGACAGAGTGAATATAAGGAACATTGTTATGAAATATAAGTCATCCTATATTGACTTATAAGTTAAAAGAAAGTCAGTCCAGCTTCTATAAAAGTCTATGTGGGATGAAGACATACTAGAGTTTTAACAATAATCTTTTTAAATGCATACTAGTTTAGAAAATAACTATTAACGAAGGTATGATAAGTACATTGAGTAGTTCGTATTGTTGATATTTAAAAGCTATGTGTAGAGGTCCCATAATATCTAAGGCAATAACAATTATTATAGCATAAAAAAAGCACTAATGTGATATGATTAATTATTGTTTTCATTTAAACATATTCTAAACAGTGCATTTAGTTGAATCCAAAAAACCTCATTATAATGGCTATTTTTGGTTTCTTAGGACACACTGATTGCCATCTTCATGATTTTAAATGTGGAGTTCAACAGTTCTAATTAAAAATGCCATGAAGTAAAGTTGAAGAAAACTTTGAATTATAAATGAGTAATATATGTATTATGACAAGATTATAGTGTTCACTGTTTATGAATGTTTTATATTTGAAAAATACTCAATGTTTAGATTTCATTGCTTAATCAATACATTTTACCATAAAGATTATTACATTGTTTTATTATGACTACAGTGAAATTTTGTTTATAAGAAATTTGTTTATAAGAAATCATATTTAATATTTATTATATACAACAGTTCTTAAAATTATAAAAGTTATTATTATATACTCTAACATAAACATTAGAAGCCTAAATATATTATTAGAAATTGCATTTTATTTATTATGTAAGCGTGATACAATAAGAAATGTATTTTTGGTCTTTGTCTTTAGTTCCTGACACAGAGTTTCTAAAATCCTAAAACAGAGTGACAGGAGTGCTGGGAGCATCTTTTGTTATTCATGATCCTTTTTCAACCATACTTGTGTTTATGCTAATAAGGTGATGTTTAGACTTTTAGAGGGCTCCTAGATAGCTTCAAGATGGGCTCTAGTCTGTGGAAAGACCAAGGCATGATTAGAGGGTTGAAACCTTTTAGTCTCATCCCTGGACTCTAGGGAGTGCAGAGGGGCTGAAGCCTGGTAGTCACCAATGGCCAGTGGTTTAACCAACCATGTCTATGTAATGAAATCTCTGTAAAAACCCTAAATGATGAGGATTGGAGAAGTTCTGAGTTGGTGAATACACTGATAGTGGGATGGTTATGGCTTCAAGTGGGCATAAAAGCTCCATGCCCTTACCCCATTCCTTGTGCTGTGCATCTCTTCCATTTGGCTTGTTCTGAGTTTTGTCCTTTACAATAAACTAGTAATAGTAAAGCACTTTCTTGAGTTCCAGGGGTCATTCTAACAAACTGTCAAATGGATTTATACCAATCGATCAGAAGTACAGGAGGCATGGGAGTTTCGATTGGCATCTGCAGTGCAAAGGCAGTTTTGTGGGACTGAATCCTCAACCTGTAGAGTCTGCATTAATTTTGGATAGTTAGTGTCAGAGGTCAATTGAATTGCACATATGCACTTGGTGTCCAGAACATTGGAGAATTGGTTGATGTGAGGAAAAACCCACACATGTGATGACAAAAATGCTGTGAACCAAAAACAGTTCATAGCCTCTCACACTATATGCATGTAAATATGATACCTTTATCAAGAATTAGACGTAAAGAACTATTCTTGCTGTTGAAGATATTCTAAAGGAAAAAAAGGGCCTTGGCTTAAAAACTATCATGCAATCATGTTTTTAGAAGATGTACCAGAAGGCCAAAATCTAGTCCAAAAAGTCTTCATCCGTATGAGTAAGAAAAGTGTTTAGTTTGTACAGCTTACACTCCAAAAAAAGTCAAGCTATACAGACATAATAATTGCAAAATTACTAAAGTCATATATCTTCTCTTTGCCAACATACATTGTTTCATACCTAGGTCAATATACGATTTTTAGTTTCCATGTCCAGGATATTTTTTGTAATCTCTTGAGAAAGATGGTATTTTATAAATATTAAAGAAAATCACTGTATGTATTATGAAAAAAATTAAAAATATAAAAATTTAGTCATTTTAACATTTCTTGAAGGAGAATTTTAATCTTATTTAGCTTAGCTCAGAAGTATTATAATTTGAGAAAGGGCATCTCCCTGTAATCAAATGTTTTAAAAATAAGCTTATGAATGGTATTGATATAATGTGATTATATAATGTTAGAAGTCTTATGAAAATAAAATAAAGTATAAACAATAAAAAAAGTAAACATCTATTCAAAACCTCAAAAAAGATTTCTTGAGTTTATAATTAAAGTAGTTTTCGAGGTGCCTGGGTGGCTTAGTCAGACGTTAGCTCAGGTCATGTTCTCGAAGTTCATGAGTTTGAACCCTGCATCGGGCTCTGTGCTGACAGCTTAGAGTCTTAAGCCTGCTTTGGATTCTGTGTCTCCCTTGCTCTCTGCACCTTCCTCACTCACACTCTATCTTTCAGTCTCTCTCTCTCTCTCAAAAATAAATAAACATTAAAAATATTTATAATTAAAGCAGTATTTCAAATCAATGGGAAAAAGATGAATTCTTTAATAAGTGGTTTGGAAAATTGGCTGAATTTGAGAAAAAGAGCTTGATTCCCTCCTACATGCTGTACACAAAATTGAATTTTAGAGGAAATAAAGAGAAAAATAAACAGTCTAAACTATAAAACTATTCATAAAAAATAAATGCAAATATCTTGAAAATTTTGGAGTAGAAAATGTTTTCTTAAGTAGACACAAATTAGAATTCATAAAGTAAATGACTAATAAGGATAACTAATAATTTTTAGCGTATATTCATCAAAGATGGTATAAGCAATGCTAACAGATAAAGGCTAGAATAAGTAGAGTTGCTATTATTAACAAACAGTAAATATGCATGATATAAAAATTGCTTATAGTGCTATGCAAAAACCTAGAATTAACCTTGTATGAAAATGTATAAAAGTGGTATAAATGTGCAATTCTAAAAAAGTCCATAGATTCCGATTAAAATATTAAACAATCCACAATTTCACATATACTTATCAGTGAAAACAGTAGAGATACAGCATCCCACATTTAACTACGGGAAAAGTTAAAAAGAAAAAAAAAAGAAAAGAAAAAAGACAAAAAAATTCAGACTGCTCATTTTTTGCCAAGAACTGGATTGGGATTCCAACAAGGTACTCTCCTGACACTATCAGAGAGAATGCAAAATTAGACTAACCTAAGGAAGTGCATTATTTTCACCTCAGCAATTTTTTTCCTTTCTCTTTTTCTTTTTCTGTTTTATATTTTAGTTAGTTAACATACAGTGCTTTATTGGTTTCAGAAGTAGAATTCAGTGATTCATCCCTTACATAAGACACCCAGCGCTCATCACAAGTGCCCTCCTTAATACTCATCACCCATCAGTTTGTTCTCTATAGTTAAGAGTCTGTTTTGGTTTGTTTCCCTTTCTTTTCTTCCCCCGCTTTTTATCTCACCTCAGCAATTCTACTTCTAAAATCAATCTAACGGAAATACACTTATACACAGAGATGTGTGTAAAAGGATGTTTATTGCAGCATTGTCTGTAATAAAAGGAAAAACATTCTGACAATTCAGTTAGAAAAATGGTTAAAGAATATATGGCATATCCATGCTGCTTAAATACAATTAATTAGACCTTTATGTTGACACAGAAAGATGTTTAAGATCTGTTTTTAAATGAAAAAGCAAGTTGTCAAACCATATGCATAGTATGATCCTATTAGCATAAAATATGTATATATAAATGTCCTTCATGAACATGAAAAGGACTGGATGGAACACCAAATTTAATCTCTAGTTATGGGATATAAATGGTAGATGCGGAGGGAGGGTGCTGGCAAGAGAGGACATTCACTTGCTAATACTATTCTCTATCTGATAATTTTTTAAAAATGCAGGTTAGTTATACATCATTTATGAGACAAAAATGAAAAGTGCCTGCCCTCAAAAATGTATTTAATGTTCTGTTAAGAACCTTAATAGAAAACTCTCATATTTATCTCTTTCAAATATAAATACCTTGGTATCCAATTTTCCAAAAAGGATGGCTCAATTTATTTGTCTGAATGACTCTGGGAAGATCTGGGTGAGTGAATTAGATAACTTCAATATTATATCTGATTAATTATTAAATCACTGTTTAAAAACAACCACGTTGTAGAAAATGTGGTGCTACTTTGGAATTAACTCGCTATGCAAATTTGTGTTGAACGTTTCCCTCCAACAAATATCCTCAGTCATCAACATGAGGGAAACATGCTTCTCTGTCAAATGTTTTATTTTCTTCCCGTTTGTCATAATGCTTTCTCATGAAATGTTACCTAGTTGGAGCAACATGGTTGACATTTCTTTGCTAATAGGCCAGTTTGCACCAGACATTTGTGTGAGTGGAATATCAGAATGACCAGCAAAGTAATATCTAGCAACACTTGATATCAAGATTGCAAAAATGAACTGAAGGTAGAAAAACCTATATTCATGCTAAATAAATATTTTTTTCCGTTAGTCTGTAGCGCCACCCAGTGTTATAGAATTCTCTATGGAACCCTCTACAAAGTAGGCTATTGTGCCAAGGCGGAAAGGGACACAAATGACACTATGTGAGCTCCATAGTTCTTCCCTTTATGGAACTTTGTTGTTGGAAAAAAAAATCCAGGAAAATTGTTACAGTTTTATTAATTCATTGTGTATTTCAAAGTAAGATATTCCAAAGAGATGATTCCAGAGGCCATTATAGCTTCAGGCATACTTTATACTTCTGTATGCCTAAAATGAAAGCTTTCTTTTGAATTAAATTACAGATGAAAATGAGAATACATTTACAGAAAGAAACAGTGCAAGTTTTAGTTTTCTGTAGTGACTTTTACCATAAGGATCTGATGCTGAAGAGAGATGCTAGTTGGCAATTAGGCAACACAGAGCATAAATATTCATGTTAAGGAAGATCTAAAAAATAAAAAAAAAAGTAATGAAAAAGACATTTCTTCATTACTTAATTGCTGAAGTGATAAAGAAAATATAACATTTCATCTAAGTCCTCAGAACTTATGTAGATTTCTTCTAAGATAAATTCTAAGATAAATTACACTCTATACATCTAAGATAAATTACACTCTATATTTCTCTTTTTATTGTTTCTTGAGTGTTCTTCAAGACTCTATTCCACCTTGTCTTACTTCCTTTAAAAATTGTGTCTAAGGCTTCTCTTTTAGAAGGTCAAAATCACATCAAACTTGGAACTTCTAACAGTCACATCAAACTTGGAACTTCTAAAACTCAATTTTTCTCATTAACATTGCTCTCTTTCCACATTCTATCTCTGGCACTAACAATGTTTTATTTTCCTCTACTTGAAATAGTTCAGTCAGCACTTAGCAAACATAACCAGTTGCTATCATTCTTGCAGGTGTTATCCTCATCACTATGGTCATTACGTTTCACTGCTCTGTCTTGTATTTCTCAGGTCCTGTCTCCTGGTATGTTGACTCCTTTTTGCTGTCTTTCTTGGTTTGACCTTTTCATTCCTATGCCATCATTATGATTTAGACCCTTCTAATCTCATACTGCCATTGCAATTTTCTCCTACCTAATCTCTCTGTTGATCACATTTTCTTCTTACAATCTAACTTGCACAGAACAAAATTAACGTATTGAAAAATGTTCTCTTTGCCTTTCCAAATAGACTGCAACTCTTTGAATGTAAGAAATATACCTTTCATTATATACTCTCAGTATTTGGCACTATATATTTATTTGACCTATGATATGTTGCCATGAAGTAACTAAACAGTAATCAGAGTGAACAACTGATTCCCAGCAGAACTGTGTTATGTAGAAAGATTCATGCTTTTTACATTGGTTTGTCATTGGAGATCACTCCTGAGATGAAAACACATGTCAATTTTTTTTTTTTCCCACCAAAGATAGTTTAAAAATTCTTTCACTTACGGCTGCCTGGGTGGCTCAGTTAGGTGTCCGACTCATGATTTTGACTCAGGTCATGATCTCACTGTTTGTGAGATCGAGCCCCACATGGGGCTCTGCCCTGATTGCACAGAGTCTGCCTGGAATTCTCTCTGCCTCTCTTTCTGCCTCTCCCTCACTTGTGCTCTCTCTCACTCTCTCTCTCAAAAATAGTTAAATAGACATTTAAAAAAATTATTTTACCTATCCTAAGCAGAACGGAAACATAGACTCTCTGAGAGAAATACACTTTGCAGAATCTGGTTAGAACAAAAGGAGAGAAGTATTATATAACAATTACCAAGATTAAGAAGGAAAAGAGGGGCACCTGATAACTTAGTTGGTCAATCGCCCAACTTCTGCTCAGGGCATGCTCTCCCAGTTTGTGAGTTTGAGCCCCACGTTGGGCTCTGTGCTGACAGCTCAGAGCCTGGAATCTGCTTCCAATTCTGTGTCTCCCTCTCTTTTCCCTTCCCCCACTCACACTCTGTGTGTCTCTCTCTCTCAAAACTAAATAAACAATAAAAAAGATGAAAATAATAATGACTATCTTAGATTAATGGTGAAAGACTCAAAGACTCAAGACATATGTAAAACATGTGTCCAGGCAACCAGGGATAACAACAGGATCAAATGTAGACAAAATGAAGACAAGTCAGACAAGTCCGAAGCACACTCTTATTTCAACTAGTTTAGTTCTATCCTCTGTTTCTCGATAAGGAGCAAATAGAAGCTGTTGTTGAAGTATATTTAATCATTGTTATTAATTTTATCTATTTATACAGTGAACTTTACATTTCAGTAACTGTGTTTAAACTCCTTCCTTTTTAGTGAATATTTTTATTGTCTTTATATAGTCCTTTACTAAAGATCCTTTATTGCATCTAGATATCTGAAAAAAAAACAGATGTTCCTGGATATTTAGAGTCAAAGCTTTGATGTCTAGATTAGGATGGGGAACATATACTTGTGGGAAACATCAGCAATAGTGAGCTCTCAGGAGTTTTCTGGTGAAGATAACTTTGTTAATACTTCAAGCTTCCTCTTTTCTTCCAAACATGACAAAACTAAAAATTTAAAAATACATATATTTTCACAAATAGTTGCTAATCCCATGAGTATGCTTGTGTTAAGGATTCTAAGTAAGTAGAGACGTTGTATTTCAACTCCTCTGACGTACAATATTGGATGGCAAAACTGGGGCATGGACAAGAACCAGCCACTCAACATGAAAATTGGGCTGGAATAAGACTCCTTATTTATGCAAGAAAAGAGACTAAAAAAGCTGTGATAATTTCTAGGTACTATGGTTTTTTATAAAGCTGCTTGTCTTGAAAACAGGAAGAAAATGAAGAAATCATCCTAGACCCTGTCTACCTGTTAACTCAGCAACTAGATCTAGAATAGCCCTGAGTCATTACAGTATGAGAGTTGGCATAATACTTGGTTCCAGAATAGAATAGGGTCTGGGAATCCAACCCAGGTAGAGGCAAATGTAAAACCACTGGACAAAGATGGAAGAAGAGGTATTGGGGGGAGGGTTTCCCATGTGAGATTTGTTCAAATATTCCAGGTATGTGAGGAATGCTAACATGAAAAAATTGATCAACAAAATGAACAATAAAAAAGTAAAAGCAATTAAATAACATACAAAAATTAGGGACATTTCAAAATGACTTTAAAGTATGTTGAAGATACTAAAAGAGAAAATGGAAAAAAAATAACATCCCTAAAATCATTAAGAAACTATGAAACAAAGAGAGACATACTCCTGTAAGAACTGATGTATATTAAAATAAAATTATAGATTGTATTAATATTGCTTTTCAGCCTTTTGGCTAAGATCAAGTATTGTGAGTATTAAAATACAGTAACTGATAAAAAAAACACTCCCTACAACACTACAGTCTTCAAACACAAAGAAAAATATATTGAATAGGAAAATATACTGAGTGGTGCATCTGGAATGCAGCCTAGAATGATAAAGAAATTAAAAATTAGGAAGGCAAATTGGGAGTTACAGAGAATATACTTGTGACTCAACCATACCAAATGTGAGAGAACGGTGTGAGGAAAAGCTTATCTAAAGTGAAAATGCCTAAGAATTTTTCTGAATTGAGAATTATCTTAGCCTTCAGATTGAAAGTACACACAGACTTCTATAAAGGATAAATACAGTTATCCTTGACCACACAGTGATACTGTAGAACAGTAAGGAAAAAAAAAAAAAAAAAAACAACCTTAAAACTATCAGAGAGAGAAAAGAAAAATTGACTACTAAGGAATAATAAATAGTCTGAAAACAAACTTCTTGTCAACAAAAATAAATGCCAATGGATTATTAAATTCAAAGAACTGAGAGAAAATAGACACAAACATGGATACAGGCACACAGGATCCTTTTTGGTTGTGTCAACTGCTAGACTTCATATTTGATTTGACTTCCCTTACATAAAAGAAAACATAAACAAAGAAAATAACATTAAAAAATCCTTACATACAGTAATATATTATTGAGAAAATACAATTGTAAAACTCCAATTATCCAGCTGTTACATCTAGATCCTATTTATACTTTAGAAATTTCTATGACCTTAAATGGCACATTTAGAACCAGTATTATAAATTATTTTCTGCAATTAAAAAAATTAATGGAGTAATCTATTTAAATTATAGTCACATAGGGAAATTAGTCATTAGGACCCAGCTATTTATTGCTTATAACAAAACCACTCCAAATCTAATGTCTTAAAAGAACAGTTTATTTTGTTCACAATTTAAAGCATGGGACTTTGGAAGATGAGTTGTTGGATGCTTTGTATTTGAATGTTGTCTGTCAGGGCTATCAAAGCTGGAAGTTTCACTTTCAAGATAACCTTTTGCTTACATGTCAGATTTCTTGGAGCTCCTTGGACTTGATCTCTCTCTTCCCATGTAATTTCATTTTCTAGGACTTCTACAAGTGTCTTGGGCTTTTATAGCTCTATTAAAGAAACCAGTTGTCACATTCAACTTCCGGCTTGGTGTCTTCCGTGGTTCTATCAGTTCATTAAAAACATGATCTATTTTCCATATTTCATTAGCCTTTCCACTAGTAGGTAGTACTATCAACTGTGTCTAGTCTGAGTATGATTTTCTCACTATCTTTCCACATTTCTCTTGTGGGGTTCCTCTTGCTGCCTTGTTATGGCAGCACCCTGCTTTTAGTTACCAAGCTCCTTATGAGTAATTAATAACAAACCATACTGAAGTATAACTTTGTAAAAATAATTTCATTTTGCCTAAATTTTTGTGGCAAAGATTTTGGAAAATTTATTTTAAGTGGCTTATTTTTGATCTACGTGGTGTTGGTTAAGATGGCTGAGGATTGGAGTTTCAATTTCAAGATGGCTTTTTAACCTTGATGATTCAGATTTCCCCATTTCTTTTCTTTATCTCTGTTTCTGTCTCTGCACTATCCCTCTTCCCCCTTTCTCCACATGATAGCTCCCCCTCCATGAGCCTAAACTTGATATTTTTCACAGCATGGTGGTGCCAGGGTAGCTGCACTTCATGAAACTGAGTAGATTCCAAGTGGCAAACTATAGAAGATTTCAAGCTAGTTAATGTTGACCCATGTTTTGTCACAGTGTTCCTTCTGTTGTATTCTATTGGTCAATGCCATTACAAGTCGACCAGGTTAAAAGGGATTGAGAGATACACTGTCTTTTAATGAGACAGTGATGAATTCATATTACAGATAAGTATGTCTGATAGGAGATAATGTTGGGATCTTCCTTGGAAAATACAATCTGTCACAATTATCATCCTATAATATAACTCAAACATAAAAATAATGAAACATTCATGCAGACAATTGTCTTAGTCTATTAGGGCTACCTTAAGAAAATACCACACACTGCGTGGCTTATAACCAACAGAAATTTATTTCTGATAGTTCTGGAGTCTGGAAGTCTGAGATTAGGTGCCAGCATGACTGAATTCTGATGGAGATTTTCTTTAGGGTGGCAGAGTGCCAACTTTTCAATGCATCCTCACATGATAGAGATCAGAGAGGGGAAGGAAAATCTCTCATAACTCTTATAGGAACACTAATGCCATTCATGAGGGCTCCTTCCTCATGAGCTAATTACTTCCCCAAAGCTCCCCCCTCCTAATACCACCATCTTGGATATTAGGTTCTCAACGTATGAATTTTGAGGATACAAAAACATTCAGGCCATAACAACAATTGAAGTTAACACCTTACCTTGCTAATATGCATATCCTAAGAAAATTAGAATTTTCTGAACAAACTTTGTGAAAATTGGCAGGTATTTGACAGACTTTAATCAAAATGTAACTCCAGCTGAAATATTATGAAGTCATATTTTAGTATATCAATATATAGTAGAATATCTATGCATGGTAAATGCAGGATTTTAGGAAAGACATGTCTTGTTATAAAAATAATATCTTAAATAACAAAAAATAATTAAATTTTATTTGTCCTTTTAGCTTTTTCCATTAACTAAAGCACTATAATTTTCTTGAATTGCATGATTCAATTGAATTTAAAAAGAATCGGATATGAGGCAACGTGGATAGTTTAAAAACAAAACTGATAATCCACATCACATTATTATTAAAATAATACTTCTGTGAATGAGATTTTACATTATATTGGAAAAACAATTCATTAGGTTTACCCAATGTAAAAGGATAGCAGAATGCTTTCATATTTGGAAGATACTATTTATGGGCTGAATGTTGATCAACATTAAGATCTGGCATTAATGGTAGATACAAGATTTCTTTTCCTACCTTTGAAGTTTTCTATGTGTTTGACCTCTTCCTTTCAGTTTTATAATATGTGACTATTAGTTCAGCATTGTTGTTTGGTTTCACTTTATCATTGATCATATCCATAATATATCATCAGATTGTGAAGTCACAGCAGCCAATTAATTTTACAGGGCTGCTTTCTTATGTGCCCATTAAAACTCTGTTTTATTTTCAGTGTTTCATCAATGCAGTTATTTAATTATAGTTCCATTTAAGATTTATACATTTTATTTATTATATGCCATTATTGGAAAAATCCACCTCATGAAATGTAATAGAGTAAGCAAACAATCATTAGAAATCCTTTAAAATCACAGTTGAAATGGTTCTAATAAAATGGTTAAAAACAAGGTATATTCAATTTAATTTTCTAGGCACTGCTGTGTTTCAGGTAACTCACCAAGGGAATGTGGTGATTTAATTGTCTGGATAGCGCAGCAAGAGATCCTGTGAAGTTAGATTGAAGTTGGCTCTGTAGTATCTTGCTACTGTTTCACAAAAATATACACTTTCTTTGGATACTCAGCATGATATTCAGCAAGCATAGATGTGAGAGGCTAACAGAGAAGAAATGCTGTTATTTATTATTCACTACTTTCCTGGGGTCCCTTGACACTTGGAGTTAACATACTTCCATAGGAATATTTAACTGTCAACGGTTCATTCCAGGTAAAACCCAATCAGACAATGTACTTGTCAAGAAAAACAGCATTAAAAGCTTGAGCTTTTATCAGTTTAAATCCTTTTTTTTAATGGCTAAACAAAGGCTTTGTGAATAATTCCTATGTTCCTTGAAAATATATCAGAATTTATCTCCCCAAATCTGTACAATCAATTCTCAAATTTCTATAGGCACATTATCCATATTATCAAAATATCTTTAGTAAAATAAATGTTCTTTTTAACATTTATTTTATTCGTTATTATTATTATTATTACTGTTATTGAGAGAGAGAAAGAGAGAGAAAGAGAATGAGAGAGAGCAAGCAGGGGCAGGGGGCAGAGAGAAAGGGAAAAAGAGAATGCCAAGCAGGCTCCCTGTCAGTGTGGGGCTCGATCCCACTGATGAGGAAGCATGGGTCAAGCTGAGGGCAAAGTACAGCCTAACAGCAGTCACCCCCTCCCTGCATCATGGGATATGTCTGATATTCCTCAGACACTCCTGGCTACCCAAGAACAAAGGAAAGGAATTTAAGTGCTTGCCATGGTGATGTGGGAAATTAAGGCAAAGGAAAAATTAAATTCCCTTACTTCCGACAGCCCATTGACAAGTCCTTGAAACTCAGACTGACTTCCCTCTATCAGCTCAGCTGCCTCGATGAGGACAATTTGCTAGCGGCAAAAGAGAATCTTAGCTTAACATTATCCCTACCTTGAGGATCCTGTGTCTACTTTAACATATAAAAATTCCTTTGGAAACCTCCTTTACCTCAACTCCCACAAGATATATGCCGGCAATTATATTCCAAGCTTATGGCCCCCTGATATAAATCTGAAGGGTCTCATGACTGAGGTTTTTCTAAACATTAATAAATGCCATTTCCCTAGCAACAGCTAGCCCTTCGAGGTCCTGGAAACCTTGCTTCCGAAATTCCTTAGAGACTTATTCTATCTCTAACCCACTGCCAACCTGAGGGTATGTAATCAGTTACCCACCACAACCCCAGTACAGCTCTTCCTGCCCGTGGGTCCCGTCCTAGTGCTTTAATAAAATCACCTTTTTGCACCAAAGACAACTTCCAGAATTATTTCTTGGCCATCAGCTCTGGACCACCCCACCACCCCACCACCCCACCATCACCCCAAAACTTCATCACCAGGAACTGTGAGATCATGATCTGAGCCAAAATCAAGAGCTAGACACCTAATGCTTAAACCATGGAGCCACCCTCGTACCCCATCAAACAAATGCTCCTGATTGCAACTTAAATGTTTGCTTTGTTACACTTATTCAGTCTTCATTTACAAATACTTTGAAAAGACTCTAAGACCAAGTAGAAGGGGATACACTTACTTAAGTCTGTGATCCACACAAGATGTGTAATCAGTGTTCTATGGATATGTGCTTAAGAAAACATTGTGTAGTCCTCACATGCTGATTCTGTACTCATTTTTTTTTTTTCTGGAAGGGGGAGTCTGTAATGAGATATAGAGTTTTAATTTTCATTCTCATTACTGAAAAAGAAATATATATTTATGTTGGCTGTTGCATTAGTCTTTTTCTTATGATATAACAAATTACCACAGACTTAGTGGATCAAAACAACACACTAATTATCATGAGTCAGGAGTCTAGGCAAAGCTTAGCTGTGTTAAAGAGAAACCAGAGCTGGATAGTAGTTAAAGCAGTAAAGACCTATTCTACTCAGGACTATTATAATGAGGGAAAAGATAACTTAGTATAGAACTGGATTCTAAATGCAGCATGAACAAGTGGGGATTTATACCCAGGAGTAGTTGGGGGTCAAGGAATGGAAAATTACTAACAGGAACCATCAAGGGTAAGGAGAAATTCTGGCTAAATCAGCTCGACGGGATTCTTGCTGCAGGCAGGCTAGGATGATCAGACACAAACTGGAGTGGGGGGGGGCGTGGGGTGGGGGGTGGTTTAAGAAATTTGATCAGATATCCAAGATGATCAGATATCAAGAGTGAAGAATCTTGCTAAATTGACTCAGCAGGATTTTTGCTGAAATTGGGCAATGCAAAAATGGACAAGGAAGTTTCAATGGTCAATGCCTAGATGAGAAGAATCTGACTAAAGTTTGGTCAAGGAGAATATCTTGTCAGCAGGATCCTCTGCTTATATTCTTATTTTGAGTCTGGAACAAAGGCTCCAGCCAGACTACATTTTCATCAGAGTTTCCGCTAGGAAAAAAAAATCACTTCCAAACCCCCTCAGATAGCTAGTAGAATTTATGTCCTTGTGACTGTGGTACTCATGGCAGCTGACTTCTTTGAGGCCAGCAGGAGAGTGAGTCTCTGATTTTAAAGAAGGCACTAGACCCTCTTTCAAGGGCTTTAACCTGGTTAAGTCAGGATCAATCAGGATAATCTGCCTTTTGAGAAACTCATAATCAAGTGGTTTAAGACCTTAATTGTATCTGCAAAATTCCTTCATCTTTGCCACATTCTGTTGGCTTGAAGCAAGTCAGGCTCTGATCCCACTCAAGAGGAAGGAATTATACAAGGCTCTGAGTCACTGGAGGTCACTCTATGCTGTGTCCACTATAGCTATTTTAGGAGAAACTGTATCATAGGCAAAATGAGTCTTGACTCTGAATATTCATGAGTCATGTTCTTCTATGAAAAACCTGTAAGTGTTACTTATCAAAAATTTTAAGGACAAGGTAAAGAAATGGTCATGATGGGCAGTATGACACATGTTTATCTTTGCTTACAATTAAACATTTAACAAATGTATATATGTATAATTGATGAGTAAAGGGCATTAACTATATTTTCACCTGATTTTTTTTAACAACAAGAATGTTAATGGTAACTTTCTACATCAGGACATAGATTTCAAAATCACAGCGTCAATCACAACACAATCAATAAAAATCAAGAATTTTAGTTCCATGACCTCACATATTATTTTAGAATATGGCAAACCAGAAGCAGCCTAGCTTTTCTTTTCTCCCACTACTTCCCACCACCCACATTTGCCACAGTCCAGTTGAACTCTTTTTTTCATCTGTGTCCCTTGTTTGGTGATTTCTATATTTTTACTGACAGTATTGCAACCACATAGAATGCTATATTCTTCTGTCCATTTATTCAAACCCTACCTCTCCTTCAAGGACAACCTTTAAAGCAACTTATCACAGGACACCATTTTTTGCAGAACCTCCAGCCAATAGAAATGTCTCCCTTTTCTGAACTCTCATAGTTCTCTTTTAGGATATCACTTTAATGCACTTATAACTCTACTTTTAATAGAGGTGTTTGTGTTTGCGTGAAAAAGTGTAACATGTTTCATAGCATTTCAGAGACTTATTAAGCACTCAGTGAATTATAAATTACACACCACACACACACACACACACATTTTTTTCCTTCCATACTTCTTTTTTAATGTTTATTTATTTACTTTGAGAGAGAGAGAGAGAGCACACTTGTGAGTAAGGGAGGCACAGAAGGAGAGGGAGAGAGAGAATCCCAAGCAGGTTCTACACTCAGCACAGAGCCTGACATGGGGCTCAATCTCATGACTGGGAGATCACAGCCTGAGCCAATATCAAGAGTCCAGGGCTTAACCAACTGAGCCACCCAGGAGCCCCTCCTTCCATACTTATAAGTCAATGTTTTCTATTTTATGACATCAATCACATTGCCTTATATAACCATAAGTAAGGCATAAAAAATGATTGTGTTTTTTTTGCATTTAATAGTAATGCACCATATTTTAAATTAGGACATTTTATTAATATGTAAATGTATTATAAAATAAATTTCAAAAGGTGAACATGGGCACATGATATTACTAGCTGTTCTTCAAAATAGTGGAGTAAAAGGTAAAATGTAATTTTGGATGTTAATCATAGAATAAGTCAATAATATTTTCTTCTGGTTTACACTGATTTATCATTGCTCCTTCATAGCCTCTGACGACATTCAAATTTAATTATTTTAAATTTTCAAAACTTTAACTTGGGCTTTTTGGAATTATTTTATTTAAGTTACCTTGTTCTATTGTCTTCCTAACAGTATGTATATATTGAGAGTATGATGGCTCCCATCAAGGAATTTTGTAAAATGTGTCTTCATATTAGGTTTTGCTCAACAATTTAGTACATTTATTTTACCTTTTATTAAACTTTTCCTTTATACTTTTAATGAGAGGATTGCCTTTTGGTATTTTAGGCTGTTATAATCTGGTACTTTTTTCATCATTATCTCCTGGATATTTGCTATCTTCCAAAGCCCAAAATTCAATAGGTAAAAAACACATATATATGGCAATCCTCTGTATGTATGTGTTTAAAATCTATTTTGACCTTTCTCACTTTCATATCAGCCAATAGCTATTCCAGGCACAGCTATCCATATATTCACTTTCCAAGTGGCAAAGTTTACTTTCCTTATCTTCCATTAGACCTTTCCCAAGCCATATGATGTTAACCTCGATAGCACTTTAAAATTGCCACTTTTAGACCATTTCTCTCTGCTGATATTTTTTGTCCATTTAACTTTTATATTACTCTTCCCAAAAGCACAGATTTCAGATTTCTGTCTCTAAGTTGCCACCTAAGGGAATTTTCTAGTATTGTTTCTATCATTGCTGTTCTTACATATCACTCCAAAAGGAGGAAAGTGACAGATGTTGATTATTTTTTCCTGCCAAGTCTGTGTTTACTCTCTGATTTGACTAGTTTTTTTCTAACACTAATATTTTTATCCAAATGTGCCTTTGAACAAAACAATTATTTATCCCTTTATAAATTCACTTTTCCTGGTTCACAATTTATTCTGTTCCTCTTAACCTTTAACTCTTATACATTATATAATTCTCATGTCTCCCAGTCTTTTGTCATAATTTAACTTATACTTTTGCAGATCTCTATACATCATTCCAGTCTTTTTCTTCAGTGTTTCTTTGACTATCTTTGCCTCTTATTCCCAGTCTCCTCTTATCTGTGTATTTTCTCTTGCTCATATCAAAACTGGAATAGACAAGCCAACTATAAAATGTCAAGATGTCAGTTTCCTTCATCAGGCATCATCTGCCAAGTTTCCTTCTATCTAAAAAATTACTAACAATTTTTCTTTGCATATTTGGCATTCATTTTGTGTTCAAAATACAGGCTTCTCTGGGAGAAGACCAGTCGGTTGGAATCCTCACTGTAGTAAACCTGAGATGCCATATTTCTGTGGTATAATAACATAATTATGCCATGGTAAATATTTTTTTCTCAAAAGACCAGGGGTTTATTTACAATAAAACTTTGTTTTGGGGGTCACCTCAGTAGCTCAGTTGGTTAAATGTCCAACTTTGGCTCAGGTCATGATCTCACTGTTCCTGTGTTCAAGCCCCACGTCAGGTTCACCGTACCAGTGCAGAGCCTGCTTTGGATCTTCTGTCTCCCTCTCTTTCTGCTGCTCCCCTGCTTGTGCTCTCTCTCTCTCTCTCTCAAAAATAAATAAATAAGCATTAAAAAAAAAACCCTTGTGGTTTAATGAAAGTCTGGATTCAGAATACTAATGATTAAATCCACACTCTAAAATTAAGGTATTGATTACAAAGTAATCTCATGTTAAAACACTCTTTAAAAACACATTGTCATAGAAGTTGTAAGACTTGGAAAAAAAGGCAGGATCATCACCAAATTTATGTTCATCATAGGCAAAATCCTTTGAAGCCATGAGAAAGTATGTAATGTAAGTATTCAATTAATTTATGTGCTAAATTATATAAATCCCCTGCTCTCATGAACCTAACATTTCTACACAGATGAAAAACAACAAACAAACAAACAAGTGACCACATAAATATGTAAAAACCATAGTGAGCTAACTGGTCATAATAAACATGGAGAAATAAAAAGAAAGGAAGGGGTTGTGAGGTTTTAGCAATGGAGATCAAGGTAAATGGTACTTTACAATTTTAAATAGGTTGTTCACTGAGAACATGAAGCTTTCGCAAAGACCTAGAGCAAGTGAGGGAGAATCCATGAGGATATCTTTATAAATCATGTCCCAGACAGAGGAATAAATAAGTAGTAAAGCCCTAAAATGGGATTAGGTGTTCAACAAACTACAAGGATGTTGTAGACTCTGGGTTTGGAGTTCTCTCTTGTCCAGTGAGAAAGTGGGATAC
Organism: Panthera uncia; assembly: GCF_023721935.1. NCBI lineage: Eukaryota > Metazoa > Chordata > Mammalia > Carnivora > Felidae > Panthera > Panthera uncia. The sequence continues at coordinate 49,724,875 of NC_064811.1, forward strand.
AGGATTAAAAATTCGAGAGAGGCTAATGTCTAGGAGGAGACAAGAGCCCAGAGTAAGTGTCCTTGCTTTGTTTTTATTAGGATCAGAAGGCTTACAAACATGGTGATGGATGTGCACAAAGAAACAGTGAAATTGTGAACATTAACTCATAAGCATGAGGGAAAGGGGGTTTTGAAGATACACGGTGTTAGGGGTTTGGGTCAATACAAAACAAAATCCTGGTGCTGGACAGGAGGTTGTTTACAGTAGATGTGAGGCCCCACCTGTGTTTACCTAAACTGGTCTGGGGACAAGAAAGACACAGCATGATACCTCAGGGTCAACAAGGCACCTTTTGTTTGCTAATTAGCTCCACTCTGGGCAACATCACCCGGCTATGATCTATAGCACTATTTACCTATTTACCAAATTTGGTCCTTCCTTCCTGTGAAAGCATCCTTCTGCTGTTATACTAAGTTGGAGAGCATTTCCGCCCTGAATACCTAATCATGTTTACTTCATCTTAGATGTTTTCACCCTGAGATTCCCTATTTCTATACCTGTGTCCTATACTGGGGGCCTTTGCCCTGTTTACCTAATCTTGTTTATCCAAATTTGGGTGTGTATATCCTATGACTTTGTATTTCTTTATGCCTCGTTAACCCATCAGTGAAAGCTCAGGGAATTCCTAAGCTTATTCCCCACACAAGGAGGCCAATGTGTGGACAGCAGAATGATCAAGGCAAAGTGAGTAGGAGATGAGATTAAGTAGATAATGCCGGCCAGATAAATTAAGTGTTTGTATGTTTTTATAAGGGCTTTGGGCTTAACTGTAAGTGAAACTTGAAGTCATTGCAGGCTTTCAGTCAGAAAAAGACATAATTGAACTCCATTTGTTTCAAAATTTTGTTGTGGAAGGCAATACACTACAGAAAACTATTCAAAACACGAATAATAAAAAGTACATGACATGTAATTGCTATATTGTATTGCAAAAACCTATGTAAACAGAATTTTGCTAGGTTCCCCAGATGCACTGACTGCCTTTTGAATGAAAATCTCCCTTCCTGCACTTTGAATAATCATTATCTTGACTTTTATGGTAATCATCTCCTTGCTCTATAGGTATACCAAACAGGTGTGTGTCTCTAAGCATTGTAATGAACTTGTTTGAAATTTGTGTGCATGGAATTCAGCACTCTCCATATTGTTTTCTGCCAATTTCTTTTTTTTTTAAATTTTTTTTAACGTTTATTTATTTTTGAGACAGAGAGAGACAGAGCATGAACGGGGGAGGGGCAGAGAGAGAGGGAGACACAGAATCAGAAGCAGGATCCAGGCTCTGAGCCATCAGCCCAGAGCTCAACGAGGGGCTCGAACTCACGGACCGTGAGATCGTGACCTGAGCCGAAGTCGGACGCTCAACCGACTGAGCCACCCAGGCGCCCCTCTGCCAATTTCTTTAACTCAACATTAAAAAAAAAAAAAACAAAATTAGAAAAAAAAATCTCATGTAGAAATACATAGATGTAATTAGTTCATTTGCATTGTTCTATAAATCAGGTTTTGTAATTATTTTTCTACTTTTTTATTTTTAAGGCTTCCAGTTTGGGAATATTATGAACAATGCTGCTATCAGCAATTATGTAAATGTATCTTGGATTACATAGCACATATTTTTATTAGCTAATACTTAGGGGTAGAGTTGAGAGTCCACAGAGTATGTAGTTTTACCTTTATGGATATTGACAAACTTTCACAAAGTGATTTTCAATTACATCGTCATCAGTATTAAGAGACAATTGCTCCACTTCAGAAATATTTGGTATTATTGGTCTTTATTTTTTCTTAAGTTTGCAGCAAACTTTATTGAATATGACCTCTGTTGGTTAATTTACTTTTGTTTGTTTATTACGAAGTTTTGCATTTTTAAGAGCAGTTTTAGGTTCACAGCAAAATTAAGGGGAAGATACAGAGATTTCCCATATATCTCCTGCCCCCATACATGCATAACCTGCCGCATTAGCAATATCTCCCACCACCATGGTGTATTTCTTACAATTGATGAGTTACTTTGAAACATCATTATCACCTCAAATCCATAGTTTACATTATGTTTTACTCCTGTTGGTGTACATGCTATGGATTGGGACAAATGCATAATGACATTTATTCATCATTATAGTGTCACACAGAGTATTTTCACTGCCCTAAGGTCGACTTTGTGAAAATCCATCACGCTTGTAAGCCTTCTGATCCTAATAAAAACAGAGCAAGGACCCTTATCAGTACTCTTTTCTCCTCCTGGACATTAGCCTCTCTCACACTTTAATCCTGCATCCCGCTCTCTTGCTGGACAGGAGAGAACTACAGGCCCAGAATCGACAACATGGAACATCTTTGCATATGCTTATTTGCCATCTGTATATCTTTGGCCCATTTTTAATCAAGTGCTTTTTTTTTTTTAATTATCATTGAGTTTTAAGAGATCTTTATATATTTTGGATAATAGCCATTTATCTGACATGTCTTCTGCAAAATTTTCTTCCAATGTGCCTTGTTTTCTCATTTTCTTAACATTGTTTTTTATGGAACAGAAGTTTTTAATTTCAATGGAGTGTAACTTGCCAATTATTTCTTTTATGGATTATGCCATTAGTATTGAATCTAAAAGGTCGTTTGGGTTTTTTCTAGGAGGGTTATTTTCTAGGAGTGTAGTAATTTTGTATTTTACTTTAGGTCTGTGATCCACTTTGCACTATTTTTGTGAATAAAATGAGGTTTGTGTTTCGATTCAAATTTTTGCATATGGTTTCATTTTTGTTTGTTGAAATAAGCCTTGCATACTTGGGATAAATCTCACTTAGTAGTGGTGTGTGTGTGTGTGGGTGTGTGGTGTATTACACAGTGTTGCTAATATTTTGTTGAGGATTTTCACGTCTATGTTCATGAGAAATATTGGTTTGTTTCTTTTCTTGTGATGTCTGTGCCTGGTTTTTGTAACATGGTGACCCTGGCCTCATAGAATAAGTTAGAAAGTATTCCCTTTGTTTCTATCCTCAGAAAAAGACTGTAGATAATTGGTGCAATTTTTCCTTAAATGTTTGGTAAGACATTCATCAGCAATCAATGGGCCTTCTGCTTTATTTTTTGGAAGTTTTAAAATTATTGATTTAATTTATTTAACAGATATATGTTTATTCAGTTTGTCTATTTCTTCTTGTGTTAGTTTTGACATATTGTGTCTGTCAAAGAATTTGTCTAAGTTAACAAATTTGTGGGCATGGAGTTGTGCATAGTTTATTATTATTATTGTTATTATTATTATTATTTTAATATTTATGATCTATAGTTATAGCACTTTTTTCATTTGAGATTTTAATCATTTGTATCCTATCTTTTTTCTTAGCCTGTCTAGGCTTATTGATTTTGTTGATCTTTCAAAAAAACAAAAACAAAAACAAAAAAAGAAACAAAACAAAAACAGCTTTCTCTTTCATTTTTGTTTCTATTAGATTCCTCCTTTGAATTTGATTTCTACTTTAGTTCTTTTTTCTCTCTCTCTCTTTTTTTTTTTTTCTGCTTACTTTGGAGTTACTGGTTTTTTTTTAGTTTTCTAAGATGGAAACTTATATTATTGATTTTAGATTATTTTTGTTTTCTAATAATGAATCCAATGCTATAAATTTCCCTCTAAGCACTATTTTCATTTCATCCCACAAATTAGAAGTTGTATGTTTTTTATTTCAAAACATTTTTAAATTTCTATTGAGATTGCTTCTTTGGCTGCTGTATTATTTTATTTATTTATTTATTTATTTATTTATTTACGTTTTTTCTTAATTAAAAAAAATTAATTCCATTATAGCTGACATACAGTGTTATATATAGTTCCAGGTGTAAAATAGAGTGATTTAACAAATATATACATACTCAGTGCTTAAGTGCTTATCATGATAAGTGTACTTTTTAATCCCCATCACCTATTTCACCCACCTCTCCAACAACCTCCCCTCTAATAACTGTAAGTTTATTTTCTATGGTTAAGAATATGTTTCTTGGTTTCTCTCTTTTTTTCTTTTGCTCTTTGTTCTATTTATTAAATTCCACATATGAGTGACATCATATGGTATTTGTCTTTGACTGACCTATTTCACTTACTTCATTTTACTCTATAGCTCCATCCATGTTGTTGCAAAAGGCAAGTTTCCATTCTTTTTATGGCTGAATAGTATTCCATTGTATGTATATAACACATCTTCTTTATCCATTCGTCTGTTGATGGACACTTGGGCTGCTTCCATAATTTGGCTATTGTCAATAATGCTGCAATAAACATAGGCATGCAAGTATTACTTTGAATTAGTGTTTTCATATTTGTTTGGTAAATGCCCAGTAGTGCAATTGCTGGATCATAAGGTGATTCTGTTTTTAACTTTCTGAGGAACTTCCACACTGTTTTCCATAGTAGATGCACCAGTTTGCATTCCCGCCAACAGTACAATAGGGTTCCTTTAGCTCCACATCTTCCTCAACACCTGTTGTTTCCTGTCTTACTAATTTTAGCCACTCTGACAGGTGTGAGGTGATATCTCATTGTAATTTGGATTTGCATTTTCCTAATAAGTAATGGTGAGCATCTTTTCATGTGGCTGTTGGTGATCTATGTCTTTTTTGGAGAAATATATCTGTTCCTGTCTTCTGCCCATTTTTAATTGGATTATTTGTTTTGGGGGTATTGGGCTTTATAAGTTCTTTATATATTTAGGATACTAACCCTTTACTGGATATGTCATTTGCAAACATCTCCTGTTCAATAGGTTGCCTTTTAGTTTTGTTGATTGCTTTCTTTGCTGTGCAGAAGCTTTTTATTTTGATGTAGTCCCAGTAGTTTATTTTTGCTTTCATTTATCTTGCCTCAGGAGACATTATCTAGAAGATTGTTGCTATGGCTGATGTCAAAGAGGTTATTGTCTGTGCTTTCTTCAATGACTTTTATTGTTTTAAGTTTCACATTTATGTCTTTAATCCACTTTGAGTGTATTTTTGCGTATAGTGTAAGAAAGTGGTTCAGTTCCATTATTTGCATGTAGCTGTCCATTTTCCCAACAACATTTGTTGAAGAGACTGTCTTTTCCCCATCATATATTCTTTCCTCTTTTGTCAAAGATTAATTGATCATGTAACTGTGGGTTTATTTTGGGTTTTCTCTTCTGTTCTATTGAGCTATGTGTCTATTTTTGTGCCAATACCATGCTGTTTTGATAACTACAGTTTTATAATATAACTTGGAGCCTGGAATTCTGATGCGTCCAGTTTTGTTTTTGTTTTTCAAGATTGTTATGGCTATTTGAGGTCTTTTGTTGTGCCATACACATTTTAGGATTCTTTGTTCTGGTTCTGTGAAAAATGCTGCTGTTATTTTGATTGGGATTGCATTAAAAGTATAGATTGCTTTGGGTAGTATAGACATTTTAACAATACTTGTGCATCCACTCTGTGAACATGGAATGTCTTTCCATTTCTTTGTGTCATCTTCCAATTCTTTTATCAATGTTATTTTATAACTTTCAGAGTAAACATCTTTCACCTCTTTGGTTAAGTTTATTCCTAGCTATTTTAATATTTTTGGTGCACTTGTAAATGGGATTGTTTTCTTAATTCTCTTTCTGATGTTTCATTATTAGTGTACTGATATGCAACAGCTTCTTGTACATTGATTTTTATATCCTTTGACTTTGCTGAATTCATTTATCAGTTTTAAGTTGGTTTTTTTGGTGCAGTTTGGGGTTTTCTATATATAGTATGATGTCATCTTGACTGCTGTATTACTTAGAAGAGTGTTGTTTAATTTTTAAATATTTTAGGATTTTTCAGTTTTCTTTCTGTTATTGATATAATCCCATTTGAGATCTGAGAGCAGACATTGTGTGATTTTTGTTTTTTAAAGTTATCTAAGGTGCATTTTAGGTTATTACTGATCTTACGTCTGCTGAGTCTGTCCATTTCTGAGAGAAGGTTGTTGAAATCTCCAGTGACAGTGGACTCATCTATTTCTCCTTGCAATTCTACCATTTTTGCCTTACATAGTTTGACATTCTTTTAGGCACATACACATCAAATATTCTTATGTCGTTTTGGAGGATTCATTTCTTTATTATTATGTAATTTCCTTCTTTATTGGTGATAACTTATCTTGCTTTGAAGTCTGCTCTATCTGAAGAGCAACTCCTACTCTCTTTTTATTAGCGTTAGCATAGTATATTTTTTGTCATCCGTTTACTGTTGATCTGTATGTGCCCATATATTTAAAGTGTGTTTCTTGTAGACAACATATAGTTTAGTCTTATTTTTGTTTATCCATTTGACAAACTCTTCCTTTTAATTACGGTATTTAGATTGTTACATTCAAAGTGATTATTGATATATTTACCATAACAATTGCTCTTCTGTATTTGTCGTCCTTGTTTTTTGTTCCTTTTTTTTGTTTCCCATGCTTTTATCATGGTTTTAATTGAGCATTTTATATAATTCAATTTTCTCTCCTTTCTTAGCATATCAGTTTACTTCCCTTTTTACTATTTTTTTTATTGCTTTAGAGTTTTCAGTATACCTATAGAACTAATCCAAGTTCACTTTCAAATAACACTGTACCAGTTCACAGGTAGTGTGAGTGATTTATAATAAAACAATCCTAATTCTTCCCTCCTATTTCTAGTTTCATTGCTGTCATTCATTTTACTTATATATTACATAACCAAATACACATACATAAGATACAGACATAAGTATACATAAGTCAAGCACATTATTAGTATTATTTTGAGTAAACCATTATCTGTTAGTTGAATAAAGAATAAGAAAAATAAAACTTTTTGCTTTGCCTTTGTTTATTCCTTTCTTGATACTCTTCTTTATTGAATGTAGATCCAAGTTTCTGAACTAAATCATTCCCTTCCATCTAACTGAAAATGAATTCCCTCAATTTTTGTTTGTCTGAGAAAGTCTTTTTTTTTTCTCTTTTACTTTTCAAGAATAATTTCTCTGGTAGAATTTCTGGACTGGTAGGGTTTGGTTTACTTGTTTTTTCTTTTGTTTTGCTTTCCTCTCAACACTTTAGATATTTCACTCCATTCTTTTCTTACATGATTTCTGAGATGTCAGATGAATTCTTACTTTTATTCCTCTTAGATAATGGTGGCTTTTTTCACTTCCTTTTGTCTTCTTTTAGGATTTTTTTCATTATCTTTGATTTTCTGTAGTTTGAAGATGATGTGCTTATGTATGGTCTTTTTGGTGGGGAGCATTTCTCTACTTAGCTATCTCTGAGTTTCCTGAATCTGTGATTTGGCATCTGCCATTAGTTTGAAAGAAATGTTCGGAAATAATTATATCAATTATTTCTTCTTCCTCTCTTTCTTCTCCATCTGGTATTCCCATTATGTGTATGTTATGCCTTTTGTACATGTCCCACAGTTTTTCAATTTTCTATTCTGTGCTCTTCAGTCTTTGTTTTGTTTTTTGTTTTTCACAGTTACTATTGATATATCCTTTAGCTCAGAGATTCTTTCCTCAGTTATGTCCAGTCTACTAATAAGCCCGTCAAAGGCCTATTTCATTTCTGTTACAATGTTTTGTTTTGTTTTTGTCTCTAGCACTTCTTTTAGTTCTTTCTTGGATTTTCATCTCTCTGCTTATATTGCCCATCTATTCTTGTACGCTATTCTATCCATTAGAGTCCTTAGCATATTAATCATACTTGTTTTAAATTCTAGGCCTGATAATTCCAACATCCCTGCCATATCTGCTTATGATGATTGTTCTGTGCCTTTAAATTGTGTGTGTGTGGTGTTTAATTTTATTTCTATTTATTTATTTATATTTTACCTTTCGTATGCCCTTGTAATTTTTTTTTCCTGATAACTGGACATAATGTATTGGGTGAAAGTAACTTTTATAAATATGTCTTTAGTAATGTGGTAGCGATGAGTAGGGGAAAAGAATCATTCTATAGTCTTATAATTGGGTCTCAGTCTTTAGTGAGACTATTCCTCTGGACTGTGAACTTCACAAGAGTTTCTCAAATTTTTTTCTCCGCACTCAGGTGAGATAGATGGCTAGAGGGGGCTGAAGTTGTTATTCCTGTTTCTCCATGTGGAAGACTGGGGCCAACTGGAATTGATATCTCCTCTCTCCCAAGTCAATTATGCTCTGATAATATCTACCCCCATGTTAGGCTCTGGTTAGCTAGTTTTATCTGAGGGCAGGCTTTGTTAGGGACAGAGTGCTCTGGTATATTTAAAAATGGTTCCTCTTTCCCTTTTTCTTTGGAAGCAAGAGGGAGTTTTTCTCCAATATTTACTGAGGATAAAAGCTCCTGAGGGTAAAAATTATAAAAGTGTGCCCTCCTCCTCCCATGACTGGGTTCTCCTGGAGTTTTTAACTCTAAGAATTGTCCATGCCAAGCCTTTAGCAATTAGTCAATTACAATTCAAGTTTTCCTAGCTAGTTACTGGTCCCAAAGGTAGATTCTACTCATGAGGCTTTGCTCTTGTCATGACTCCCTGTAATCATCTGTGTGTCTGTGCAATCTCAGGTGTAACAGTTTGCCCTGTGCCCTCCATTTTCTTACAGATTTAAGAAAACTTTTTGATAGTTCATTCTGTTTAGCTCTTACTAGTTAGGACGTGGTAGTGACTTCTAAGCTCCTTCCATGAAGAATTTGGAAAGATTTTCTTCCCCTCCTCCTCCTTCTATAGATGTAGTGCCTAAACCCACCCAACTGTATTCTTTTTTTGTGTGTGTATTTATTTATTTATTTTTATAATTTATTTTTTATTTTTATTTTTTTTGAAATTTACATCCAAATTAGTATATAGTGAAGCAATGATTTCAGGAGTAGATTCCTTAATGCCCCTTACCCATTTAGCCCATCCCCCCTCCCACAACCCCTCCAGCAACCTTCAGTTTGTTCTCCATATTTATGAGTCTCTTTTGTTTTGTCCCCCCCCCCTGTTTTTATATTATTTTTGTTTCCCTTCCCTTATGTTCATCTGTTTTATCTTTTAAATGACCCAGCAATTGCACTACTAGGCATTTATCCAAGGGATACAGGTGTGCTGTTTCTTTTTTTTTTTTTTTACGTTTATTTATTTTTGAGACAGAGAGAGACAGAGCATGAACGGGGGAGGGGCAGAGAGAGAGGGAGACACAGAATCGGAAGCAGGCTCCAGGCTCTGAGCCATCAGCCCAGAGCCCGACTCGGGGCTCGAACTCACGGACCGCGAGATCGTGACCTGAGCTGAAGTCGGACGCTTAACCGACTGAGCCACCCAGGCGCCCCCAGGTGTGCTGTTTGGAAGTGACACATGCACCCCCATGTTTATAGCAGCACTATCAGCAATAGCCAAAATATGGAAAGACCCCAAATGTCCATCGATGGATGAATGGATAAAGAAAATGTGGTATATATATACACAATGGAGTGTTACTCGGCAATCAAAAAGAATGAAATCTTGCCATTTGCAACTACGTGGATGGAACTGGAGGGTATTATGCTAAGTGAAATTAGTCAGTCAGAGAAAGACAAAAATCATATGACTTCCAACTGTATTCTTTTACAGTTCTATAGGTCACACATATGATACTGGTCTCATCGGGATCAATTCAAAGTGTTGATGAGACTGTTTTCCTTTCTGGAATTTCTAGAAAAGAATCTATTTTCTGGCTTATTTAGCTTGATGGCAGAATTTAGGTTTTTTTGTGGTTGTAGGACTGAGAGTTCTTAGCTTCCAGATGCTGCCTGCAATCTTTGGTTCTATTTTTAAAGGTAGCAATGTTGGGTTGAGTCCCTCTCAGACTGAGTCACTTCTACCTCTTTCTTCTTATCATCACATTTCTTTAACATTTTGCCTTTTTTCCCCTCTCTTTATGAGACAGTGATTAGATTGGGCCCACCCAGATAATTCAGGATAACCTCCTTATTATATTAGGTCAACACAGATAATACAGGATAATTTTCCTATTTTAAGATTCTTAACCTTAAACACAACTGCAAAATACCTTTTACCAAATAAAGTAATATATTCACAGTCCCTGGTAATTAAAACATGGTGATCTTTAAGGGAACATTATTCTGCCTATTTATTTCCTAAATTATTATAGTAAGACTGGAAATCTAGTAGAGTTAATTCTTCTATTTTTCATTATTAGAAAGTTCTTTCCTGTTCTTAAATTGTAAAGTAAGTTTGTTTAGTTCTATAAAAAAATATGTGGTCTTTTGTTTGGGATTACATTAAATCTATAGGTCAATTTTAGAAGAATTGGTATTTTACCCTGTTGAGGCATAATCATAAACATATTTTTTTTTATCTTTTCCAGGCTTTTTAAAATTTTTTCTTTAGTTACTCTGAACAAAGTTTCTAGTTGTCTTTAGAGATTGTGTTTTGTTTAATTTATTCCTAAGGATTTCATATATTTTTATTCCATTGTACAATATTTTTTTCAATAAATTAGTTTTAACTCTGATTTCATACTGAAGATCTGTAAACTGTCATTAAAGGTTACTGTCATTCCAGTTGAAAAACTCTTTGTTCTTAGTGCATTTATATATACAGCTTTACCTAACCTATTTGGGGACTTTACTGTCTTTTTCATTAGGTTAATAGCTCAATGATATTGCTTTACATGAGTATTTAACCAAATTATGTCTCTAGTTTCCTGAAATCAGGAATACAATATGTTCAAGGTGATTTCAGTGACAGGTTAATGTACTAAGAATATCATTCTAGGTCCATAATTTAATGAGTAGATTATAAGGAAGAGGGCCCATCATGAAAAATGTGACATCATCACCACTATTACTACCCCGATGTAAGTAATTCATTTTAAAGTTTATGTATTTATGTATGTATGTATGTATTTATTTATTTAGGCTAGGTACAGTGTAATTTATTGTTGGTACATACAAGATAGGGCTCTCCAAACCCCTCCCCTTCTTTAGGGAGACTGGGATGGAAACTATAGAGGTCAGGATATTTTCAGTGTATTGAATGAGTTGGGGCAAGGATTCCACAGCAGCTGAGGGTCTCTTCTTCTTGCTCTCAGTGAGGCTGGTGGTCTAGGGGTTTCTTACTCTTTGGAGGCCATGTTGACAATAAGGTTCACCATCCGGTTGCTGTAACCAAATGCATTGTCATGACAGGAAATGAGCTTGACAGTGTGGTCATTGAGAGCAATGCCAGTCCCAGTGTCGAAGGTGGAAGAGGGGGTGTCACTGTTAAACTCTCAAAGAGAACCTGGTCTTCAGTGTAGCCCAGGATGCTCTTGAGGAGGCCCTCCAATACCTGCTTCACCACTTTCTTGATGTCATCGGATTTAGCAGCTTTCTCCAGACAGCAGGTCAGATCCACAACTGAGATATTGAGGGTGGGTACAGGGAAGGCCATGCCATTGAGCTTCCCATTCAGCTCAGGAATGACCTTGCCTACAGCCTTGATGACACCAGCAGAACCAGGGATTGTGTTCTGGGCAGCCTCTCAACCATCACGCCACAGCATCCCAAAGGGGCCATCCATGGTCTTCTAGGTGGCAGTAATGGCCCCCTTTCCAGCCTTGACTATGCTGTTGTATTTGCCACTGGTGAAATCATACTGGAATATGTAATCATGTAGTTCAGATCAAGAAAGGGTCATTGATGGTGACAATGTCCAACTTGCCAGAGTTAAAAGCAGCCTTGGTGACCAGGCTCTCAATATGGCCAAATCCATTTACTCTGACCTTTACCATCTTGTCTCAGGGATATGACTGGCACTGCACCAGAAGATGCTGCTGTCTGTCAAACAGGGAGGAGCAGAGAGAGACTCATTTCAAATTTTAATTAATACTCCAGTCTCTAAGCATTACATTTCTGTCTAAAATAACTAACATCTTTGTAAATAATGAGGCTGTTCAAGTGGTTTCAAATTTTCATGACAAATACAGTAAAATCTATTTTCTTAAGTTAGTCATTTAAGATTAAGAAAATATATAGCTTTAGGGGTTCCTGAGTGGTTCAGTCGGGTAAGTGTTTGACTTTTGCTCAGGTCATGATCTCATGGCTCCTGAGTTGGGCTTTGAGCTGTCAGCACCTGCTTTGGATTCTTTGTTTCCCTCTCTCTCTCTGCACCTTCCACCCTCCCCTGCATGCTCATGCACACACAAGCTTGCTCTCGCTCTCTCTTCCTCTCTCAAAAATAAACTTTAAAACAATTTTTCAAAAAGGAAAATATATGACTTTAAACATTTCTCACAGTTCTCTTTCACCAACTTTTTCTTATCCATGGATCTTCTCAAGACACTAAACTTCCATTCAAAACAATCTTCTATGAAATCCTCTAATAATCAAGCAACTTCTTGCCTATATGCCTTTTCTATGTTATTTACTCTAGCTAGAATCCTTTGGTCATTCAGCAAAATCTCAAAGAATCTTCAATGTCTCATTAAGTGCATCCTCCTTTACTCACCTCTACAGTCAGAATGAAGCAATTCTGTTTTGTACTCCCTCTCAACCTAATTTTGGCTTTAGTTTGTTAAAACTGTAAACTTCTTAAGGATGAAGATTGTTTCTTACTCAACTTTTCATTCTCTGGGAACAGCAGGTATGCCTTGTGTGTAGTAGGAATTCACTTTTCTTTTTTTTAAAACAAATCAAGCTTTATGTGTATAACATACATTGATTTATAAATTTGGTTATGTTTAGCTGAACGCAAGAAATTAAAATGTCTAAATGGTTGTTTTAGATTTCAGTGATCATAGTTATCATATATAAACTAGACATAGATCAACTTCTATGTTATGCTCAATAAAACAATCTGTGCCTTTTATTCTCATGTCTTTGAACTTGAATTCTGTCAGATTTCAGAGAATAAAGAGATTTAGATCTGTCGGTTCTGGGACCTCTATGAAACATTTGTTTCTCTAAGAAATATGTCTGTGGTTTAGCTGAAGCTAATCTCTCCAGGCCTAAAAAGTACACTGAGCCAGTTTGAAAGGGTCAGGGATAAGAAGTGTAGCCATCCTAAATCCAATATTTGATGAAGAGTCCTAAATAGAGATGCCCCCCATCAGTTTTAAGTGTTCCTGTTCCCCTGCATTATGTAAATGCAAAGCACATCCCAGTGTGGTATCTTTTCAAAGTGAAGAGAATGCATATCTGAGATACATCACTACTCTAAAAAGAAATAAAATAAATTCCATGGAATCCAAGGAGAGTACAGGTCTTATATCCTACAGATGAGTTGGAAAGGTAGATAAACATGAATTTCTGCATTTGAATATCTGAAGCCTTTTATAACATTATATCTTGCTCTCAACACCCAGTTCTTTTTTTGAAAATACTTCTAATATTTTATTTAACAAAAATGTACTCTGAACAACTATATTGTTAAGAGAGATTGGCATGTTAAATAGTATTTCCAAATATAATTTCGTAGAGAGAAATAAGTTGTAAAAGGCAATTCAGTGAACTGGTAAAATGTTTGGAAATACCTAGTAATGTTGCATAAGTGGCTATTGTTAATTCTAATGGAATTAGTTTCCAATGTAATTCTACTTTGGAATCCAATTCCAAAGTAGATTAATATACTTTATTTTTCCCTTCTTTTGGAAATGTTATCATTCTGGTGTTTGCTGTTTATAAATGTTGGAATAGGGGCATTTTTTTCTGTTTCTTCTATTTTGGGCAATATTCATGGAAACTATATCTTTACCTCGTTAGTTTGGAATCGGGAATTATCTAATTTATTATGTTTATTAGAAAGCAATTACTTTTGAATTCATCTCACATATCAGGCACTATTCTAAATTTTTTGACACATTAGTGAACAACAAAAACAAAAAAAAACAGCAAAGTAAATTTAATTACTTGTAATCTACAGTCTAGAAAGGAAATATAGATAAAAATCAATAAATATAATAAATAGGTATATTGTATGTTAAAAGGAGATTATTGCTATAAAAAAAGAAAAATAATAGACCAACTTAAGAGGGATAATAGATGCCAAGGGTGGTAAAGTATAATACCCACCCTTAATGTCCAATAATTATGAAAGTGAGTTTTTTAATTCAGGGTAAGCACTGATAAGGTAAATTTTGAGCAAAATATTGAAGAATGTGATTGTTTTGTTCATGTTGGTTTATGGGAAAAACCTGATAAAGGGGATTTCATGGCATCACACAACTTGCTATTTAAAAAACTATATATTTGAAGGGAAGTGTGTTGCTTATGACAGAACAAGACTCCAAAGTGAAGCTCCTGTATTTTCTATCTTGAGAGTATATTAAGTACCAGGAGATTTGCTTGGATTCTACTTTCCAATCTCATAAGGTAAATATTACTATTCAAGGTAGATATTACTATTCTTTCTTAAAGATGAGAAAATTAGTTTTAGAGAAATTTAAAACAGTTTAATCACTCATTACTAGTAAGTATTGGGACTAGGATTCCAATAAATTCATGTGTGTGTGTGTGTGTGTGTGTGTGTGTGTGAGTTCATTTAAACATTAACCGTCTTTTTGTTATGCAAACTTTTATTTATATAAAATCCCATGAATATAGCTTGTTTTTCTGACTGCTGGTTGTAAGTAAGTTTTTGCATGAAAAGTTCACATTCTGTTTTTAGTAGTTTTAAAATTCATTAATGGGAAGCTAGCCAATGGAATTTTACTCATATCATCTTGTATAATCAGAGTTCAGAGTCATTGTTATTTATTTCCGTACCTATATGAATTAAAATATGCCATAGCTTTGAAACAAAATCTTATATTTGCATCTCTGTGTATTTTAACTTGGTAAGACTGAAAACGTTAATACATTTGATCATGTTAGTCATTTTGGTAATTTACTTGAAACCAATTACCATGTTATGTTTTCCAGTTGCCTATAGTTATAGAAAATCTGAGGTGTTTCCAATTTGTACAGTTAATTGATCACCTATAATACATTGGGGTATAGGTCCCTTCAGTTTGGCCCATGCAAGCCATTCCCCTCCTCTCAATTTATTTTTATACACTATATAAATCGTGTATTTTACATGGTTGTGCTTTGATTCTACTTCAAGTTCTTTGTATTTTAACTTTCCCAGAGAGTAGTTGGTCCCCACTACAATAGATAGCTAATGGTATCTTTTAAGTAAATTTTATTTTAACCAGGTAAACTCCCAGAAATATGCAATCATATTTCTATCTTTGATAAAATTAATTTTAGCATATAAAAAGCTAACTATAATATGTTTAGTATATATTTGTTTAGGCAGCAAAAATTTTCAGTTGTATCATATTCTTTTTATGTATAGTGGAACACAGATTCATCTAAGTTGGATCTTTTGGGGATCTGGGGTAGGAGGAATGAAAGGAAATTTAAGCTGTCTTAATTAACATCATGAAGGATCCAATAACTCATGCTTTTTCAATTTTTTACTGGGTATCTTAGATAGTGACAACAGTAGGTGACTACTTTATCAGATTATATGTTAAATGTTGCAAATTTAAATATTTGTTTATGGTAAAGGAAAATTCACTCTCTGTTTTTTATTTGTCATCCATCAGCCCCAACTAATTCTAATTTTAATTCTACCAAAAGAAGTATTGATACATATTTTCTATGTATCTAATTATATTTCTCTTTAACAAGTATATTCCAATAACAAAGAATCCTTAAAGCATTGATTCCTCTCCATTGTGTTCTATTTGGTGTTTTAAATAACAGCTTCAGATGAAGATATGGTTAGCTTAAAATTTACAAGTACTTTTGGCACTTGGGGAAACTGTCGCAAATCCTTCCCTTTCTTTTTTGTAATTTAAATTTGAGTTAGTTAATATATAGTGCAATATTGGTTTCAGGAGTAGAATTCAATGATTTATCACTTATATACAACACCCAGTGCTTATCACAAGTGCCTGCCCTAATATCTATCACCCATCTAGCCCATCTCCCACCCACCATCCTCCATCAACCCTCAGTTTGTTTTCTGTTAAGAGTTTCTTGTGGTTTGTTTCACTCTCTTCTCTTACCCCACCCTTTGCCATATGCTCATCATTTTTTTTTCTTAAATTCCACATATGAGTGAAATCATATGGAATTTGTTTTTCTCTGATTCACTTCTTTCACTTAGCATAATACATTCTGGCTCTATCCACATCATTGTAAGTTGAAGGATTTCATTCTTTTTGATGGCTGAGTAATATTCCATTGTATGTATACATATATATCCATTTTCTTTATCCATTCATCAGTCAATGGACATCTGGGCTCTCTCCGTAGTTTGGCTATTGTTGATAATGCTGCTATAAACATCAGGGTGCACGTACCCTTTTGAATCTGTATTTTTGTATCCTTTGGGTAAATACCGAGTAGTGCAACTGCTGGGTCATAGGGTAGTTCTATTTCTAGTTTTTTGAGGAGGCTCCATACTGTTCTCCAGAGTGGCTATACCAGTTTGTATTCCCACTAGCAGTGCACAAGGGTTTCCCTTTCTCCTCATCCTCGTTAACACCTGTTGTTTCCTGTGTTGTTAATTATGGCCATTCTGTCAGGTGTGAGGTGGTATCTCACCAAGGTTTTTACTTGTATTTTCCTGATATTGGGTGATGTTGAGCATCTTTCATGTGTCTGTTAGCCATCTGGATGTCTTTGGGAAAATGTCTATTCATGTCTTCTGCCCATGTCTTAACTGGGCTGTTTGGTTTTTGGGTGTTGAGTTTGCTATCAAAGTACCACCAGCATCCTTTGAGGAGCTAGAACAAACAATCCTAAAATTTTTATGGAACCAGAAAACACCCCTAATAGCCAAAAAAAATCCTGAAAAAGAAAAACAAAACTGGAGGCATCATGATTCCAGATGTCAAGCTATATTACAAAGCTGTAGTCATCAGGATAGTATGGTACTGGCACAAAAACAAATACATAGATCAATGGAACAGAATAGAAAGCCCAGAAATTGACCCACAACTATATGGTCAACTAATCTTCAACAAAGCAGGAAAGATTATCCAATGGCAAAAAGTCTCTTCTACAAATGGTATTGGGAAAACTGGATGGCAGCATGCAGAAGAATGGAACTAGACCAGTTTCTTACACTATACACAAAAATAAATTCAAAATGGATGAAAGACCTTACTGTGAGATGGAAAAAGCCATCAAAATCCTAAAGGAGAACACAGGCAGCAACCTCTTTGACCTCAGATGGAGCAACTTCTTACTAGACATGTCACAGAAGGTCAGGGAAACAAAAGCAAACATGAACTATTGAGAATTTATCAAGGTAAAAAGCTTCTCCACAGTGAAGGAAACAATCAACAAAAGTCAAAGGCAGCCTGTGGAATGGAAGAAGATAAAGGGTTTGTATCCGAAATATATAAAGAACTTGTCAAACTCTTCTTACATTTCTGACTTAAACAAAACAAAACAAAACAAAACAAAACAAAACAAAACAAAACAAAAGCAAAAAAAAAAAAAAGCCAAAACTCTAGACTTGTTGATTTTCAGATTGCAATTACTTCTATTAAAGCCATTCTTTCAGGGGCGCCTGGGTGGCTCAGTTGGTTAAGCGACCGACTTCGGCTCAGGTCATGATCTCGCGGTCCGTGAGTTCAAGCCCCGCGTCGGGCTCTGTGCTGACAGCTCAGAGCCTGGAGCCTGCTTCCGATTCTGTGTCTCCCTCTCTCTCTGACCCTGCCCCATTAATGCTCTGTCTCTGTCTCAAAAATAAATACACTTTAAAATAAAAAATAAAAAAAAAAGCCATTCTTTCAGTAATCATTCTCTTCCTAGTTCAGACTTTTGATAGGGGTTTGTGATTCACTTCCCCTATGCCTTTCATACTAAGAGTGACCAGATGTCATGAAATGCGTTTCCTTCACATCCTCCCAATGAAACTTGCATTCTATCATAGATTTATGTTTGGTTGAATGGTACCTTCATCCACCACTTTCTCTATAAATAATCTGGAAGCATTTACTATGTCTAATATATAATTGGTTATATATTATATAAATTCCCCCTTTTGTGTTTTCCCTATCTATTTAATTTTCTCCCCTCTCTTCTATATTTCTAAAATAGACTCTGAACTCTCTCTCTTAAAATCCCTCCAATTTCTCTATATTACTGCTGATATGAAATTTCAAAAACCAAGTCTTATTTTGTTATGGCCCTGCTTAAATTTCATTTGTATTATACTACCTGTAAACTAAACTAACTAACTAACTAACTAACTAAATAAATAAATAAATAAAATACCTTGCATTGGCATTTAGGTCTTTCCATGGTCTATGATCTAGCTATGTATCAAGTCTCATCCTGTCACTATGAGACACATCCTATATAGTGATATTTTCTTAAATATGTTGTGTTGTAATTCTTTCTTGAAATATAATTTCCCTTCTATTAGACCTTAAAGGTACTGAAGAGTTGAATTTTATTCCACTTATCTTTGGATCCAGGTGTTTCATTCAGGGCCTGACACATTCTTGTTTTGACATTGTGAATATTCTTCTTCTTTTCAATATTATATATTTTGACTTAAGAAGTATTTCTAAAGGTCGCTGTAGTTGAACAGATTATTGGATAAAGGAAAATGAGCCATGATACGAGAATCAGAGGGGCTGGATCATTAATGCAGCCCTACTGCCTACATGACTGTATATACCCCAGGTTCATTATGCATAGATAAGAATAATCCTACACTGCCTACTTTCAGGTTGTGAGGATCACAAATAATGACATTTGTAAAGATACTTTATGCCTAGTAAAGTTACATAAAAATAAGATGTATTACTGCTATTAAAACTAGGGGAAAACACTGAAATCTATTTTACCTTCTCAGTAAACACAGTAATACAAATGACAATAGGGTTGTTTAAACAAGAGTGTTACTGAAATATATTCCTTCTCTGAAAGAAGCTTTCTGCCTTATGATACTTCTGATTCCTTTTTTTATGTTCTCATGGAGATGTCTCTGTGTGTGTGTGTGTGTGTGTGTGTGTGTGTGTGTGTGATAACTTACTATGACAGGGCACAGGTATGAGTTTCTCCTGTATACTACCCAAGGATTTGATAAAACTATGCTCATTTGATTTATGATTTACATACATAGAACCAAAATTTAATCATTTTTAGGACTCCCTTATTATTTCTACCATAGAAATACATCATATAAAATAGTAAATTAAAATTCTATGAAGTGAAAATTTCAAGATCAGGGTGCTGATTCATTTAAAAAAAAACCTCAATGACAAACAAATCAGGGGAAAAGGACTAAAACGATTTTTTTGTGAATTATGTAAGTTTCTAAAAACCAAAGATTCAAAAAGTTCTTGCCTCTCAGATACTTTTTTTTTTAAGGGGAAGCAGGTGGGGAGGACAGGTTGAGACATTGATGGATGTCTCATTAATCCAGAAATTAAACCAGAAAGCAGGTTTCTGAGTCCTGAATATATCTTGCCAATTATCAACAGTAGCTTTGCCTTCACCCTCAGTCCATTGCTTTAGTGTGGAAACAGACCCAACAAGTGATGTTGCTGTTGCCTGGGGACACTGACGTGACCCAGGAAGTGTTGTCTGTGAGAAAGTGACAGTGGTACTACCTGTAGCAGTAATGATTAATTGCTGTGAGGTCTGAGTGAAAGCATTTATCAGAATGTTAAACCTTTGAGATCAATTTTGGGGGCAGAAGAAGGCACTGTTACAATAACCACTTCCTATTTTCTCCCATTCTGCTTTCATTTTATGATTCGATCCCATAAATTCATCTTGTATGTGCTAATATAAAGCAACAGTAGTTCTTCATCTAATATTTTGCAAATAATCCTTTTTCCTTACTAATTTTCAAAACAATGTCCTTAGTATTTACACATGTATAGAATTAAAATGATTACAATTTGATTTAGTGACATTGCGTTCATTTTAGTCACAATTTTACTATTTTTTTTTAAGAGTGATATAGAGCTGGTCAGTTTTATATCCCTTTCAAATCTCCTTATTCTTTCCCTTTTTGAGCCTCAGTTCATAAATTAAACAGAAAACAAAACAAAAACAGGTAAAAGAGGCCCCAGCGCCGCACTGGGAAACCGTCTAAACAGTGGCGAGGCAGGGCGGGGCGCGCCCCCTGTGTGCAGAGCGGACTCTGGGCACGCTCTCGGCTTGGGTCCTGCAGGTGCTGGTGTCGTTAGTGTCCCAGCCCAGTGAAGAGCTGCCGGGCCTGGGTGTTCATGGGGGAACCTGGGAGAGACGGTATAAAATCCAGTCTTCGGATGCAGAGACTCAGGAGCTGCTGAACACAACACTCGAGGATCCAGGCGCCGTGGACTTGGAGAAAGTGGCCAATGTGACTGTGAACCATTCTCAGCAGGACTGCGTGTTCAGTAAAGAAGAGGAACCCATGTGCTATGCCATCATTCAGGCCAAGAGCAAGCGAGCAGGCCTACCGGTGGGGACTCAACTGGCTGCATTAGGAGTACCAGGCTCAGGAGCAGCTGTGAGCCGCCGTGGGACGGCTGTGTCACCTTCATCTGCAAATCTCCCTTGGTCATTCCCTGAGCACCTTCCTTTCCGGATTCAGAGATTGGAGAAGACACCAAACTCTGCCCCCAGCGTTTCATCAGCTTCTCCCGCATAACTTCCCACCTGGGCCAGGCAGAGAAAGGTAGCTTCTAACAACCTCTGCACTGTGTAACCGCTGGTGCAATAGCCATCTTGGTGCCTCAGTTTTCCCCATCTTTAAAATGGGCCATAGCTACTGGTGGGATACTTTGGCATCTCAAGGAGCAGAACACAAATCACCTCTGAAACTGCTTTTTGTGCACTTTGTCCAAGGACCACTTCAGAATCAAACCTATTTCCAGTGGGTTTTAATAAATAGTAGTATCACATCACCAGCGATACCAGTTCAGGGTGCGAATTTTCTAATAAACCTTTTCTACTATTAAAAATATGTAAGAAAACAAAGGAATTACTTAGTGAAAGATTGTTGAAGTCAAATCCATGTCTGAAAATATTATTGTCGAATTTAATTACAAGTTGCTTTTGGAAAAGGAATCAATATTGGTATTTTTATTCTCTTCCACTTACTATTCTGACTCACCTTTAGCAATATCAAAAATATTAACCTGTTAATGAGCACTTGTTACCTGAGTCTGCACTAGAAGCTTTATAGGCAATTTCATATTTAATTTCACAACTATGCTGTAGATGATAGCATTGAGGCCCAGAATGACTAATTTTCCCTTATTCACACAGTTCATCTAACTAATGGAACAGGAAATTTCATTAAGATCTGTCTGACTCTAAAATCAGTGCTCTTTTTGTATTACTAAACAGAGCCTCTCCAGTATTAGCTTCTAAAAATCATTTTCTATATTAGTACTCTATTTTGTACTTTGTGAGATTTTTCAAACGACTTTCCTCTTTCATTTTTCTCCAAAGATACTTAGTGCAGGGAATGTTAGGGCACATTAGGCGACCAGACAAAAGAAAGAGGTCTGGGATCTGAGACTCACATTTCAATCATGACTCAACAGATTTTAGACAGTGAAGCCGCTCGCACAACCCCAGCACTCTGGGCCTTCATTTTCATACATATAAATTGAAGATAATAAACCAGATCTTTCCTGAGGATTCAATGAGATAATATGTAAAATATTAACAGCATGTAACACGGTGCTTCACAAACTGGCCTACTTAATAAGTTTATTATTATGTGACATTTGATATAACATTTGGATTTTTTTACTTAAATATAATTTTTTGGAGAGGAGCTACTAAATATGACGTGTATATCCTAGAAATAAACAATCATTTTACCACAAACGATATAGAAACTCTTATACATGTGCATGAGAAAACATCTACAAAAATTTTAGTTTTAACATAGTTTGTAATGGAAAAATATTGGAATCAACCAAAATGTCCATCAACTGGACATTGAATAAATAATTGTGAGGTGATCAGCATCAACATAGACAAATCTTGCAAAACATGAGTGAAAAAAAGTAAATTGCCAAAGGATACTTAGGTCCGATACAATTTATATAAAGTTTAAAAAGTATGAAATACAATGCTAAATGTTGTTTACAGATACATACCTTAATAGTTTAGATATTAAAACATTTGTATGAATGATGTACACCAAAATATATGTGTATGATTTTGTAAGGGCCTTTCAAATCACTGACATTTTTTTTCCTCCTTGATAACATTTTTTTATTCAGAGATTTCTGAAAGTGGTTGTAACATAAGAGAGCCTCTGGGAAAAAAAAAGAAACTTGTTCCCAGTATTGAGACATGAATGACAGGACCAGTGAGTAGAGGTCCCTGGATAGAAAAGCATGACGGTGAATAACTTCTGTCCTTATTAAATGCAGTAATTTCCAGAAAGAAAGCCATTACTTTACAGATTATACATGCAAGCCCTTTAAATTTTGATAACTTATGTGTATTTTAGTTTAGCTAAGAGGGACATGTTTTTTGCTGATTTTAACACGTCAGTTAATTTGGTATTGCATGGACACAGTTTTATGAAGCATAGAGAGATTTTTCTGAATAATATCACATTGTCTATTTTTACTTCTAAAAATGTATTAAGTGATACAATGTTTGAATGGTCACTAGTGGGACACAGCCAGTCATGTGTTGGTAATTGTTTAACAACCAGTTCTTTGGAATAGACATATACACACACATACCCCTCCTGACACAGAAAACCACAGGGCCTTTTTATTTTTCTGGTTTAGTAGTCTTTCTGCTTTTTCTTTTCTCCACTCAAATTCACAGTTTACAAAGCCACAACATTTCATTCTCAAATGCAATTTAAAATCACTCAATGATTTTCAAGGATTTTCTACCACTTAACAAAGCACTTTACGTAACATTCAAGGGTGGCCATGATGTGCCCTCTGACTATTTCCCAGACACATCTTCAGTCATGCTGTGACTTGCATTTTATGTTTCTGAGGCCCATATTAATTTGGTTTCCCGCAGGTACAACAAGGCAACATTTTTTAGCATTTGCTCTCCTTTTTTTTCAAATTCTTATTTAAATTTCAGTTAGTTAGCATACAATATAATATTAGTTTCAGGTGTACGATATAGTGCTTCATACATTACTGCCTTTTATTTCTGGAATATTCTCTTCTGAATCTAAATAAACAATCCTTGCTCTCTCTGAATCTAAATAAACAATCCTTGCTCACCTACAAAAATTCAGCCTAACTGTCACTTCCTTTGGGAAGTTTTTTTTTCTGTCCAACTTCGTCTGGAATAGCTGTCCTCTCCTGTTCACATACTCTGCACACTTTTGTGATCATTGCATTTATCTCCTCCCCTAGGATGGATGTTCCTTGAAATTACATCATGAGACTTATTGTCAGAATTAAACCCTGTAACTAAATAGGTCACGCGTTCAATTGATATTTATTTAAAAGATAAGTAAATGAAAAAGTCAAATATACCAAAGAAAAGTTTTCTGATATTTCCCACTGGAGCAGAAGGTCTATATACATTATAAGTGTTTGGAAATTTTGAGGAAAATGGGAATAATATGGTCACCGTTTTCATTTTGTATACTTTAATATTCTCTTAAGAAGTAAGAGAAACTAAAGTAGTTGCCTCAACCATAAATTACTTTGGTAAGTTTCAACACATAGGCACTTAAAAGCAACTTTAGAAAGCTTCTTACACATTGAGTAATATTTCTAGGGATATGTTTTTTTCAGACAAGCACATTCAGTGTTGAGAGGTGAAGACTTTGTTACAACCATGATTTTAGAACTCAGATCTTTTATCCTGAGCAGTAAATCCACTAAGGATTCATTTTATGCTCACCAATGATTCAAGAAACTGACACACAACTGCCCATGTTGAACAAATCACTTTTTTTTTTTCTGGTCAATTAAACATTTTGATAACTTTTGACTAGGAGAACTCCATTCCATTGTTGAGGCCAAACATTCCATTCCTATTCATATGTTTTTGCTTTTCAAAATATTAGTTCCTGACCTTAGACATAATAAGTCAATAGGCAATAGTAATAGTCAATAACAGGTACCATTAAAAAATTACGAGACACTTGAGGACAGAACTGTTTTAAAGATTATTTTTCCAGTGGGTTTCTTAAACGATTCTCCAAATTTAATACTCATGTCAGTGAAGTATTTTGTAACAACCCGATTTAAAATCTGCAGCAGTGCTTTCGATGTCTGCTGTAAATCTAATGTACTTTCAATCAACAGATAACATGGGATTTTAATAAAGAAATATTTATTATAATCAAAAAATTGTATATCAGAAAAAATACCCTTAAGCTAGTCTATTTCTTTGTGTTATCTGGAATTGTATGCCATAATTCTGACATGTGGGGTTATCACATCAAATAAAAGCATAAAGCATTTTCACTTCTCCAGTTTAATTGGAAAAATCTTATTTCAAAAAGATTTTTTCAAAAGTACTTTTGTATAAAGTACAGGTTTGTTTATTTTACATGCTTGGATAACTAGTAAAATTAGGCACTGAACTTATCAGTGCTTAATAATTATGGTACAGGATGCTTCCCTCATTGTGTGTATAAATACTATACTTGAGCATATCCTTCTGTAATTAAAGATTATTAGGCATTTTCCCTTTATGATCTTATTATAAAAGTATTTGTAGTTTCTTATGTTAGTGTAATTTATCTAGGAAAATAATAATCACAATTTTAAGTTATAAAAACAATATTAACATTATACAAAATAATTTTTATATAGAAAATAATTTATTAAAAATAACATGGAAAGACAATTTAATATTGTTCCTGATGCCGGACTGGAAGAAAGCTTAAAAATTGCCAAGTTATTCCTTACTTACTGCCGATCAGGGGTATTAGAATATAAACATGAGCAAGGCATGATCCTCTTCTTAAAATCGTAAAGACATACTCCCATATTCATATAAAACGAATGACGGTATGCCATGTGTTGATGAAACACACACACAGCCACATGCATACAGGTACACATAGAATAGTTCCAATTCAGGGGAATGAAAATGACGACGAGTCATGGATGTGGTGGATTTAAGGAAGTTGGGTTTGTGGGAGCAGTAAAGATAGTAAGAGAGAGGCAGAAGGAATTAAAACAGCACAGGCCCTAAGGTTGGAAAACACACACCATATCCAGTTAAAAGTCTCTCAATGACCAATGCATAGAAGTCAATTTTCTGGGGAAGATCATGTGGAAAGGACAATTTAGATATGAAAATAGTAAGCCATGATTGTCATGGTGAGTCATCTGCACATTATCTGTAGCCGACGGGAGGACATAAAGCTTTTTGAGCACTGACTTAATGAGATTTACTCTCTCTCTCTGGTAATGGCATCCAGGCTGAATTCGAACAGCAATCAAATAGGTATATACTGTTGGCGGAATATTGTTGTCTATTCAGTGCCAAGCATATATATTAGTGTATTTATTATATGTTTTGTATAAAGTACAGGAAGAAATATTAGAATGTATTCATTTAACTTTTTACCTAAATCATGAGAAGATTTAGTTTTTACAATTTAATACATTGGAATTCTCACTCATTTCATAGAGTGTGTGTTCTTAGGGAGGCAGAGGCTTTGTTACTTGGCTTTCACTGGCATAAGCTTTCAGCTTATTCAATACACTCAATAACCTCAATATGGTTAGTGTTATAATAAAACATATTTGAATTATAAAATTTTATTATATTTTCTATCAAGATAAGTTATCATAACAACCTTATACAGCCCAACATTTTACTAGTTACCTCCATGTAATCTCTAAAAGATAAGTTGTCAAAGTTAAAGATGAATTGTGTGTTTTTCTTTTACAAAAAACCAAAAAAATAAAAAAAATATATTACTCTGAATTTGTTGACATTTTGTTGAATGACAAATGACTGTCAATAATAAGCTATTGATGAGCTGTTATAAAATTGAAACTACAGAAGTTTCGGTCTTTCAACATAAAAGTGACCTTTTTACAATGAATGAGAAAGTTAATGCTCTTCAAAAGAAACTTGTGCTATGGACAGTGTCATTTTGAAAACAGGTGTTTGGAGTTGTGCCACTTAGGTGATTTTTATTGTCATTATATTAGCAATAATTTTAACATTTTTTATACAATGCACGTAAAAATAAAAAAAAAATATTGAAAAAGAAATGTCGGGGCACCTGGGTGGCTCAGTCGGTTGAGCGTCCAACTTCGGCTCAGGTCATGATCTCACTGTTTGTGAGTTTGAGCCCCGTGTCAGGCTCTGTGCTGACAGCTCAGAGCCTGAAGTCTGCTTCAGTTTCTGTGTCTCCCTCTCTCTCTTCCCCTCACCCACTCATACACTGTCTCTCTCTCTGTCAAATATAAAGATTAAAAAAAAAAAGAAAAAAAAAAGAAAAAAATACAAATGTCTTGGGGTGCCTGGGTGGATCAGTTGGATAAATGTCTGACTCTTGATCTTGGCTGGGGTCATGGTCTCACGATTCCATGAGGTGGAGCCCCACATCAGGCTATGCACTATGAATGTGGAACCTGTTTGGGATTCTCTCTCTCTCTCTCTCTGTCCCTCCCCTGCTTGTGCTCTCTCTCTCTCTCTCAAAATAAATAAATAAACTTAAAAAAAAACTAAAAAAATAAAAGAAAATATAAATGTCTTATCTCTTTAAAAATCTAAATGAAAAGACTCAGGAGAGATTTACTAACAATTAAAGAAACCCATTCCATGAGTTCTCAAATATTTATTAGCAGGATTTCAATAAAAATCTGTGAACATTTGGTTGTTGGAGTTAAATATGCTGACTGGCATACAGTCATCACAGCCACTAATGGCCTTCTTCCTTTTAGATCTATGCATTTTTCATGGTATATTTTTCACGTATGACAGTTATTAAAACATAGTTGTAGAACATATTTATATTAAAGAAGGTTTATCAATTGCTAAACCACAAATTTCTAAATAAAAATGATCAAAAATAGAGATGCATTATCAATCACATTTCTTTTTTTCACATTTCTTTCATTAAAATATTAGTGATACCAGACTTTAATGATGCCTAACACCTTATTTAATAATTAAAATTGAAATATCTTATATACTCTTTAAAAATCTCTGTCTGAGGGGCGTCTGGGTGGCTCAGTCGGTTGAGCGGCCGACTTCGGCTGAGGTCACGATCTGGCGGTCCGTGAGTTCGAGCCCCGCGTCGGGCTCTGTGCTGACAGCTCAGAGCCTGGAGCCTGTTTCAGATTCTGTGTCTCCCTCTCTCTCACCCTCCCCTGTTCATGCTCTGTCTCTCTCTGTCTCAACAATAAATAAACGTTAAAAAAATTTTTTTTTTTAAAATCTCTGTCTGAAATACTTGCATTTTCTTTGGGCTTTGAAGTGTATGTGAAAAATCCTAATCCGTCAGCGCCTTCTTGCTTGACTCCTCTCAACGGCTGTAGAGCCCTGGACACACGGCACAGTTTGAAAAGGATTGATCTAACTGACAATCGAAGAATTGTTTTCAATTGAGTAATGGCATATATGACATGTTCCATCAATTATATCTCATCTTCCATTCTTAGAACTGCTTTTTGTATTCTTTTCTATTGTAACAATTCACTCTTTCTCTCCCCAGCACCATCCTAACAGCACAGAGTCCCATTTATGAGCCTCTACCTACTAACAAAACATAAATTTTGATACTCACTAGTATTCCTAAATTTGAGTTTGATCAAAACTGTCAAATTCTTAAAACAGAAACCCACATATAGGTTATGGGGACAAATTCAGGCATGCCACGTTTTATTTCTTGACCTCCCTTCATCATATGAAAGGTATTTCTGGAAATTCTCTAGCACATAGGTCTCCTTGATGTAGGAAACAGTGAATGCCACACAAATGCTAATTGGCCTGGAACCAGAAGCCTGATCCACCCCCGGACTTTATAGTTATCCATCCAGGGGAGGTAGTGAAAATAACCCATGTCCCAGAAAGTTTTGTTCTATCAGAAGACATTCATTTCAACAATCATTCCTCCTCCTGTGCTTGATGTTGGTGCTGATGGGTGATGGTTGATAGGGAGTAATTTTTAACCTTCCAGAGACAGGCTATTTTAAGGCAGACCTAGAAAAAAAGTCAGTAGTTTGTCTGACCACCTGGGCTAATGCTTGTACTCTGTGATTCTCTATCCTTATGATTTAATTCTCTGTGCATATTTAACAAGTTATAATGGTATTTTAAAAATCATTACTCTATTTAAAATCTTGAGATAAAATTCCCTGGCATGTGTTCAAGTCACAATTATTGTTATTTAAACTGCAATAAGTACTGTTAATTTTCTTATATTTAAAATAACTATTATTCTACTTAATAGGAGATGTTAATTCAGACTACAAATAATACAAACAGGAAACACATGTAGAGGGTGAAAATATCCTTAAATTACTGATAATATTGTTGCAGTATCATTACCTACATTCCTTTTAAAGTAAGTGAACGCAATTTTTTTATAATAACTAATAACTAGTGTCTGATGCATCCTTTCGAGAAATATACTTCTACCATCTAATGGAGCTGGTAATCAAACTACGTGGCCCCATCTCTCTAGCCACAGGGGTGGTTATGTGGCTCAGGCTGGCTAACCAGACACCCTTTTATTCCAAGCTACAATGTTGTTATAGGTATTATCTTATGACAAAGTTTGTCCATTCAAGCTATTCCATAGTGAAAGAGTAGGTGAAAGAAAGAGAGAGAATATGCTTGGAACACTATGTCTAGCTTGCTTAAAACTGACTGGATGTTTCAGTTAAATTAGCCAATATATTTACTGTCTCTTTTTAGTCTTCTTTATCATTCTAATGATTTATTATATGCTGTTCCACTTTTTTATTTAGAGTTTTATTTTTTCCTTAACCTCTATTGTGTTTCATTTTGATTGAAAGATATCTGACCATTTAATCAAGTACACAAACACATACATAAAAGTTGTGACAGATTCAAAAATGGCCAGGAATTCTTTGACATCCCTTCCTCTGAAAGGTGGAGGCTGTCTCCCATCCCCTCGAATCCAAGTTTTCAGCATGACAGAACTGATGCTTACCAGTTTGGGACCTAACCCTTAAAAGACTTGTCAGTTTCTGGGGTGCCTGAGTGACTAAGTCGGTTAAGCATCTGACTTTGGCTCAGGTCAAGATCTCGAGGTTCATGAGTTAGAGCCCCACATTGGGCTCTGTGCTGACAGCTCAGAGTCTGGAACCTGCTTTGGATTCTGTGTCTCCCTCTCTCTCTGCCCCTCCCCTGCTCGCACTTGCTCTCTCTCTCTCTCTCTCTCTCTCTCTCTCTCAAAAATAAATAAACATTAAAAAAAAAACTTTTAAAAGAGGCTTGTCAGTTTCATTTAGCGTCTTTCCTTCCTTCCTTCCTTCCTCCCTCCCTCCCTCCCTCCCTCTTTCTTTTTCTTTCTCTTCCTTCCTTCCTTCCTTCCTTCCTTCCTTCCTTCCTTCCTTCCTTTTTCTTTCTTTCTTTCTTTCTTTCTTTCTTTCTTTCTTTCTTTCTTTCTTTCTTTCTTTCTTTCTTTCTCTTCCTAAACTCTCATTTAAGAAGTCAGACCACTCAGTGTGCAGTCTAAACCAAAGCTCAAGGTAACCACATGGAGAGACCATGAAGGGTGTGGGAGAGAGACAGACAGAGACAGAAAGAGAGAATCTCCAGTAGCCCCATCCATTCATATTATCCCTGCCGAGGCCTCAGATAGTGTAGAGGTGAGATAAACCTGTGGACCCTGCTCATATTTTTGGCTTACATAGCATTGAAATAAAACAATGATAAATTGTTGTTTTAAGCCACTTCATGTGAAGTGGTTTGACAAAAATGGGAAGGGGGATTGGTGAAATGATTAAAAATGACATTTTTTATTATTTTCATAATTTCCAGTTTTTCCAATCCTTTGAAAACATTATTTATGCAAAACAAAGAGAAAAACAAGCTGGAATATGTTAATAATAAATCCCTATTAGCTTCTGGTTAACTTTATTATTGTTCTTCAGTACTATAATTGAGAACACACCCCCATTATTGGCTGCATCTGGTATAAACCATTTTTTATCATCCCGACTTTTTTATTCCACTGTCAGGGAATACCCAGACTCTATACACATCTCTCTTTCCTCTTCATATATTTTCAAAATGGTGCTATCTTTGTGAACATTTTATACACCATTTAAAACTTTTGCAATATAACATGATGGTTTCCTTGCCAAAAAAAAAAAATTCATATAAATGATATGTATTTGCCTAGTATTTCATTTTTTCTTAAAATCTGCTATTTTTAATATATACTTTTTATAATTTTGGTTATTATTACTTCCCTTATGATTCTAAGGTGGTTGCTGTAGTTTGAGACATCATATCCATGTTCAATGCAAGAAGAAAAAGCAGAAGAAGGAAGAGAAGAAAGAAACATTTCCATTTGTCAACTTTTTTTAATGTTTATTTTTGAGAGAAAGAGAAAAGCAGAGTGCAAGCAGGGGAGAGCAGAGAGAGAGGGAGACACAGAATCTGAAGCAGGCTTCAGGCTCTGAGTTATCAGCTTAAAGCCCGACATGGGACTTGAACCCACCAACCATGAGATCATGACCTGAGCCAAAGTCCGACGCTTGACCCACTGAGCCATCCACATGCCCCTGTCACTCTCCACTCTTAATCCAACTTAAAGGATATATTTGAGGAGATATATTGAAAGACAGGTAGGTAGGTAGATAGATAGACAGATGATAGAGATATAGAGAGATAGATGATAGAAAATAAAATTCAGGGTACTCATGCAATTTAGATTTCTGGGAGATGGAAGACGAGGACTTTATGCAATTTTAATTTTTTCTTATAATTCTGCAAAATTTAAAGTTCTGTTAAATATGAAGTTATATTTGATGAATTAATCATACACATTGACTTAACTTTATTTTGTTTAATGCAAATTGAAGGTAAATGCTCATAGGCAAATAAACATGGTGGATTTTTCAGAAGGAATTTTGGATTTTTAAATTGAGCAGAAAGGAAAAGTGCTGACTTGAAACTTCTCTTAGAGCCTAGATACAGAATAAGCAACTTCTCTTTGGGTTAAAATGCAAAAACTTAAAAAAAAAAAAAAAGACACCCAAATAACAATATCTATAAGTTCCCAAAGATGTAGCATACAGCAACTCAATATTATTTCAATTACTCAGTACCCATATTAGAGCATACTTTTTGTTTATTTACCTTGAGTCTTTGAAATTGATGCACATAATGCAATTATCACACTCTTACTTCATTCCTGAAAACTTGGATGCTTTCAGTGTGGCACTTTAAGCTCTGAAGGGCAATATGCTATATACTATTACTTAATGTTTCTGGCTCTCATCCCATATGCTTATCTCAGTTCAGAAATTGCCTACATTTGAGCTAGAAATAATATTTTTTCTTCAGTTGTTAAAAAAAGAGCTAAGCTTCAAATACTGAGATTACATTTCTCATCATCCTAAACTTTAACAGGCTTTCTGTCCCAAATATAAAGTATAGAAAAAAAAAAAGCTATGTGTGGTACTATGAACTTTGTTGTATTGGGATAAATGTTTGCCTGGACTGTGGCTATAGCAGCTACTGCTTCATCAAAACTGAAAAAGAGGAAACAAGTCCCCTGCCTCCTTTAACTTCTCTTCCATGAGGACTTCTGGCCAGTCCATGCTTCACTATACTGCCTCAATATTGGCTCTCATCTGGATGAAATCATTTCATTCACATCACGTGTCAATGAGAAACTGCTAATAATTCATGACTCATTTGCTGATTTTAAGCATAAAACAAGATATTGGCAAGTAATGCACTTAACACACAGCTATGGAGAAATGAATTAAAGGTTGAAATTTAGCTAATTAAGCAGTCAGTGTGTGGATTAATTTTGATCATATATCCATATACTTAACATTATTTAGATTCTACCTCTCTCAACTCTCTTCAATCCCAAAATTTTGGAATTGATTTCTGGCCAGCTTATTAATTTAAATATGCATTTATTTGTTTCTTACCTCATGGAAAATATTCTACACCTCATTTCATAGAGATTTGGGGCTGACATAGATCTAACACAAAATATGAGACCAACATATTAGTGAATTAATATTGATTACAGTTCATGAGGTTTTTTTTTTTTTTTTTTTTTTGGTGTGGGGCATATTTCTAATAATTTTTTGTTGTTTCAGTTGCCAAGAATTCTGTCACTGCACTAGCTCAGATAGTTGGGAAGTATTAATTGTCAATTCATATTAATATTTTTTAGGATATTTGGTAAGAATAGGAAATTAATAGTATACCTTATAAAAAGGATGAATATTTTGTGGATAAGACTGATAAAAACAGAAGACTTACTTCACTGACTTGCATGGAATAAGGAAAATTTTAAGTTTTCCTGCATAACTCTGTTATGCTATTTGACTCACATCATTGAAGAGGTTAATCTCCACCCCCTAACCCTGTTTAAAGAGAAACATTGATCTGAGCTAGAGGTACACTATAGTGTGTATGGCTTCTAATTATAATTTTATATTCTGGCCATAATAATTTTCTTAGAGGTTTTAAATATATTCTTAGATATTAGAGAGTTTTTCTTTTTAATTGTGGGAGCTATTTAACCAATAATCTCAACTATCATCTAGAGGCGGTATGGTAGAACGGGTTAAAAGTAAGACTTTTGAATTAGACTGTATGGATTTAAGATTGCTTTTATGATTTATTGCCTGGTTGACCTTCAGCAAATTTCCTAGTTGTGTGCCTCAGTTTCCTCATCTGTAAAATGGAGATGATAATGGTACTTATCTCAAGGTGAAATGTAGACGTCATATGATTTAATCCTGATAAAGTACTTACAAACATGTCTGACCATGTTAATGATGATATGGTTATTGTTATGATTACAAATATGATCATCTTTCTCCCCTTTACTCAATCCTGTTCTGGTTTACCTTTTCTGTTAGTAATGTCAGTAACAACACAGAAAATATAAGTTATTTCTTACTTTATTTCATCTTTTATTTTCAACCAAGTAGTTGGCTACTGTTGACTTTCCCTTTTTGATATTTCCATCATTCGTGTGTAATTTATATTTCCATCATCATTGATATAGTTCAGAACTTTATTGGTTTTCACTAATACAATTATATGAGCCTCTTAATTGAACTTCTGCCTGCCTTTCTTCATTCAGCAGTTTTTAAGTGCCTTCTCTAAACTTTCCAATCCAAATTGCATACCACTGTCAAAGTAATTATGCCAAAGTGTGGCTGTAATCATAAGAAAATCCTGTTTAAAGCAAAAACGATTTCTTATTAGACACAGAATAAAATATAAATTACTTGGAGAGCATGAAAGCCCCTCCAGGAGCTTACCTCAATGTAATTTCTAGATTCATTTCTTACTATTCCCCTTTGTAGAGGATATATTCCCAGCCAAACAAAATTAATCAGTATTTCCAGAACACGGGAGTGTACTTATAACATGTTATTAGGTTTTTGGAATAAGTTTTGAAGATTCCATTTATAAGAATTTAAACACAAACTGCAAAATAAATAGAACAAAGAAGGAAATTAAAATATTATTATGTAAGTAATTGTAAAAAACTAATGATGAGACTTCCAGGAGATGCCTTCAAGTATTTGAAAGGCATTTCATAAATGAGGATTAAATATAGGATTAAAAATAGGTCTTTTAAGATCTCAATAAATAGACATAGATGATGCAACATACAAGGAAATCAATCTCACTTCAGTTGGAGGAAAAGCTTTTTAATAGTAGAAATCTGCAGAAAGACTACACCTCATGGAGTAATTTACTTTTCTTTAACTGAAGTGGTTTCTTTTTTTTCAGTTTTTTTGTTCACATGATATGGTTTAAGGAAAAGAGAGATTTGAGTCAACTTGGCTGGATAATTTGCATAAAGTGTGCTTAAAATAGGGTCTATGTAGTCCATTAGAAGAAATTTTAGGCAATGTTATATGTGTCTGTATATGTGGACATTTTTTTCTTTAATTTATTTAATGTTTATTTATTTTTGAGAGAGACAGAGAGACAGAGTAGGAGGGAGGGGAGTAGAGAGAATCCGAAGCAAGCTCCAGGGTCTGAGCTGTGAGCACAGAGCCCAATATGGGGCTCAAACCCACCAACTGTGAGATCATGACCTGAGCTGAAGTCATACACTTAACCAACTGAGCCACCTAGGTGCCCCTATATGCACATTCTTTTGTATAGAGAGGGGGATGGTGGCTTTCAGTACTCTCAAAGGGCTTACCAAGTACATCCACACATTTCCATATCTGTCTTGTTATCTGGACAAAAATGATTATGGCAAAATATTAATAATTGGTGAATTTTCTTTTTTAAAACAAATTTTTTTAACGTTTACTTATTTTTGAGACAGAGAGAGACAGAGCATGAACAGGGGAGGGGCAGAGAGAGAGGGAGACACAGAATCTGAAACAGGCTCCAAGCTCTGAGCGGTTAGCACAGAGCCCGACGTGGGGCTCGAAATCACGGACCGTGAGATCATGACCTGAGCCGAAGTCGGACGCTTAACCACCCAAGCCACCCAGGTGCCCCAATAATTGGTGAATTTTCATGCTAATACTATTTGTTGAATTATTGCTTCCTTCTAAATTATTTTAGAAAGGTTGAAAATTGAGAGCAAATGGATGAAATTAATTTTCATTTTTTATTTTTTAAGTGTTTATTTAAATTCCAGTTAGTTAACATAGAGTAATATTAGTTTCAGGTGTACAATATGGATTCAACACTTCCATACATCACCTAGTGTTCATCATGGCAAGTACACTCCTTAACCCCCATCACCTATTTAACACCCCCCCACATCCCCCACCTTCCTCTAATAACCCTCAGTTTGTTGTCTATAGTTAAGAATCTGTTCTCTCTCTTTCCTTTTTTCCATTTGCTTGTCTGTTTTGTTTCTTAAATTCCACATATGAATGACATCATATGGTATTTGTCTTTCTCTGACTGACTTATTTTGCTTCACATAATACCCTCTAGCTCCATTCACATCACTGCAAATGTCAAGATCTCATTCTTTTTATGGCTGTGCAATATTCCACATGTGTGTGTGTGTGTGTGTGTGTGTGTGTATACACACACTACATCTTTTATCCACTCATCCTTCAATGAAAACTTGGACTGTTTGCATAATTTGACTATTATAGATAATGCTGCTATAAATATTGGGGTGCATGTATCACTTTGATTAGTATTTTTGTATTCTTTAGGTAAATACCTAGTAGTGTGATTGCTGAATCATAGGGCAGTTCTATTTTTAACTTTTTGGGGAACCTCCATAGTGTTTTCCACAATAGATCCACTAGTTTGCATTCTACCAACAGTGCAAGAGGGTTTCCCTTTATCTACATCCTTTCCAACACTTGTTGTTTTTTTGTGTTTTTTATTTTAGCCATCTGATAGGTGTGAGGTGATATCTCATTTAGTTTTGATTTGCATTTCCCTGATGATCAGTGATGTTGAGGATCTTTTCATGTGGCTATTGGCCATCTGTATGTCTTCTTTGGAGAAATGTCTGTTCATGTCTTCTGCCCATTTTTTTAAATTAGATTATTTGTTTTTTGGGTGTTCACTTTTACAAGCTCTTTATATATTTTGGATACTAACCCTTTACCACATATGGCATTTGCAAATATCTTCTCCCATTCACTAGGTTGCCTTTTAGTTTTGTTGATTGTTTTCTTTGCTGTGCAGAAGCTTTTTATTTTGATGTAGTCCAAATAGTTTATTCTTGCTTTTGTTTCCCTTGCCTCTGGAGACCCACCTGAAAAAAGTTGCTACAGCCAATATCCGAGAAATTACTGCCTGTAATTTCTTCAAGGATTATTATGGTTTTAGGTCTTTAATACACTTTCAGTTTGATGAAAGAATGATCTAGTTTCATGCTTTTGCATGTGGCTGCCCAGTTGTCCCAATACCATTTGTTGAGAGACTTTTTTCCCACTGTATAATCTTTCTCCTTGGTCAAAGATTAATTGGCCATATAATCGTGGGTTCATTTCTGGGTTTTCTATTCTGGTCCATTGATCTGTGTGTCTATTTTGTGCTGGTACCATACTGTTTTGATTACTATAGCATTGTAATTTAACCTGAAGTCTGGGATTGTGAAGCCTCCAGCTTTGCTTTTCTTCTTCAACATTGTTACATTTATTCAGGGTCTTTTGTGGTTCTATACAAATTTTAGAATTGTTTGTTCTAACTCTGTGAATAATGCCAATGGTATTTTGATAAGGATTATATTAAATGTGTAGATTGCTTTGGTAGTAGAGACATTTTAACAATATTTGTTCTTCCAATCCATAAGCATGGAATGCCTTTCCATTTTTTTGTGTGTCATCTTCCATTTCTTTCATCACTGTTTTATAGTTTTCAGAGCACAAGTCTTTCACTTCTTTGGTTAGGTTTATTCCTAAGGATCTTATTATTTTGGATGCAGTTGTAACTGGGATTGATTCCTTAATTTCTCTTTCATCTGCTTCATTATTGGTGTATAGAAGTGCAAGAAATTTCTGTATGTTGATTTTGTATCCTGTGACTACTGAATTAGTTTATCGGTTCTAGCATTTTGTGTGTGTGTGTGTGGAGTCTTTTGGGTTTTCCATATATAGTATCATGTTTTCTACAAATAGTGAAAGTTTTACTTCTTCCTTGCCTATTTGGATGCCTTTTACTTCTTTGTGTTGTCTAATTCCTGTGGCTAGAACTTCCAGTACTATGTCAAATAAAATTGGTAAGAGTGGATATCCATGTCTTATTCCACACTATAGAGGAAAACCTCTGTATTTCCTCATTGAAGATGATATTAGCTGTGGGTTTTTTATAGATGGCTTTTATTATGTTGAGGTATGTTCCCTCTAAACCTACTTTGTTGAGGGTTTTAATAATGAATGGATGTTGTACTTTGCCCAAAGCTTTTTCTGCATCTATTGAAATGATCATATGGTTCTTATTCTTTCTTTTATTAATGTGATGTATCATGTTGATTGATTTGTAAATATTGAACAACACTTGCAACTCAGGAATAAATTCAGGTTGATCGTGGTGATTGATTTTTTAATGTATTGTTGGATTTGGTTTGCTAATACTTTGTTGAGGATTTTTGCATCTGTGTTCATCAGAGTTATTGGCTTATAGTTTTCTTTTTTAGTGGTGTATTTATCTCTTTTTGGTATCAGCATAATGCTGGACTCATAGATTGCATTTGGAAGTTTTCCTTCCTCTTGTATTTTTTTGGAATAGTTTGAAAGAATAGGTATTATCTTCTTTAAAAGTTTGGTAAATCTCACCTGTAAAGCCATCTGGCCCTGGACTTTTGTTTTTTGGGGGGAGTTTTTTGATTATTGATTCAATTTATTTGATGGGTATCAGTCTTCTCAAATTTACTATTTTTTTCCTGTTTCAGTTTTGGTAGGTTATATATTTCTAGAAATTTATCCATTTCTTCTAGTTTGTCCAGCTTGTTGACATATAATTTTTCATAATATTCTCTTATAGCTGTTTGCATTTCTGTGGTGTTGGTTATTATTTATCCTCTATCATTTGTGATTATAATTATTTTGGTCCTTTCTCTTTTCTTTTTGATAAATATGGCTAGAGGTTGATAAATTTTATTAATTTATTCAAAGAACCATCTCCTAGTTTCATAGGTGTGTTCTATTGAGTTTTTTTTTAGTTTGTATATAACTAATTTTTGATGTAATATTTATCATTTTATTGCTTCTACTGGGTTTATACTTCATTTTTTTTCTTTTTCTTGTTCCTTTATGTGTAAAGTTAGGTTGTTTATTTAAGGTTTTTTTTGCTCTCGAGGAAAGCCTGTATTGCTATATGTGTCCCTCTTAGAGTCACTTTTGCTGCATGCCAAAGGTTTGGGACCATTGCATTATCATTTTAATTTATTTCCATGTAATTTTTATTTCTTCTTTTATTTCCTGGTTTACCCATTCATTGTTCAGTAGAATGTTATTTAATCTCTGTGCATTTGTGGTCTTTCTGGATTTTTTGTTTGTTTTGTTTTCGTTTTGTTTTTGTTTTTGTCTTTGTGGTTGACTTCTAGTTTCATAGCATTGTGGTAAGAAAAGGTGAATTGTATGAATTTGATCTTCTTGAATTTGTTGAGGTCTGTTTTGTGGCCTAATATGGGATCTATTCGGGAGAATGTTCCAGGTGCACTTGAAACGTATCTTGCTGTTTTTGGATGGAATGTTCTCAATATATCTGTTAAGTCCATCTTGTCCAGTGTGTCATTCAAAGCCATTGTTTTCTTCTTGATTTTCTGTTTAGATGATCTGTCCATTGATGAAAATGGAGTGTTAAAGTCCCCTACTATTATTATGTTATTATTGATTAGTCCCTTTATGTTTGTTATTAATTGTTTTATGTATTTGGGTGCTTTCATATTCAGTGCATAAATATTTACAATTGTTAGATCTTGTTTGATTGTCCTCTTTATTATTATATTGTGCACTTCTTTGTCTCTTATTACAGTTTGTGTTTTAAAGTCTATTTTTCTCCAGTGTAAGTATTGCTACTCTGGCTTTCTTTTAACATCCTTGTGCATGATAAATGTTTCTTCTTCTCTCAATTTCAGTCTGTATATGTCTTTTTTGTTTGTTTGTTTTTTATTTTATTTGAGGGAGAGAGTGAGAGAGAGAGAGAGAGAGAGCAAGTGTGGGAGAGTGTAGAGGAAGAGAAAGAGAATCTTAAGCAGACTCTATGCTCAGTGTGAAGCCCAACACAGGACTTGATCCCACAACCCTGGGATCATGACTTGAACTGAAATCAAGAGTTAGATGCTCAATTGACTGAGCCACCCAAGCCCCTCTGTAGATGCCTTTTGGTCTAAAATGAGTCTCTTATTGTCAGCATTTAGATTGGTCTTTTTTTGTTTTGTTTCATTTTGTTTTGTTTTTATCAATTCTGTCACCTTATGCCTTTTGATTAGAGTGTTTAGTCCATTTACATTCAAAGTAATTATTCATAGATGTGTATTTATTGCCATTTTATTGCTTATTTTGTCATTATTTCTGGAGTTTGATCATTTCTTGTTTCTCATGTTTTGCTGACTTTCTTTAGTGATATATTTGGATTTCATTCTCTATTCTTTGCATATTCATTAGTAGTTTTTGGTTTATGGTTACCATTAAGTTTGTATATAACCTCTTCTGCATGTAGCAGTCTATATTAAGTTGATAGTCATTTAAGTTTAAACCCCTTGTTTTCTCCTCTCATCCCCACCTTTTAGGTATATGTTATTATCTTTTTCATCCTTTGTGTGTGTGTGAGTTCCTTGACAGATTTTTAACAGAAATATTTATTTTTACTGCTGTTGTGTTTCCTACCTCTATACTGTCACTTTTGGTCTCTTTCTACTCAAAGAGTCCCCTTTTATTTTTCTTGCGGGGCTGTTTTAGTCGTCACAAACTCCTTTAGTTTTTGTTTGTCTGGGAAACTCTTTATCTCTCCTTCTGTTCTGAATGATGTATATATCTTGGTTTGGCTGTTTTTGTTCTTTTGTTCATTTTCATGAGAGTTCTTTGTGCCTCCTGATACTGGATGTCTTTTCTTCTCCATATTAGGGAAGTTTTCAGCTATTATTTCTTCACATAAACCTTCTGCTCCTGTCTCTGTCTGTTTTCTTCTGGGACTTGCATAATGTGAATGTTACTATGGTTTTTTGTTTGTTTGTTTTTTGGTGGAGTTACTGAGTTCCCTATCTATTCTCATTTTGCATGATTCTTCTTTCTCTCTTTTGGTCAGTCATTGCTTTCCATTACTTTGCATTCTAGGTCATTAATTCATTCCTCTGCTTCTTCCAGCCTGCTATTCATTTCCTCAAGCCTGTTTATTATACCCTTAATCTCTGACTGATCCTTTTTTAACTCTTTTATCTCTGTGGTAAGGGTTCACTGATGTGTTCTATTTGTTTCTCAAGCTCAGTGAGTGTCTTTATGATCATTGCTTTACATTTTCCCTCAGACATATTAGTTGTGTCCGTTTCATTTAGATCTCTGGCTGTGGACTTATCTTGTTCTTCCATTTGGGATAAATTCCTCCACCTTCACAATGTCTTTGCCTTCTTCTCTATGTTAAAAAAAGCCAGTTATATATCCTGCTCCTAAAAGTATGGCACTATGAAGAAGAGGTCATATAGTGCCCAGGGCCTGGTGGTTCAGGGAGTATCTCCCATTTGTGCTGTGTGCAATCTGCTGTTATGTTCTGGCTGCTCCATCATTCAGGCCATTCATCTCTGCAGAGGCTCTCCTTGCCTGTTGTGGGCAGTGTTTGGTCCCTGGCCTGAATGTGGCACATTTTAAGTAGGTGTGCTCTGGTCTGCTTGTGAAATGAGACCTTCGCCACTTCTACGAGAGCAAGACCCTGCAAAACTCTCTGGTTGGGAGACATGGTATGGGCAGGGGTTTGTGTTGGTCTTCTGGGGCAGGAGTCTGCCACAATTAGACTGAAGTAAGTGTAACTGAGAAAGTTAGTTCCACCAGAGTGTGTGGGGGTGAGGCTTAGTGTAAGCAATTTAGACAGCCACGGTTGGCAGTGTGCTGGTTCTTGCAAATGGATCTGTTTATGTTGAGGGGCAGGGGAGGGAAATGGCCCTGGTCAGCTTTTTTGTCCCTGGAGAGGTATCCCCCTGAACGCTGCCTCTCAAGGATCTGCTCTGAGAAGAGCAAATAATCTCCACACTGTGTGCCCCAGGATCTCTTCACATGGCTGTTTCCACATGGTATGCCCCCAGGTTGTTTGCCTGCCTTCTCTCCAAGAGCAACAGAGAGTCCTCAGGGCTCTACCCCAGCCAAACCTACTGACCTTTAAAATTATAGGTTTTAATCCCCGCTTTTTTTTTCAAGAACTCATGAAATTCAGCCTCTTTCACAAAGCAATGGCTATGGGGAAATGTTTTCCTTATGTGTTCCTCTGTGTGCTCTTCTCTCTCTTGCTCTTCTCCATGACCATGGCTCCCTCCCCTCTGCAGCAGCCAGGATTCATTTCTCCCTAAATCACATCTTGGCACTTCCTACCTTTTTTGATGTGGCCTCTTCCTACCTTTAGTTGTGGAGTTTATTCTGCTGGTCTTCACGTTGATTTCTGGGGTGTTTAGGATTATTGGATAGCTATCTAGTTGTATTCATGGGACAAGGTGATCCTAGGGTTCTCCCACACCCAACTGAATTTTTAAATATTATTAAATTACAGAGGTGTATTTATTTTTTTATTTAGGATTTTATATGGAAGAAAAGTAATCCCTTCACTCTTACAATCTTTTTACCATAGAAAGAAATAAAAGTGATTTGCTTGTGGCCATGATGGAGTAACTGGTACCAGATATGTCCTTCTGATGTAGCTATAAAACTAGGCAAAAAAATGAGTTAATTGCTTTAGATATTAGTACATAAGAAGTAATAAACTGTGTTTTTTGTGGAGACAGCTAGGTGCTTGCCTCTACTCTCTTCCTAGAGGAAGCACATTTAGAGTACATGAAGATAAAATAAAACCCAAGTATAGCATGATAGTATTTTGAGGTGAGGAGGCAGAGATGGAGGCTAAAATGGCTGGAATCTGTGGAACAGCATATTGTAGAGAAGGGAAATGTGAAGCAGAAGATTCAGATGCTGTGTGAGGTACACTGCATGATTTTTGCAAATGTTTGCAACATGTATACTTAGAATGTCTAAGATGTAGGAGAAAGCAGTTATTACGAAGCTGAGAGGTAAGTGAAGACACCCAAGTTTGCACAGTGTTGAGATATGTTGCCCTTCTTACAACCCAGAGTAGAGAGATAATAATTACCATGTATCCCAGGCATTTAGTTGAGATTCCAGAAGGGCCACATTTTAGGAGAAAGAATCATGCACCTAGGTCACACAATTCAGACTCTGCCCAATGTGTTACACGATGGTCAGCATGTAATCACGAATTATCATACATGTAAAGAAGCAGGAAAATAAGGCCCATAATCAAATCTCACTGTGACCTACTTGTTAGAATTGGCACCCAAAGACGTTAAAGATCCATTATAAATATATCCTAGGAATAAAAGGAATAAAATGGCATAATGAGGTAATGAATAGGGATTACATATAGCTACACCTTGATTAAGGTATATTCTACTAGATTTTTTCACTATGAAATTATACACCAGTACATTTAAATGAATGAGCTACTACTATGATTAGTAGCTAATTTCTCTTAAAGAAAGCAAACTTTACACTTTGAAAAAAAATTACCTTATTTCTTATAACTGAATGTAGATATTCACTCTATTTTTGGTTATTAATTCAATAATTATCAACTAAGCCACAAAACAATGTTGAGGGCTTTGCTTGGAGCTGGTGATACAGTAATAAACAAAGCTAACTATGCCGCCTTTATGCAACTCACACTCCAGTGAATAAAGATAGACAATAGCAAGTTAACAACAACAACAAAAATATATGCAACATTTCACCATAAGGGCTGTGACAGAGTGGCACAGGGTGCCAATGATAACAGAAAATTTGACCCAGCAAGGATGGTGGGTTATGAGGATCTCAAATTTGAATTGAGACTTTAAAGATGTAAGAATGAACCAAGCATTAAAAGGATAAAAGAACAACCTCCACGGAGAGACCAGTAAAAGTGGGGGTGAATCTGATTCATACGAGGAATTCTAGACAGGTTGTATAGAGAGAAGCAAAAGTGTGATGGGGTAACACTTAAATTTGAAGAGGTAGACAGTAGTTAACTAGTACAGGTCTTTGGAAGCCATATTAAGGGATCACAAGATAGGGGGGAAGGTGGGTCAAGCATTTTTAAACAAAGGTCCAAAGGATGGGTTTCACATGAAAATATCTGCATGTTAGCAAATCACAAACACTGCCTTGAGAACTGTTTGGAAGAGAGTAAACACGGATATGCACAAATAGAGTGAGTGTTTCAGTAAATCTACTTGAGCAACATTACTGAGAATTGCTATAAGATAGACTAATGTAGTAGTGGGGTAGATGGAGTAATTTGGAGGAATCACACAGATTATTCAAGAGGCATTTGACAATGCTCACTAATGGACACAACTAGTTTTGTTGGTTGTTTTCTTTGCAGACCATTAGTGTTTGTGTTGAGCTCTGAGTTCAAGTGAGGGTGATTGAAGGGTCAGGTGTGGCTCTCAGATTCCTGTTGCTTCATCATATGGATGACAAATCCCCTTATTGACTTGAAGATTGTTGAGAGACGGCCAGTAGATTTCTTTTTTGTTTGTGTGTTTGGGTATGGTGGTATAGGAAAATACCATGAGTCTTCTATTTATATTGAGTTGGCCTTGATAATATGTAATTCACGATGTCAATTAAATAGTTGAATTTGGGGTTTTAAACTCTGTGGAACATACTGGGCTGGAGACAGACATGTATGACTTACCTGGATATGAGGGTCATTGAAACCATTCAAAAGATGATTTCTCCTAGGAAAAGTGTAGATAATAAAATACAAAAAGAAGTTTAAAAATTTATGAAATTCAACTTTTGATATCTATATTGAGGGGATGTGCTAACTTGGGTGGCTT
The DNA here is from genome assembly GCF_023721935.1 of Panthera uncia. Classification (NCBI taxonomy): domain Eukaryota; kingdom Metazoa; phylum Chordata; class Mammalia; order Carnivora; family Felidae; genus Panthera; species Panthera uncia. The sequence goes on from NC_064811.1 coordinate 49,768,500, forward strand.
AGGAAAGTAACCAGGAGAGTAAATAGGAACACCAAATGAATATTGGATCACAGAAAGCAAGGGATTTCCCCTCGTATGCTTCTTCTTTTTGGTCACAAATATAACCACTATTAGCCTCTGAGCTTCGCTTTTCAGGGATTGAAAATCTTCCTTTGGGGCGCCTGGGTGGCTCAGTCGGTTGAGCATCCTACTTCAGCTCAGGTCATGATCTCACTGTTTGTGAGTTTGAGCCCGTGTCAGGCTCTGTGCTGACAGCTCAGAGCCTGGAGCCTGCTTTGGATTCTGTGTCTCCTTCTGTCTCTGCCCCTAACCCACTCGCATTCTGTCTCTGTCTCTCTCAAAAATAAACTTTAAAAAAATTTTTTTAAAGAAAATCCTTTAGTTTTAGTTAAAAACAAAAAAATTAGCTTTCAGACCCACACTACACACTGCCTTACTTGTAGGTATGTGACATAATCCTGTATTCTTTCAAAAAATTCCCATTACCATCTAAGATACTATGAATATGGCTTCTATCGTTTCAATAATGTAATTCTGAAAAATCTATGTGTAATTTTGAGTGGTACTGATGTTGTTAAAATCATGTTCAGTTCATGACATCTCAAAATGGGAAACCAATGGTATTTGGTTTAAGCAAAATACCTGAGGTCATAATCACTTTATTTAGAAATGAATTTACCAACTAATATATATATATATATATATATATATATACACACATACATATATATATATATATATATATATATATTGACAGAAATGTATGATTTACAGTGAACATGGAATCCAAGATTCATTACCTATGTTTGTTCTCTTTTTTTTAATGTTTATTCATTTTGAGAGATAGAGAAACAGAGCATGAGGGGGGGAGGGGCAGAGAGAAAGGGAGACACAGTATCTGAAGTAGGCTCCAGGCTCTGAGCTGTCAGCACAGGGCCCAATGCAGGGGTCGAACTCATGAGCTGTGAGATCATGACCTGAGCTGAAGTAGGACGCTTAGCCCACTGAGCCACCCAGGTGCCTCACCTATGTTTGTTCTTAAGGTGGTTTATCATTTCAATTTTGATAAGATATGTATGAACCACTTATTAAGAGCTGTGAGGAGGAAAATGGATATAAGCTGAGACTCCACATTTTTTAACTATAATTTTAAAACAAAATAACACGTATTCTGAAATACCTGGACAGATTATGTAGAAATGTGTAAGAATTTATATCTTATTCATAATGATAATTATATTTCTCATACATTTTTTATTTTTATTTATTTATTTATATCTTTATTTTTTCAATATGAAATTTGTTGTCAAATTGGTTTCCATACAAAACCCAGTGCTCATCCCAAAAGGTACCCTCAATACCCATCACCCACCCTCCCCTCCCTCCCACCCCCCATCAACCCTCAGTTTGTTCTCAGTTTTTAAGAGTCTCTTATGTTTTGGCTCCCTCCCTCTCTAACCTCTTTTTTTTTTTTCCTTCCCCTCCCCCATGGTCTTCTGTTAAGTTTCTCAGGATCGATATAAGACTGAAAACATATGGTATCTGTCTTTCTCTGTATGACTTATTTCACTTAGCATCACACTCTCCAGTTCCATCCACGTTGCTACAAAGGGCCATATTTCATTCTTTCTCATTGCCACGTAGTATTCCATTGTATATATAAACCACAACTTCTTTATCCATTTGTCAGTTGATGGACATTTAGGATCTTTCCACAATTTGGCTATTGTTGAGAGTGCTGCTATAAACATTTGGGTACAAATGCCCCTATGCATCAGCACTCCTGTATCCCTTGGATAAATTCCTAGCAGTGCTACTGCTGGGTCATAGGGTAGGTCTATTTTTAATTTTTTGAGGAACCTCCACACTGTTTTCCAGAGTGGCTGCACCAGTTTGCATTCCCACCAACAGTGCAAGAGGGTTCCCGTTTCTCCACATCCTCTCCAGCATCTATAGTCTCCTGATTTGTTCGTTTTGGCCACTCTGACTGGCATGAAGTGGTATCTGAGTGTGGTTTTGATTTGTATTTCCCTGATGAGGAGCGACGTTGAGCATATTTTCCTGTGCCTGTTAGCCATCTGGATGTCTTTAGACAAGTGTCTATTCATGTTTTCTGCCGATTTCTTCACTGGGTTATTTGTTTTTTGGGTGTGGAGTTTGGTGAGTTCTTTATAGATTTTGGATACAAGCTCTTTGTCCAATATGTCATTTGCAAATATCTTTTCCCATTCCGTTGGTTGCCTTTTAGTTTTGTTGGTTGTTTTCTTTGCAGTGCAGAAGGTTTTTATCTTCATGAGGTCCCAATAGTTCATTTTTGCTTTTAATTCCCTTGCCTTTGGGGATGTGTCAAGTAAGAAATTGCTGTGACTGAGGTCAGAGAGGTTTTTTCCTGCTTTCTCCTCTAGGTTTTTAATAGTTTCCTGCCTCATATTCAGTTCCTTTATCCATTTTGAGTTTATTTTTGTGAATAGTGTAAGAAAGTGGTCTAGTTTCATTCTTCTTCATGGTGCTGTCCAGTTCTCCCAGAACCATTTGCTAAAGAGACTGTCTTTTTTCCATTGGATATTCTTTCCTGCTTTGCAAAGATTAGTTGGCCATACTTTTGTGGGTCTAATTCTGGAGTCTCTATTCTATTCCATTGGTCTCTGTGTCTGTTTTTGTACCAATACCATGCTGTCTTGATGATTACAGCTTTGTAGTAGAGGCTAAAGTCTGGGATTGTGATGCCTTCTGCTTTGGTCTTCTTCTTCAAAATTACTTTGGCTTTTCGGGGTCTTTTGTGGTTCCATACAAATTTTAGGATTGCTTGTTCTAGCTTCGAGAAGAATGCTGGTGCAATTTTCTTTGGGATTGCATTGAATGTGTATATACTTTGGGTAGTATTGACATTTTAACAATATTTATCTTCCAATCCATGAGCACGGAATGCTTTTCTATTTATTTATATTTTTTTTCAATTTCCTTCATAAGCTTTCTATAGTTTTCAGCATACAGATCTTTTACATCTTTGGTTAGATTTATTCCTAGGTATTTTATGATTCTTGGTGCAATTGTGAATGGGATCAGTTTCTTTATTTGTCTTTCTGTTGCTTCATTGTTAGTGTTCATGCAACTGATTTCTGTACATTGATTTTGTAACCTGCGACTTTGTTGAATTCACGTATCAGTTCTAGCAGACTTTTGGTGGAGTTTATCAGGTTTTCCATGTATAATATCATGTCATCTGCAAAAAGTGTAAGCTTGACTTCATCTTTGCCAATCTTGATGCCTTTGATTTCCTTTTGTTGTCTGATTGCTGATACTAGAACTTCCAACAGTTTGTGAAACAACAGCGGTGAGAGTGGACATCCCTGTCGTGTTCCTGATCACAGAGGGAAAGCTTTCAGTTTTTCTCCATTGAGGATGATATTAGCTGTGGGCTTTTCATAAATGGCTTTTATGATCTTTAAGTATGTTCCTTCTATGCCGACTTTCTTGAGGGTTTATATTAAGAAAGGATGCTGAATTTTGTCAAATGCTTTTTCTGCATCGATTGACAGGATCATATGGTTCTTATCTTTTCTTTTATTAATGTGATGTGTCACATTGATTGATTTGCAAATGTTGAACCAGCCCTGCATCCCAGGAATGAATCCCACTTGATCATGGTGAATAATTATTTTTATATGCTGTTGAATTCGATTTGATAGTATCTTATTGAGAATTTTTGCATCCATATTCATCAGGGATATTGGCCTGTAGTTCTCTCTCTCTCTCTTTTTTTTTTTTTTTTTTTTTTTTTTTTTGCTGGGTGTCTGTCAGATTTGGGAATCAAAGTAATGCTGGCTTCATAGAATGAGTTTGGAAGTTATCCTTCCCTTTCTATTTTTTGGAATAGCTTGAGAAAGTTAGGTATTATCTCTGCTTTAAACGTCTGGTAGAATTCCCCAGGGAAGCCATCTGGTCCTGGACTCTTATTTATGGGAGATTTTTGATAACTGATTCAATTTCTTTGCTGGTTATGGGTCTGTTCAAGTTTTCTATTTCTTCCTGTTTGAGTTTTGGAAGTGGGTGGTACTTAGGAATTTGTCCATTTCTTCCAGGTTGTCCAGTTTGTTGGCATATAATTTTTCATAGTATTGCCCGATAATTTCTTGTATCTCTGAGGGATTGGTTGTAATAATTCCATTTTCATTCATGATTTTATCATTTGGGTCATCTCCCTTTTCTTTTTGAGAAGCCTGGCTAGAGGTTTATCACTTTTGTTTATTTTTTCAAAAAAAAAACCCTCTTGGTTTCATTAATCTGCTCTATAGTTTTTTTAGATTCTATATTGTTTATTTCTGCTCTGATCTTTATTATTTCTCTTCTTCTACTGGGTTTGGGGTGTCTTTGCTCTTCTGCTTCTATTTCCTTTAGGTGTGCCATTAGATTTTGTATTTGGGATTTTTCTTGTTTCTTGAGATAGGCCTGGATTGCAATGTATTTTCCTCTCAGGACTGCCTTCACTGCATCCCAAAGTGTTTGGATGGTTGTATTTTCATTTTCATTCGTTTCCATATATTTTTTAAATTTCTTCTCTAATTGCCTGGTTGATCCATTCATTCTTTAGTAGGGTGTTCTTTAACCTCCATGCTTTTGGAGGTTTTCCAGACTTTTTCCTGTGGTTGATTTCAAGTTTCATAGCATTGTGGTCTGAAAGTGTGCATTGTACGATCTCAATTCTTTTATACTTATAAAGGGCTGTTTTGTGACCCAGTATGTGATATATTTTGGGGAATGTTCCATGTGCACTCGAGAAGAAAGTATATTCTGTTGCTTTGGGATGCAGAGTTCTAAATATATCTGTCAAGTCCATCAGATCCAATGTATCATTCAGGGCCCTTCTTTCTTTATTGATCCTTTGTCTAGATGATCTATCCATTGTTGTAAGTGGGGTATTAAAGTCTCCCGCAATTACCACATTCTTATCAATAAGGTTGCTTATGTTTGTGAGTAATTGTTTTATATATTTGGGGCTCCTGTATTTGGTGCATAGACATTTATAATTGTTAGCTCTTCCTGATGGACAGACCCTGTAATTATTGTATAATGCCCTTCTTCATCTCTTGTTACATCCTTTAATTTAAAGTCTAGTTTGTCTGATATAAGTATGGCTACTCCAGCTTTCTTTTGACTTCCAGTAGCATAATAGATAGTTCTCCATCTCCTCACTTTCAATCTGAAGGTGTCCTCAGGTCTAAAATGAGCTTTTGGAGACAGCAAATAGATGGGTCTTGTTTTTTTATCCATTCTGATACCCTATGTCTTTTGGTTGGAGCATTTACTCCATTTACATTCAGTGTTGTTATTGAAAGATAGGGGTTTAGAGTCATTGTGATGTCTGTAGGTTTCATGCTTGTAGTGATGTCTCTGGTACTTTGTGATCTTTGCAACATTTCACTCACAGAATCCCTCTTAGGATCTCTTGTAGGGCTGGTTTAGTGGTGATGAATTCCTTCAGTGTTTGTTTGTTTGGGAAGACCTTTATCTCTCCTTCTATTCTGAATGACAGACTTGCTGGATAAAGGATTCTTGGCTGCATATTTTTTCTGTTCATCACATTGAAGATTTCCTGTCATTTCTTCTGACCTGCCAAGTTTCAGTAGATAGGTCTGCCACTAGTCTTATGGGTCTCCCTTTGTAAGTTATAGCCTGTTTATCCCTAGCTGCTTTCAGAATTTTCTTTATCCTTGTATTTTGCCAGTTTCACCATGATATGTTGTGCAGAAGATGGAGTCAAGTTATGTCTGAAGGGAGTTCTCTGTGCCTCTTGGATTTCAATGCCTTTTTCCTTCCCCAGATCAGGGAAGTTCTCAGCTATGATTTGTTCAAGTCCATCTTCAGCCCCTTTCTCTCTCTCTTCCTCTTCTGGAATTCCTATTATATGGACATTGTTCTGTTTGATTGCATCAGTTAGTTCTCTAATTCTCCCTTCATACTCCTGGATTTTATCTCTCTTTTACTCAGCTTCCTCTTTTTCCATAATTTTATCTTTTGATTCACCTATTCTCTCCTCTGCCTCTTCAATCTGGGCTGTGGTCACCTCCATATTATTTTGCACTTCATTTATAGCAGTTTTTAGCTCCTCATGACTATTTTTTCTTAGTCCCTTGATTTCTGTAGTAATAGATTCTCTGCTGTCCTCTATGCTTTTTTCAAGCCCAGCGATTAGTTTTATGACTATTATTCTAAATTCTTGTTCCATTATATTGCTTAAATCAGTTTTGATCAATTCTTTAGCTGTCGCTACTTCCTGGAGTTTCTTTTGAGGAGAGTTCTTCCATTTTGTCAACTTGGGTAGTCCCTTCAGTGGCTCCCAACTGCAGGGCACTTCCCCTGTGCTGTCTAGAGTAACTTGTGTTGGTGGGCGGGGCCGCAGTCAGACCTGATGTCTGCCCCCAGCCCACCGCTGTGTACCTTATCTTCCCCTCTCCCAGGGGCAGGACTCACTGTGGAGTGGTGTGGCCCCTGTCTGGGCTACTTGCACACTGCCAGGCTTGTGGTGCTGCTTCGATGGGATCTGACATATTAGCCAGGGTGGATCAGCAAGGTGCACAGGGGCGGGAGGGGCAGGCTTAGCTCACTTTGCCATAGGTGGTCCCCTGCAGGAGGGGCCTTGTAGCACCGGGAGGGAGGCAGACCGTGGGAGGAATGGATCCACAGAAGCACAGAGTTGGGTGTTTGCACAGTGCAAGCAAGTTCGGTGACAGGAACTGGTTCTCTTTGGGATTTTGGCTGGGGGATGGGTGAGGGAGATGGCGCTGGCCAGCGCCTTTGTTCCCTGCCAAGCTGAGCTCTGTCTTCCAGGGCTCAACACCTTTCCCTCCCAGTGTCCTGTCACCCTTCTGCTCTCCAAGTAGAGCTGTTGGCTTGTAACATTCCAGATGTTAAGTCCCACTGGCTGACAGAACTCACACAGTCCGAACCCTCTGCTTTTGCAAGCCAGACTTGGGGGCTCCGCCTTGCTGGGTGGTCTGCCCCTCCACTGCCCCGGCTCCCTCCCACCAGTCCGTGTAGTGTGCACTGCCTCTCCGCCCTTCCTGCCCTCTTCTGTGGGCCTCTCATCTGTGCTTGGCTCTGGAGAGTCCATTCTGCTAGTCTTCTGGCAGTTTTCTGGGTTACTTAGGCAGATGTGGGTGGAATCTAAGTGATCACCAGGATGAGGTGAGCCCAGCGTCCTCCTAAGCCGCCATCTTCTGTGATGGTCCAGATTTTTCTTATTAACTGTGGATATTTAGAGGAGAGTCATGCTGGAATGGAGATGTCTACATAAAGAAGTAAATATAAGTCCATTGTTTGTAAAATGTGTAAGAAGTTGGGGCGCCTGGGTGGCTCAGTTTGTTAAGCATCTGAATTTGGCTCAGGTCATGATCTCATGGTTCATGAGTTCAAGCCCCACATCGGGCTCTGTGCTGACAGCTGAGAGCCTGAAACCTACTTTGGATTATGTGTCTCCCTCTCTCTCTTCCCCTCCCCTACTTGTACTCTGTCTCTCTTTCTCTCTCTCTCTCTCTCTCGATTATATTGAAAAAGTAAAAAAGTAAAAAAAAAAAAAAGTAAATAAAATGTGTAAGAAGAATTAATCAAGGAAGTGAAAAGTAATTAAGGGCTTTAATAATTAAAATATAATACATTTTAATAAGAAAATGACAAAGATAAGAAGTGATAAAACTTAGTAAATTAACAAAACCCTGCCTTAATTTTGTGTAAGTATAAAATGTATGCTTTTCCCCCCCTCACTATCTAAATGAATTGAAATCTGGAAGCCACAGAAAGAATACTGAAGCTATTCATCTATCTTAAAATATTTATTTACCATCATTTCTGTAAGTATATTCAGTGACATTCGGTTCTCCTTGCCACAATGTTATTTTATCTATTTGATTACTTCGTAAAAAGGAACACATGACAAATTTTATAGCTCCTTCAGGACTACTTTGAGTTATTTTTAAAAACCTCTCTACAGCATCAATACTAACATTCAACAATATCATTCGTAATATGGTTAGAGAATCAAGTGGGATCAATAAAAAATATAAATGACCTGAGTATTGAGAAAAGTTGATAATAATGCGCCATCTGTTTATTTCGTTATTCTTATCTTGACACACTAAAATTTTAATAAAGGAAAGTATATTTTTCACATAATTACATTATAAAATTGGTGTTACTGTTTGAGTAGGCAGAAGTACATTTCAAGAATAGCCATCTGTTAACATTTGACAAAACATTTCAGCAAGTTTAAGGGAAAGGTTGTGTATATTTAGGAGTCGAGTTTATAGGCTGTTTCTCTTGAGCTGCTACTTTGCTAAATAACTAAAATATTTTGAATAAGATTTGACACAAAGTTAAACACGTACCATGGTATAAACCTAAGTATTTGAGTTTTTAATGAAATATTTTAATAAACATTTTAGTCTTATGCAGTATACCAAATAGTTGTTAATGACAGGCCACACCAAAATCATCTTATGATTTTTCATTCTCACTCTGTTTAATTTTTTTTCTAGGTCTCATTTTCAAACTTGCTTTCTTTCTCTGTCATGCTTGCAAACAAAAGACAAAACAGATATGTATTCTAACTTGCCTACCCTTGTGATTTCTATGAGCTGGTAGTATCAGTAGGTAGAGTAGAAATGTAAATTCAAAGTTCTATGGTATTCTGTTTCTGAAACGTTCTGTAACCTGTGAAACTCTTTTTTTTTTTTGAGATGACACTGAATCTTCCCAGTGAAGTATGGGTGGTGCCCTCTGACCTTTGTCCACTCAGCTGATCCCTTTACCTGTTAAGAAATAGGATACTCTAAAGAAATTACAAGGAGAGCATTTCAAAGCCAAGAGTTTTAATAATGAGTTGTCCTGACTCGTTGTGTGCTGGACTTGTGTTGCCACTGAGTGTTTCAAGGCAATGTCAATCGTTGAGTGAGCATATGTGTATTTGTCAGGAGCCTATCACACTTTCAGGCTTTGTGTGTGCTTCAACTGACCCCTGAACTACCATGGTTTGAGGAGTCTTTTAAAACTGATCTAATTTGTTGGGAATAATGCTGCTTCTACAAACATATGATATAATTAATATAATTTACTAGAAATATATTTTATGTAAAAATATTTCACTGTAGCCTGTGTGTAAGGGGAAGTGTACCATAGAAATATGATCAGTTTATTCAGATATGTTCATTCAGGGCGCTGGGTGGCTCAGTCGATTAAGCATTAGACTTTGTCTCACAGTTCATGGGTTTGAGCCCCGCGTCAGGCTCTGTGCTGACAGCTCAGAGCCGGGAGCCTGCTTCGTATTCTGTGTCTCCCTCTCTCTGCCCCTCCCCCATTAGCACTGTCTCTCTCTATCAAAAATGAATAAACATAAAAAAGTATGTCCATTCAGATATTCCAAATGGAAGTCTTCTATTATGTGATGAAAAAGAAATTCCTCCAGAAGTGAATCTGACATGTTTAAGAGAAAGAGAAAAAAATTACATAAAAAATCACTTTATATAATGCTAATTTCATAGCCATATAAATTTACTTAGAAGTCTTTTCCATATCAAAAACTTTTACAACAAATTGAAATGCCCATCTCACTTTAAGTGAATTTTATGTTAAAACATTTGGCAATAGAACAGATGAAAAGGAGATGATTTGTATTGGAAAATGGGTGAAACAAATAATGGTTTCAGGGTTTCCTAAACAACAAATTCACCTATGACTTTTATAATGTACATATACATTATTTAATAATATAATATTTAGATAGAAAAAGTAAAATTTGTTCTTAAAATGAGCTCTTTAAGCTACTTTTCTTAGTAAGCTTAAATAGCTTTACTATCATACCTCTTGTCTTCTCATTTGGTCACTGTTTACAAAAATAAGATACCTTGATCTTCCTCTATATTAAATCATAATAAAATAATTATGATTTTTCATAAAAATCCAAGTATTAAAATATAAAGAGTACTTTAAAAGGAAGTATAATGGGAATAGAATATCTGAAGTTTTACTTTCTCAGACTGCATATATCAACATCCTGATCTATATTTCATATATGTGTTCCTTTGTTTACAGGCATGTTTTCTTAGAGTCTGGTAAATGGACTCTTCCAAAAAATCCCTGCTGACTCTGAAATTCTACCTCACATAGTTTATAATTGACTTAATTACTGGTTTCATCTATATCAAAGACAGAGATGAGACTAATTACCTGCATATTTCATTCATTCATTCATTCATTCATTCATTTGTTCATCTAATAATTTCTAGACTTTACTTCTAGTGCCGTGGTATAAGAAATCCACAGATAAATAATCTGACCTCAAGGAGCTTACGTTCTGGTAGCGACAGAAAGAAATGGTATGCATAATTAATAGGTTAATAATTCATTATGTTGAAAAGTGATGTGTGCTTACGTAGGAAGATAAAGCAGCAATGAGAATAAGGAGGAAGGGATAAGACTTAAGTTTACACTATTAGATAAGACAACTAGTTCAGAGCCCATTGAGAAAGTGATTGTATTGAGTCAAACATTTGAAAGGGGGAGAAAACAAGTCTGTGGATATCTGGGGAAAGAGGTTGAGGCAATGTGTATCTTGTTATTCAAGAAAATAAAAAGGTGGGGTGTGGGTGGTTGGATGACCTTAAGCAATGGCTAGAGTAGTAGGAGATGTCACAGAGGTAAAGGAGTCCAGCAGAACAGTTTTTACTTTGAGAAAAATAAATTGCTAAGGAATGTTTTGATTCAAGGAATGCTTTAATACCATTTAAAATTTGAGAGTACTGTTCTAGTTGCTGGGTTGACATAGATCAGAGATACCAGTCAGAAGACTCTTGGAATAATCCAGGAGAGAGATAATCGGGACATGTCCAAGGTTATAATAGTAGAAATAGTGAGAAATGATTAGAATTTAGATGCATTTTGAAAATAAAACCAATAAGATTTGTTCATAGATTGGATATGGAGAGTGGGAGGAAGAAGAGACAAAGCCAACTCTGTTCTTTGAGGCTGAGAAACCAGAAGAATCGGGCTGCCATTAACTGGGATGGGGAAGGTCCAGGTGGAGCAGGATTGGGGAAGAGAGAACATGCCTGGTAGGTTTCCATGTGGGTAAGTTAGTATTCACATATGCTGGAATGGGGTTCAAGATGTGGTTTTACCAGAGAAGATATATTTGGAGGTGAATAGAATAAAATTGGAATTCATAGTTATAATATCCATATTTTATTTTGCTCTGAGAGAAAATTTCATAAAATTATGACTTAAAGACTTTGATGCATATATCTAAATTTGAAAGATAAAATTCAGAAACCACAAGATAGAAACTAAATAATATTGATACTCATTTATTGTAAGAACTTATTTTTTACATTTATTTACTTTTGAGAGACAGAGAGAGACAGAGCATGAACGGGGGAGGGGCAGAGAGAGAAGGAGACAAAGAATCCAAAGCAGGCTCCAGGTTGTAAGCAAGCTGTCAGCACAGAGCCCGACATGGGGCTCGAACCCACAAATCATGAGATCATAACCTGACCAAAGTTGGAAGCTCAACCAACTGAGCCACCCAGGCACCCCTATTGTAAGAACTTCTACTTCCAAAATTTATTCTAGCTTAAAAAAACCCATTATTTGCATAACATCTTTAATATATAAACTACTGTTATTGCACTATATTATCAAAATGGATAATTTGTTCCCTTGAAAGATTATGCTTTTAGAAACAAAATGAAAAGATCAATTTATCTTAACCTAAATTAAGGACAATTAAAAAACAATCTCTGTAGGGTATCAGTGTTGAAAAATCCTCTTAAAATCAGTGTTAGCAATCCTCTTAAACTATTTTCTTATTTCTTTCTTTACATATTACTAATTTTCAGAATTAATGGGGTATATTTATTTTAATAAATTAAAATATTGATTTATATTAAAAATACAGATAAATTCTATCAGCATTGAGATGGAATATAGAACAATTCTTGGAATATATGCTCAATAAATGTGCTCAATTACTATTATTATTGACATTATTAGTGGGGTGAATGTTAGTGTTTAATATTAATGGTATTCACTTCTTTCCAAACTACTAAATATTAAGTATATTCAATATTAACAACTTTTAGAAGGCCACCACAATTTAAGCACATATCATGTGTCTAGTACTTTATCAAGTGATTTGTATACAGCAACTTACATAATCCAGAAAACAAGTATACGACCTTAGTAATTTATTACCACTCTGTAAATGTCAATACGGAAACCTAGGCATGTTAGGTAATTTGTACAAAGCTGAATAGCAATAAATAAATAAGTAAATAAGTAAATAAGTAAATAAATAAATAAATAACAAGAATATGGATTGAAATCCAAAGCTCATGCTAATTGCACTGCCATGTTATCTTTTATACTTATTTTTAGCACAGCTTTTTTACATATTTTTGTAAACACTTAAGGATTTATTGTGTAAGTCATACTATTGTTTTAATATTTATGTCTTATCTACACACACACACACACACACACACACACACACACAATGTAAATCTCCTTGAAGGTATTGTATCTTTCAAATGTATTATGCTTTGATTGTATATCTAAAAGAACCCTGGGTATAATGTTTACTTTAAATAAATATTTGTTCACTTTAAATGGGAAAAAAGGCCATTGTTAAAAGGTACAGAAATACTAAGGTAAACCTTACACATACGTATGTACTTATACACACATGCACATATATGTGTATGTGGATACATGCACATTATGTATAAACGTATAGGTAATGTGTGTGTATATATTTGTATGTATAAATTTTATAGTATTTAAGTATTATGTGGATGAGAAAAGTTACATTATTATTAGAACTGGGTACAGGGAATGACCATTTAATAAGGTTGAATCTATCATTTTCAATATGTTTCAATCACAAATAAGCTTGGGACATTATAGTCTATACATTGTACACTCTCTTCCGGATTTTGGAAATAGAGTATAGGATACTACAATTCAAAATATGTACTAGATGTTTAATTCTCTATCTTTTTTTTCAGGTTAATCTTTCTTATATTAATGCCAATTAGGGCGCCTGAGTGGCTCAGTCAGGCGTCTGACTTAGGCTCAGGTCATGACCTCACAGCTTGTGAGTTTGAGTCCCATGTCTGTGCTGACAGCTGAGAGCTCAGAGCCTGGAGCCTGCTTTGGATTCTGTGTCTCCCTATCTCTCTGCCCCTCCACCTCTCTCTCTCTCTCTCTCTCTCTCTCAAAAATACACATTAAAAAAAATTAAAAACACAATCAGAACTGTTTAAGGTGATAAAGAAGAAACAAAGAGTACAAGTTATTTCTTCTGATCACCAGCATTATTATAGAGTTCAAATAGAACATCTGGGATTAGTTTCAGGAATGGGCTACACAGAATAGCATCAGGATGATGAATTCTGTGTATTTACACAGATTAGTACATTTAGTTATACCATTTCTCACTTCATTTCTGGAGAATGGCAAATGCCAGGAAAACTATCTATCACCATGTTAAATTAGTAATCTTTTTAAGGATGATAGCCAATGTAGTGAGAATTAGTTTTATATAAACATGTTCCAGTTAATATTTGTTACAATATGTCACAAAGGTGTGAAGGAAATAAGGAAGCCACTTCTAAACAAAAATTGAAAATTTGGGGAATATATGATCCCACAAAAATTTATCATTTAGAACTAAAGAAGAAGAGAAAATGTGAGGATCTCAACATTTAGTGGTGCAGATTCTGTTTTCCACTGTTTCTTCCCTGTTTAATAATTTGATTCCTACTGATCATCAGACTTGGACCGGCAGTCTTCTCATATGCTATAGACCAGAGATGGTTCTGTGTATGACAAATTCAATTACAACATGGACTCATTCAAGAATTGCTAGATGTATTTCTACTACCAAGGTAGAACACATCTTACCACTAATAATATTGTAACATTTTTAGATTTATTTAGAATAACACTTTATATTTGGACATCTCATTCACGGAATTAATATATAGAGAAATTGAATGTTTGCACTCTCTGATAATTGTCAGCCCATTTTCCTATGACACTACTTTTTTGAAGTATAATATTTTCTTATTAGCTATGTCTAAACAGAGTTGGATGCCTTTATATCTCAGTTTCTTTCTGTGCTATATATAACTAATTTTTATGCAGAGAACTGAGCAGTGATTATTATGGGAAAACAATGTACTAAGCATCAGTGGGTGTTCATGGCTAATCCTGGAATGGGTCTGGAGGTTAAAACTACTTACAGAAAATTAAAGAATTACTAGATGTTTCAGTGTTTTATGGTTTCTTTCTTTTTCTTTTCTTTCTTTTCTTGTCATCACTGGCAGGACAGATAAAAAGATGGCGTCAACATTTATTAACAAGTAAATATAATTTTGATATAATTTTTTATTTCAAATATCCTTACTTTAAATTTTGCTTGTTGTGATTATTATAGACTTCCTAATTAATATTTTATCCCCAATATAGGAAACTATCTCAGGGAACAATGACTCCACAGCACCAACTAGATAATAAAATATAAAACAGTAAAACTAAAAAGTTTAATTCAAATACCATGGCATGGGAAAGATCATGAGAAATATCCTCTCAAGTAGGAAGAGGAACCACCTCATTTAAACACTTATAGTTTTCCTCATTTCAATGATCTATATTAATTTCTTGGCTTTCTAGGACGCTTATTCTTAGACAGGAAAGATTGTACATTTCTAGATTCTATTTGTCTTATAACTCTTCAGCATCTTTTCCATTCAGATCTATATAGAAAGTAGAAAATAATAAAATAGCAAAAATGAGAATTTATAAATATTTCAATAATACTTAATGACTAGTGTGTAAAGACAATGCTTTCTTCCTAAGTTGCTCTATCTAGAGATAGTCATAGTTAAACCATATCTAAATGCTTAATTTTCTAGTGCCACTAAATTTGGAAAGGTTAGACTATGAATTGTAAATCAGATGCTTCTTTATGTGTTTGATGGTATCTAATGTGTTCTATCTTTAAAATTTTCTTTAGCATTTATTCATTTTTGAGAGGCAGAGCGTGAGTGGGGGACAGACAGAGAGAGAGGGAGACACAGCATGCAAAGCAGGCTCCAGGATCCGAGCTGTCAGCACAGAGCCCCACGTGGTGCTTGAACCCATGAACCGCGAGATCATGACCTGAGCCAAAGTCAGCCACTTAACCAACCAAGCCACCCAAGCGCCCCTCTATTGTGTTCTATCTTAAGTTTATTCTGTGTGGTCCAATTTATAACTTCCTAAACTTTTGGAAATTAAAATAAAAAGATTTCATATAATGCATTTATGAAATTATTTCTAGTAGCCTTTCAGTTATAAAATCAGCTTTCTTTGGAAGTACTGAATCTCTACTCTTACAGATGTTCAAAGAAACTTTGGTAGGATTTTTTCTTAAAGAGCAATAATAGTACAAAGATCAAATGAGTAATTAGAATAGATTTCCTTTAAAATCAGGCAACACTTACATCTTTTTCACCGACTGGTTGAATAAAACTGTTCTTTTCAGAGTGAAATTCAATTTTCGCTAGTAAACTGACAATTAAATTTTACAAATGCTTATTTTTATTATTCTAAATTATTTTTAAGTTTGCTATGATAAATCATCTTCATATTTTATCTATCTCATTAGTTCAGTGAAGAGAATAACTATATGATATTAAGTTCATTTTTTTTCACACATTATAGTTGTAATGGCATTGTATGGTCAGCCCCAAAGTCCTAATTAAAAAAAAAATCTTTACTTCCATGGGGTAAAGAGAATTTGAAGACCAAGTGGTTTGTGTTTAATACAGTTCACAGGAATACTTGTGTGCTCCTGATTTAATTTAATCATTTTCCCTCAATGACCATGAAGAGCCATGTTAAACTGAAGTGTCATTAAAGTGAAGTGCTCTGGTATTTAGAATACACGATGGGGGTGTGGGGAGTGTTAATTGCATAGAGTAAAGACAGGGACTATAACATCTAAATGCAATGCTCTTTTCTTGTAAAGTCAATGATAAAAACCTAGAGATATAATCCTCCAAAGTGGTCCAAAAATCAACTTATAGGCTAAGTAGGGTAATTTATTTTGATTGCACTTGCAGGGAGAATGTGAATTTCAAAGTGAGCGTAATTTTCCAAGGCAATATTAATGGATTGTTCCCTTCTGCCCAATATGATAGATGTGTTGTAATAATCAGCAAAATAGCAAAGGGATAAGGAAACAAAAGCGCTTGCAAACAATCATTTTATTATAAGAACGAATTTAATATGCATAGAATACTATTTTGCAAATAAAAAACATTTATACTAAGAATGTAATTAATATTATAAATAAAAATAATTTGAATATATTTGATTATATGCTTTCCCAAATGGGCAATGCTATAAAATGTGGGCTTATAAATTTAGGGAATTCTAGTTCTCTTGAGAAGGCATTTTAAGTGTTACTATGCAGATGTTCAGCAAAATTGTGGGCACTAGGATTATCTACACCAGTATCAGAAAATAATACACTTTG
Source organism: Panthera uncia (assembly GCF_023721935.1). NCBI lineage: Eukaryota > Metazoa > Chordata > Mammalia > Carnivora > Felidae > Panthera > Panthera uncia. Next base: position 49,785,070 of record NC_064811.1, read on the forward strand.
TTAAAGGATTTAGCAGTGACAGAAAGCATGATGATCGGTTATTATCTTTGACAAGCTCAACAATATTCTATATTGTTTTCAAAATGATGATTTAACATTAACAAGAGGTAAGAATTTTCTAAGATGTTTTCATAGCAATAACATACAGTCTATAAACTGTATGTATGATCATGGGCTATCTGTGTTGACAAATGCACATTTCAGAACTCTGCATACTCTAATGAGAGTAAGAAATCATATTCAGGACTCTGCATGCTGTAACCAGAATATGAAACCATACTGAGATTTCAAGGATTTGGAAGGATCCAGCAAAATCAAAAAATTGAACTAATGTGTGAATTTCCTATAAAGGGAGGAGAGTGGCAAAGAGAGAACAACAATTAATAGAAGAATTCTCTAAATATAAAAATGCAAAATGGGACATACTAGTATATTTATGTATTTAGGAAAATGATTAGCATCAAGAATGACTATGATTCTCATAACAACCGAAATTATAATTAAATATTGAAAGAAAAAGATGATCATTTGGGAATTCTTTCTAAGTAATGCAGCTATTCAATCTCAGTCAATTTGGATATATCTTCCTCAAATAAACTGACTCTCTCAAAATATAGGAATCAGGGCCAAGTCTCAATGGAGCTTGGCAGAAATTCACAGAAACAAATAACATCTAAATGAGTTTATGTCATGGAGAGGATTTTGTAAGTTCTGTAAGTGAAACAAACTTGGCTTAAGAAAAATCAGACCTACATGTAATGTTCTAAGACATTCAGATAGATTTTATGAGATTAGGTTTCAGCTCGATATACACAAAGCCAGAAAGTATTTTGAACTCTATTATGTCTCTTTTTCTCTTTGTATTCCTTCTTATGACACATTGCCTTATTTACACTTTCTTGGCCTATGCCAAATTATTTTTAGGAGGCTCCTTCTGGTAGGCTTTTCTATCCAGAGATGAGATAATGCACAAAATGTTTATTTCTGTAATATTAAATAGGAAAAGAAATGAGGAAAAGAAATAAACAGGTCTCAGTCCCTGCGGGCAATGTCTTCTAAGAAATTCATGTGGGAGAATGTCCTATGGAGGAAATTGTTCCCACACATATAACTTCAGAAACTGGCAATAAAGTTCCATTGACAAAATAATTTAAACTAAATTAAATTAACTTCCAGAGAAAATAGAGAAATGAAGAAATAAATTCTTCAAAATAAAGAAATGAAATCTTTTTAAGGAACAGTTTTATAAAATATCTGTCTTTTTTTAGTGTTACTTCACAATGTTTTTGAATTTTATGAATGGAAAACTAGTATCACTATGCTGTTCAATTTTAGTTTAAATAGGACACCATTTAAAACCATGTGTATAGTTATTATGGAATTTTATTTCATAAAATTGAAGTCCTGTGGGGTTTTATTTTTCTGAGGATTCGTATGACCCTAAACACAACCCGTAGAAAAACTAGCCATGGGCTCTTGCTTAGAACTTAGTGCTAGCGCTAAACAAAACTATGCAGTTGATCAAGTTTATCTTTGTACGAGTACTTTTTACTTTTGCAATTTTTTGCTTTGTTTATTTATTTTTGAGAGACAGAGATGAAGCATGAACAGGGGATGTGCAGAGAGAGAGGGAGACACGGAATCTGAAGGAGGCTCCAGGCTCCGAGCTGTCAGCACAGAGCCTTTCACAAGGTTCGAACCCAGGAACCATGAGATCATGACCCAAGCTAAAGTCTGGGGTTTAACCGACTGAGCCACCCAGGCACCCCTATTCTATCAATTCTTGAATCTATCATTAAAGTAACATTACTTTAGAGAGTGATATTCCTTTTACTTGACTTGTCAATGTGTTTTCCAGTCTTTAGTATTAAGACGAAAAAACAAACAAAACAAAAGAAAACAAAACAAAACAAAAAAACAGCCAGCATCAAAATAGACATTCTCTTGCTCTCTCTTGTTCTTGTGCTCTCTCTCCTTCTCCCTTTCTCCTGAGTACCAAACTTTCATTAAGAACTTTGTTCGGTAATATTTGTTGTCCGCTTGCCTGGTGTTTTTCTAATGGTTTCATTCATTGACTAGATAGCAGTTTGAAGTGTGGGGGTATTATTTGTTCTTTGTAAGTTCCACATAGCATGAAACGCAACAGGTGAATTAGTTATTGTTTACTGTACAACAAATGACCACAAATTGATCAGCTTAAAAAACACATTTATTATCTCACAGTTTCTGTGTGTCAGGATCTAGGCACAATTTACCTGGATCCTCTGCTTCTGTGTCTCTCATGAAGTTGCAGTCAAGGTATCATCCAGGGTTGGAGTCTGATCTGAAAGCCTGACTAGGAAAAGATCACTGCTAAGCTCATTTGGTTGCTGACAGGATTTTGTTCCTTTCCTGTCATTAGCCTGAGTGCCTCAGTTTCTTGTTGGTTGTCCTCCAGGTGCTCAGAAAAAGAGTTTCCTAGCTAAACCAAAGTTACAATCTCTTATAATCTAATCACAAAGATGACATTCTCTCCAGGTTGAATTATTCTATTGCTTAGAAATCAGTTACTCAGGGAGGAGAAGCTTATACAAATCTGTGAATGAGGGAAGGGGATAACATTGGGAACCACCCCTAGAAGTTACTTATCACAGTATTTGCTAAATTTAATATCAATTATTTACAATTTGTTTTGCCCCAAAGTCCTTTTGTGCTGCCTTAAAGTATATTTGATTTGATTTGATTTTTATTTTTTAAAAAATTTTTTTACATTTATTTATTTTTGAGAAACAGAGTGAGACAAAGCGTGAGCGGGGGAGGGGCAGAGAGAGAAGGAGGTACAGAATCTGAAGCAGGCTCCAGGCTCTGGGCAAGCGGTCAGCACAGAGCCTGATGCGGGGCTTGAACCCACAAACTATGAGATCATGACCTGAGCCGAAGTTGGAGGCTCAACCGACTGAGCCACCCAGGTGCCCCTAGATTTTAGATATTTCTCTGATTTAGTCCCTGTTTAGGTTCCATTGTGTAATGGTTAGCACTCTGGACTCTGATTTAGTCCCTGTTTGAGAAACTCAAATCACGTGAAAAAAAGATGTTGGAACTTAAGAGGTAGGAGTACATTCTTCAACTTGGCAGGCATTAGTCTAATCAATAATTCAGTTCTGCTTTGTCTCATTCATTTTTCTTTACCATTTGACAAATAATTTAAAGATATTTTACAGTAAATAATTTACATGTAATAAATAATTTCATTTTTAGTGAAAAATTATGATTTCCAAATATTTTCCTTTTATTTACTTTCCTTGGACATAGTTCTTCAGTTATTCTTTTTAATTTTTTTAATGTTTTGTTTATTCTTGAGAGAGGAGAGACAGAGCATGAGCGAGGGGAGGGCAGAGAGAGAGGGGGGGGGGACACAGAATCCAAAGCAGACTCCAGGCTCTGAGCTGTCAATACAGAGCCCAACATGGGGCTCGAACTCTCGAGCTGTGAGATCATGACCTGAGCCGAAGTCAGACGCTCAACGGACTGAACCACCCAGGTGCCCCAGTTCTTCAGTTCTTGATTCACTATGAGACATGTTACAAACCTCTTCAATTTTTAAGACCCCTGTACAATGCAGTTTTCCTTATCAGTTATCCACGACAAGCTTGGGGCAAAAAAAACAAGAGCAAAAACTAAAACAACAACAAAACCTGCAAAAACACCAGAATTGATCGCTAATCCCAGTCATATTCCCCAGAAACAGACCATGAGCTCAAGGTTCCTGTGTAACTAATTTAGGAAAAAAAGTGCTCCCAGGAGAAAAGAGTGAGGAAGTAAAGAATTCAAGCAAAGTGCAATCACGTGCAAAGCCCCAGCTGAGACCAACTTTATGGATTAGCTGTGTGTAAATTATTCTTCAGAAATGGATCCAACTGGAAGCAAAGACGCTAGGGCTTCAATGCTTCTGGACCAGTCAATTATTGGTCAAGGGCAGCCTCGGGAAACTTGGCTTTCAGGCACTGAGGGTGCCTGCCGATGGAGCAAATTCGTTACCACAGCCTGAAGACAGCGTCCCAAAGAAAGTCACAGGTAGGCACCCTCGAATTTAAAAACAAAACAAAACAAAACAAAGATGCTGGGGGAGAGCCACATAGCTGTAGTCAACAGGATCAGAGGGATGCAGATGCGGCACCCACAGCTGGACAGTAACCAATCATGATGACAGGTTGAGTTACACCTGCCAGTCACATTTTCTCTAATTTATTTAATTCTCCTCTGTTGTATCCTGCCAGTCATTTCCTTTATGTTTTAATCTAACCATACCTCTCTTTATTCCACCAATGTTACTTCCTCCCTTTCAAATCTTCACTTTAACTAGAATTGTTCTTCTGGAAATACTCCTTCCCCAAAAGAAAGGAGTTTTTTTTTTTTTTTCTTTTCACCTCTCCTCCTCCCCTACCACCTCTCCTCCAACTTCACAAATAACACCAACGTCCAAAGAAAAAGTGACAGATATATATTCTTGTCTCAACTCACTTCTTAAAAACAATATTTATTTATTTTGAGAGAGAGAGAGGGGGAGAGCATGAGTGGGGGAGGGGCTGAGAGAGAGGGAGAGAGAGAATCTTAAGCAGGCTCCAGCCCAATGTGGAGCCCGACATGGGGCCCAATCTTACCACCATGAGATCATGACCATGAGATCATGACCTGTGAGGTATATTTAAAGGATGTGATTATTGTTCTAACACTTTGGATTTTAGATGGCTTACCGAATCGTTCTACTCTTTTCTCGGTGTCCTGAGTCCATTGCTTTTAGAACACAACCTTAGAATTTTTTAGAAATTTAATATGCCTAAGTGAAAACTAAAGACTCATTACACCTTAGTTACCCCATGTCTTTTGTTTGCAAGGATCACACGTGAAGAGGGAAAATTTATTTCCAAAAAGGGATGTGTAGATTTTGTATAGGTCAAATATCAAAAATCATAGACTAAACAGGCCTTAGTCGGGCATTCAATAAAGGTGGCTTCATGCAGTTTAATGGCAATTACAGATGTTCCCGGATCTTCTCTGGGCATCTGCACCATTAGTGTGACGTACCTACTCCTTGAGTATCCAACTCTTAAACAAAAAAAGGAATCAAGCATATTGGATACATTCTAAGTATCATGTTGTGTTTTAGGTGCTCTTTCTCTGTTCGCATATTTATCCATCTTTCCCTCCCAGCACAAATTTCCTCAGATTCTATTATATATATAATTTCTTAACCTCATAACTTCTGCATCGCAAATTTTCTAGTAAAAGGAAGATGAATCCCATGGGCATGTTCTACACCCTAGAAAGAAGTTTAGTATTAAAAAAAGCTAAGGGAAATGATAATTACTATTTGTAATGTTCACCCTCATCTATTTCTCCTCTTTTGGGAGACATAGAGACAGTGTAAAATTCTCTTTGAATTCAGGTAAGTCATGTGATCTTTGGCTAATGGTTCGTCAACAGGATTTTGATAAATATAGATTAAAAAAAAAATCCCTCCCTGGGCACCTGGGTGGCTCAAGGGTCAGTTAAGCGGTCTGACTCCTGGTTTCCACTCAGGTCATGATTTCATGTGTTGAGTTCAAGCCCCGCCTTAGGCTCCATGCACTGACCATGTGGAGCTTGCTTGGGATTCTCCCTCTCTCCCTCATTCTCTGCCTGTCCTCGCTTGTGCTCTGTCTCTCTCAAAACAGATAAAAAAAAAAATCCCTCCCTTGACCAACCAGCATTTTCCAACAGATTTTTCTCACAAATTTACATATATGTAAATAAATATAAGTATATATAGATATAACATAATATATAGATAGATATATAAGTTATATAGATATAACATACATTTAAATATATATGTCCATATATCTCCACTCACTATTGTAACTCTTGTTACAGGTGCATTGTTTCATTCAGTGTGTGTGTATGTGTACTTACTGTATTGTTAAAGAAAGACTTAGAGGGGCGCCTGGGTGGCTCAGTCGGTTAAGTGTCTGACTTTGGCTCAGGTCGTGATCTCGCGGTCCGTGAGTTTGAGCCGCGCATTGGGCTCTGTGCTGACAGCTCAGAGCCTGGAGCCTGTTTCAGATTCTGTGTCTCCCTCTCTCTCTGACCCTCCCCCATTCATGCTCTGTCTCTCCCTGTCTCAAAAATAAATAAACGTTAAAAAAAATTAAAAAAAAAGAAAGATTTAGAGTAGTGACTTGTGTTGAATCAGATGACATGATACAGAAGCAGGAAAATCTATGTAAATTGTTGGTTTTATCTGCTACAAGAATTTTATTATTTTATCCTCCTATTCATATTTTATAAGGACTAAATAATTGTAAAATTATAGCCTATTCTTTTTTTTTTTTTTTTTTTTTTTTGCTAATAGCTTTAAAATAGTATGTTTTCTCTCCCTGTTCTTGTTTTCCTGGTCACACACACACACACACACACACCACATCCAATCCGATAGATATTTTCTTTTTTTGAAGCATCATTAGTAACCATTTGCCAACACACAGCCACCTGACATCACAGTTTAGGTACTCATTGCCTCTCACTGGAGGATTAAAATAATCTTTCATATCCCTTTCCAGCTTTCCACTTTATCATTGCTTCTCTCCCTTTGTGAGCTTTACAATCTAATAATAAAGACATGCTTATATTTCACCTACATCAGCCTGTGGTGTTGGGTGACTTCATGACTTTGTTTTTTATATTTCTTTAGGTTAAAATGCTTTTTCTTCCTTTTCTCACCGAAGTGAGAAATTCATCCACCATGATTTGAGGTGTTTCGTGTGCATATTAGATGTTCCATTATCTATTGCTTGGTTTCATATTATTTTTGCTCTGTTTTAATTTATGTATATCTGTCCATCCAGCTGTTCAGTGAGCTGTTATTCTCTTCTGCACATAGTTATTCAGGTCTAATATGTGCCAGGCACTGCTTTAGGTAATAGGATGGGATCAGGAAACAAGAAAAGGCAGACATTTCTGATTTCACAGAGACTTGTGATGAGGCATCATCATCTCGACTAGTGATGAGGTATGCAAAGCCTTTGATTCATTGAGATCATTTTTAGCCCAAGCCACAAGCTGACTATAACAAAGTCCCATAGCCTGAGTGACGTATACAACAGACATTTACCTCTCACAGCCCTGGCCACCTTCGTGGCAAAGAAAGGAAACTCTGGTGCCTTTCTTTTCTTATAAAGGCACTAATCCCATCATAGGGGCTTTGCTTTATGACCTCATCTAAACCTAGTTACTTCCCGAAGACCATAGATGCTAATACTGCCACATTGTTGGCAGGGGATTCCACGTAAGAATTTGGGTGTAGGGGGGCGCCTGGGTGGCTCAGTTGGTTAAGGGTCCGACTTCAGCTCAGGTCACGATCTCACGGTCTGTGAGTCCGTGAGTTCGAGCCCCGCGTCGGGCTCTGGGCTGATGGCTCAGAGCCTGGAGCCTGCTTCCGATTCTGTGTCTCCCTCTCTCTCTGCCCCTCCCCTGTTCATGCTCTATCTCTCTCTGTCTCAAAAATAAATAAACGTTAAAAAAAAAATTAAAAAAAAAAGAATTTGGGTGTAGGGAGAAGGAAGATATAAAACATTCAGTCCACAGCAGCATTTAAACTTTAGTCATAACAAGGATGGTTCAAAACTGAATAATTTGTCCCTAAACTCAGCTTTTTTGAATGATTTTATGCATTCATGTGCTTTAGGATAAAATTTCTCTGTATATTCTGCATTGCCTTTGCCTAGCCTGGGATCCATGTGTTTATGATCTATCACCTATGTGTGAACTGACTATTACAGGAGGAAGAATAAAATGTGTGTTTTTGTATTTTTAAGGTTACAGTTAATGAAGTTCTTATGGGTTTACATTTTTAAAAACTCCGTTTATGGATCTAATGTTGCTATTTTGTAAAAAGTAAACAGTGGTTTGTGTCAATTCTAGAAAAATAACCACTTTAGAAATCGTAAATTAGAAATATATATTGTCAATTCAGAGAATTGAAATCCAAAAATTAATTCAGTAGTGTGTTCTAAGACATGACAGAGTGGTGAACTTTATCATATCCTTTGATTACGACTCAAGGCAAATGAAAAAAAGTTCTCTTTCTATTCAATAGCAAGTTTCTGTAGGCTTTTCATCTTGAAGATAAATTCTCACTTCCTTTACATAATATTTAGAATGTTTCCCTTTATAGTAAACCAGAGGTGATCATTGCTTAAAGATGTTTCATAGAAGTGAGATATCATCAGTACTTCAAATATAGCTACAGCTGTGTTTTTGTTAATAAGTCATGAGTTTATTATACCTAACGTGTGTGTGTGTGTATGTGTGTATCTATTTTGTTTCCTTCACTTATACTTGTGCAGAAACTTTCATCGGGTTCTAGATGAAGAAAAATCAAGATAAATGAAATTTTGAAAGCCTATTTTAGCATCTCTTGCTTCATCTCGAAACACACTATATATACAATTATAATTTAATAATGAGTTTTACTAAAGAGGATGACTGGTTTCTATGAATGATGAGATCACAATTGCTTTTCATAAATGACTTTGGCCAGAACTCATATGAATTGACATAAATTATGCTACAACTCAGAAGATTTAATTTGACATGAGAGAGAGAGATTGGGCAAAATCTAGCATACAATTCAAGAAAAAGTAAATATTTATATAAATTATAAGATCCTGAGATTTAAAATTGTTGGTTACAGACAAAAGAGTGATATAAATATTTACAGTGTTTTGATAGAGAAACCTTGATCTTAAAAAAATCCTATTTTAAATATTTATCTTTCTGGACCATTTATCAGAACTAGTCACTAATTTTACATACACGCGCATGTTTATGCATATACATATGCTATGTAAGGCTTTTAAATATTTTAATTTTTATATTTACTTTTTATTTATTTCATTTATTTTTTCAATATATGAAATTTATTGTCAAATTGGTTTCCATACAACACCCAGTGCTCATTCCAAAAGGTGCCCTCCTCAATACCCATCACCCACCCTCTCCTCCCTCCCACCCCCCATCAATCCTCAGTTTGTTCTCAGTTTTTAACAGTCTCTTATGCTTTGGCTCTCTCCCACTCTAACCTCTTTTTTTTTTTTTCCTTCCCCTCCCCCATGGGTTTCTGTTAAGTTTCTCAGGATCCACATAAGAGTGAAAACATATGGTATCTGTCTTTCTCTGTATGGCTTATTTCACTTAGCATCACACTTTCCAGTTCCATCCACGTTGCTACAAAAGGCCATATTTCGTTCTTTCTCATTGCCCTGTAGTACTCCATTGTTTATATAAACCACAATTTCTTTATCCATTCATCAGTTGATGGACATTTAGGCTCTTCCCATAATTTGGCTATTGTTGAGAGTGCTGCTATAAACATTGGGGTACAAGTGCCCCTATGCACCAGTACTCCTGTATCCCTTGGGTAAATTCGTACCAGTGCTATTGCTGGGTCATAGGGTAGGTCTATTTTTAATTTTCTGAGGAACCTCCACACTGTTTTCCAGAGTGGCTGCACCAATTTGCATTCCCACCAACAGTGCAAGAGGGTTCCCATTTCTCCACATCCTCTCCAGCATCTATAGTCTCCTGATTTGTTCATTTTGGCCACTCTGACTGGCGTGAGGTGATATCTGAGTGTGGTTTTGATTTGTATTTCCCTGATAAGGAGTGACGTTGAGCATCTTTTCATGTGCCTGTTGGCCATCTGGATGTCTTCTTTAGAGAAGTGTCTATTCATGTTTTCTGCCTATTTCTTCACTGGGTTATTTGTTTTTTGGGTGTGGAGTTTGGTGAGCTCTTTATAGATTTTGGATACTAGCCCTTTGTCCGATATGTCATTTGCAAATATCTTTTCCCTTTCCGTTGGTTGCCTTTTAGTTTTGTTGGCTGTTTCCTTTGCTGTACAGAAGCTTTTTATCTTCATAAGGTCCCAGTAATTCATTTTTGCTTTTAATTCCCTTGCCTTTGGGGATGTGTCGAGTAAGAGATTGCTATGGCTGAGGTCAGAGAGGTCTTTTCCTGCTTTCTCCTCTAGGGTTTTGATGGTTTCCTGTCTCACATTCAGGTCCTTTATCCATTTTGAGTTTATTTTTGTGAATGGTGTGAGAAATGGTCTAGTTTCAACCTTCTGCATGTTGCTGTCCAGTTCTCCCAGCACCATTGGTTAAAGAGACTGTCTTTTTTTCCATTGGATATTCTTTCCTGCTTTGTCAAAGATTAGTTGGCCATACGTTTGTGGGTCTAGTTCTGGGGTTTCTATTCTATTCCATTGGTCTATGTGTCTGTTTTTGTGCCAATACCATGCTGTCTTGATGATGACAGCTTTGTAGTAGAGGCTAAAGTCTGGGATTGTGATGCCTCCTGCTTTGGTCTTCTTCTTCAAAATTACTTTGGCTATTCGGGGCCTTTTGTGGTTCCATATGAATTTTAGGATGGCTTGTTCTAGTTTCGAGAAGAATGCTGGTGCAATTTTGATTGGGATTGCATTGAATGTGTAGATAGCTTTAGGTAGTATTGACATTTTGACAATATTTATTCTTCCAATCCATGAGCAGGGAATGTCTTTCCATTTCTTTATATCTTCTTCAATTACCTTCATAAGCTTTCTATAATTTTCAGCATATGGATCTTTTACATCTTTGGTTAGATTTATTCCTAGGTATTTTATGCTTCTTGGTGCAATTGTGAATGGGATCAGTTTCTTTATTTGTCTTTCTGTTGCTTCATTGTTAGTGTATAAGAATGCAACTGATTTCTGCACATTGATTTTGTATCCTGCAACTTTGCTGAATTCATGTATCAGTTCTAGCAGACTTTTGGTGGAGTCTATTGGATTTTCCATGTATAGTATCATGTCATCTGCAAAAAGCGAAAGCTTGACTTCATCTTTGCCAATCTTGATACCTTTGATTTCCTTTTGTTGTCTGATTGCTGATGCTAGAACTTCCAACACTATGTTAAACAACAGCAGTGAGAGTGGGCATCCCTGTCGTGTTCCTGATCTCAGGGAAAAAGCTCTCAGTTTTTCCCCATTGAGGATGATGTTAGCTGTGGGCTTTTCATAAATGGCTTTTATGATCTTTAAGTATGTTCCTTCTATCCTGACTTTCTCAAGGGTTTTTATTAAGAAAGGGTGCTGAATTTTGTCAAGGGCCTTTTCTGCATCGATTGACAGGATCATATGGTTCTTATCTTTTATTAATGTGATGTATCACTTTGATTGATCTGCGAAAGTTGAACCAGCCCTGCATCCCAGGAATGAATCCCATTTGATCATGGTGAATAATTCTTTTTATATGCTGCTGAATTCGATTTGCTAGTATCTTATTGAGAATTTTTGCATCCATATTCATCAGGGATATTGGCCTGTAGTTCTCTTTTTTTACTGGGTCTCTGTCTGGTTTGGGAATCAAAGTAATACTGGCTTCATAGAATGAGTCTGGAAGTTTTCCTTCCCTTTCTATTTCTTGGAATAGCTTGAGAAGGATAGGTATTATCTCTGCTTTAAACATCTGGTAGAACTCCCCTGGGAAGTCATCTGGTCCTGGACTCTTATTTGTTGGGAGATTTTTGATGACTGATTCAATTTCTTCGCTGGTTATGGATCTGTTCAAGTTTTCTATTTCCTACTGATTGAGTTTTGGAAGAGTGTGGTTGTTTAGGAATTTGTCCATTTCTTCCAGGTTGTCCAATTTGTTGGCATATAATTTTTCATCGTATTCCCTGATAATTGTTTGTATCTCTGAGGGATCGGTTGTAATAATTCCATTTTCATTCATGATTTTATCTATTTGGGCCATCTCCCTTTTCTTTTTGAGAACCCTGGCTAGAGGTTTGTCAATTTTGTTTATTTTTTCAAAAAACCAACTCTTGGTTTCGTTGATCTGCTCTACAGTTTTTTTAGATTCTATATTGTTTATTTCTGCTCTGATCTTTATGATTTCTCTTCTTCTGCTGGGTTTAGGCTGCCTTTGCTGTTCTGCTTCTATTTCCTTTAGGTGTGCTGTTAGATTTTGTATTTGGGATTTTTCTTGTTTCTTGAGATAGGCCTGGATTGCAATGTATTTTCCTCTCAGGACTGCCTTCGCTGCGTCCCAAAGCGTTTGTATTGTTGTATTTTCATTTTCGTTTGTTTCCATATAATTTTTAATTTCTTCTCTAATTTCCTGGTTGACCCACTCATTCATTAGTAGGGTGTTCTTTAACCTCCATGCTTTTGGAGGTTTTCCAGACTTTTTCCTGTGGTTGATTTCAAGCTTCATAGCATTGTGGTCTGAAAGTATGCATGGTACAATTTCAATTCTTGTAAACTTATGAAGGGCTGTTTTGTGACCCAGTATATGATCTATCTTGGAGAATGTTCCATGTGCACTCGAGAAGAAAGTATATTCTGTTGCTTTAGGATGCAGAGTTCTAAATATATCTGTCAAGTCCATCTGATCCAATGTATCATTCAGGGCCCTTGTTTCTTTATTGACCGTGTGTCTAGATGATCTATCCATTTCTGTAAGTGGGGTGTTAAAGTCCCCTGCAATGACCACATTCTTATCAATAAGGTTGCTTATGTTTATGAATAATTGTTTTATATATTTGGGGGCTCGGGTATTTGGCGCATAGACATTTATAATTGTTAGCTTTTCCTGGTGGATAGACCCTGGAATTATTATATAATGCCCTTCTTCATCTCTTGTTACAGCCTTTAATTTAAAGTCTAGTTTGTCTGATATAAGTATGGCTACTCCAGCTTTCTTTTGGCTTCCAGTAGCATGATAAATAGTTCTCCATCCCCTCACTCTCAATCTAAAGGTGTCCTCAGGTCTAAAATGAGTCTCTTGTAGACAGCAAATAGATGGGTCTTGTTTTTTTATCCATTCTGATACCTTATGTCTTTTGGTTGGCACATTTAGTCCATTTACATTCAGTGTTATTATAGAAAGATACGGGTTTAGAGTCATTGCGATGTCTGTATGTTTTATGCTTGTAGGGATGTCTCTGGTACTTTGTCTCACAGGATTCCCCTTAGGATCTCTTGTAGGGCTGGTATAGTGGTGACGAATTCCTTCAGTTTTTGTTTGTTTGGGAAGACCTTTATCTCTCTTTCTATTCTAAATGACAGACTTGCTGGATAAAGGATTCTAGGCTGCATATTTTTTTCTGTTCATCACATTGAAGATCTCCTGCCATTCCTTTCTGGCCTGCCAAGTTTCAAAAGAGAGATCAGTCACGAGTCTTCTAGGTCTCCCTTTATATGTTAGGGCACGTTTATCCCTTGCTGCTTTCAGAATTTTCTCTTTATCCTTGTATTTTGCCAGTTTCACTATGATATGTTGTGCAGAAAATAGATTCAAGTTACATCTGAAGGGAGTTCTCTGTGCCTCTTGGATTTCAATGCCTTTTTCCTTCCCCAGTTCAGGGAAGTTCTCAGCTATAATTTGTTCAAGTACCCCTTCAGCACCTTTCCCTCTCTCTTCCTCCTCTGGGATGCCAATTATGCGTATATTATTTCTTTTTAGTGCATCACTTAGTTCTCTAATTTTCCCCTCATACTCCTGGATTTTTTTATCTTTTTCTCACCTTCCTCTTTTTCCATAATTTTATCTTCTAGTTCACCTATTTTCTCCTCTGCCTCTTCAATCCGAGCCGTCGTCGTTTCCATTTTATTCTGCATATCTTTTATAGCATTTTTCAGCTCCTCCTGACTATTCCTTAGTCCCTTCATCTCTGTAGCAAGAGATTCTCTGCTGTCCTCTATACTGTTTTCAAGCCCAGCGATTAATTTTATGACTATTATTCTAAATTCACTTTCTGTTATATTATTTAAATCCTTTTTGATCAGTTCATTAACTATTGTTATTTCCTGGAGATTCTTCTGAGGGGAATTCTTCCGTTTGGTCATTTTGGATAGTCCCTGGAGTGGTGCGGGCCTGCAGGGCACTTCCCCTGTGCTGTGGTGTATAACTGGAGTTGGTGGTCGGGGCCGCAGTCAGACCTGATGTCTGCCCCCAGCCCACCACTGGGGCCACAGTCAGACTGGTGTGTGCCTTCTCTTCCCCTCTCCTAGGTGCAGGATTCACTGTGGGGTGGCGTGGCCCGTCTGGGCTACTTGCACACTGCCAGGCTTGTGGTGCTGGGGATGTGGCGTATTAGCTGGGGTGGGTAGGCAAGGTGCACGGGGGCAGGAGGGGCAGGCTTAGCTCACTTCTCCTTCGGTGATCCACTTCAGGAGGGGCCCTGTGGCAGCGGGAGGGAGTCAGACCCGCTGCTGGAGGGGTGGCTCCACAGAAGCACAGTGTTGGGTGTTTGCGCGGAGCAAGCAAGTTCCCTGGCAGGAACCAGTTCCCTTTGGGATTTTGGCTGGGGGATGGGCAAGGGAGATGACGCTGGCTAGGACCTTTGTTCCCCGCCAAACTGAGCTTTGTCGTCCCAGGGCTCAGCAACTCTCCCTCCCTTTGTCTTCCAGCCTTTCTGCTTTCTGAGCAGAGCTGTTAACTTATGACCTCCCAGATGCTAAGTCGCGCTTGCTGTCGGAACACACTCCTTCCGGCCCCTCCACTTTTGCCAGCCAGGCTCGGGGGCTCTGCTTGGCTGGCGGGCAGCCCCTCCACCCCGGCTCCCTCCCGCCAGTCCGTGGAGCGCGCACCGCCTCGCCGCCCTTCCTACCCTCTTCTGTGGGCCTCTTGTCTTCGCTTGGCTCTGGAGACTCCGTTCTGCTAATCCTCTGGCGGTTTTCTGGGTTATTTAGGCAGGTGTAGGTGGAATCTAAGTGATCAGCAGGACGCGTGGTGAGCCCACCGTCCTCCTACACCACCATCTTCCCTGTTCCTAAATATTTTAATTTTTAAAATGTAATGTTATAAAGTGCATTAAAATTTAAAATAAAGTAATTTTTCAGGTTGAGCATTATTGAATGAGTGGAATAGGTAATAACACCAAATTTGTGATAAGATTTATCAACAGGTTTCACTTTATGAAACTCCTATTTATTACACTAAAGAGGATAAAACAATGCTCGTTCCTCAGTCATTTAAAATTGAGTGGATTTTTCGGCCATTTTAACATCACCATTTTTGTATTATTGCCAGGATCATTATGTGCCATCAAAATCAATTTCCAGTCATGTGATGGTCACATTAACCATATTTTGGTATTGCAGAATAAATAAATATAAACTGCTAAACATTATTTATTTTAGCATTAATCTTCTTCTACTTGAGTTTTCATGATAAAGTAAAATAGGATGGTTTGTCTCTCCTTAACATTTAGTAAACTTAATTTAGATAAAGTTAAGCAATCCCATATGGGTCAAGAGCTTGTTATATTGGAAAAATCATTTTTGTTATTGTTAAATTTCTAATTAAAACAGGGGCTCCTGGGTAGCTCAGTTGTTTAAGCGTCCGAGTTTTGAGACTCTTGATTTTGGCTCAGGTCATAATTTCACAATTGTCAGATGGAGCCCGGTGTCGAGTTCTGTGCTGATACATGGCATAGCCCTGCTTGGGATTCTCTCTTCCCTGCCCCTCCCCCACTCACACATGCTCTCTCTCTTTCTCTCTCTCAAAATAAATAAGCAAATAAATAATTTTTTTTTCTAATTAATCCAGAACAGTTGAAATCTTGACTGGTAAGCACTCTTCTAACCTATTCACAAAGATGTTCTTTGGTTTTTTGTAATACATATGTATTCTTGTAATTTAGTGTCATTTATTTTGTCTAGTGCTATGAATCTGTTTAAAGAAAAAGCATCATTTTACGAATATAAACGTGTCACATTAAATGAATTTAGTACATTTGTTTTATTGAAGTGTAGTTGACACATAATGTTATGTTAGTAACATTATGTAATGTTATGTAACATTATGTAAAACAGTGATTCAACAACTCTATTTGCTGTGCTATGCACACGGCAAGTGTAGCTACCATCTGCTACCATACGAGGCCACTATAATACCGTTGACTATATTCCCTCTACTGTACCTTTCATCCCCATGATCTTCATTCCATAACTGAAGTCTATACTTCCCACTCCCTTCCATCCATTTTGCACCCCCACCTTGGCAACCATCAGTTTGTTCTCTGTATTTATGGGTCTGTTCTTGCTTTTTGTTTGTTGATTTGTTTTGGTTTTTATATTCCACATATAAGTGAAATTATGCAATATTTATTATTCTCTGTCTGACTTATTTAACTTAGCATAAGGTCCTAAGTCTGTCCATGTTGTGTCATAAACAGCAAGATGTCACTCATCCCTTTCTTATGACAGATTAATATTCCATAATATATGTATATATATTTTATGTGTATTATATGTATATATGTATATTATATATATATATATATATATAATCACCTCTTCTTTATTCATTCATCTATTGATGGATGTTGTGTTGCTTCCGTATCTTGGATATTGTAAATAATGCTGCAATAAATATGGGGGCTCATATATCTTTTCAAATTAGTGGGTTTTTTTTCCTTTGGGTAATACCCAGTAATGGAATTACTGGATCATATGTTATTTCTATTTTTAATTCTTTGAGGAACCTCCATATTTTTGTCTTTTTAAAACAATTTTTTTAAGTTTATTTATTTATTTTGAGAGAGAGAGTTAAGCAATTTTTAAAACAATTTTTTTAAGTTTATTTATTTATTTTGAGAGAGAGAGTGAGCGGGAGAGAGAATCCCGAGCAGCCTCCACAAAATCAGCTCAGAGCCTGATGCAGGGCTCAAACCCATGAACCGTGAGATCATGACCTAAGCTGAAATCAAGATTCAGATACTTAATCAACTGAGCCACCGGCTGCCCTGAAGCCCCCATATTTTTTTCCACAGTGGCTGAAACAATTTACATTCCCACATCAAAAGAATTTTAAAAATATCTCCCGGTCAGAATACTTTGGAAAATTATACACATTCAGAATTTGAAAAATGTGCTAGAAAATTTTTAGAAATTGTCTTTTCTGTGCCCAATGAAGAGACCTGGAAAGTAGTGGTTAGGGATGCATGATCCAGAGTCAGCTGGTTAGGTGGAAATCTTGGTTCTACCCCTAATATGTGAACCTAGTCAAATATTAATCTAAACTTCAATTTCCTCTGCAACCATTCCACAGATTTTTAACAAAAAAAATTTTTAGAGTTTATTTATTTTTAAGAAAGGGAGCATGAGCAGGGGAGGGGCAGAAAGAGAGGGAGACAAAGAATCCGAAGCAGGCTTCAGGCTCTGAGTTGTCAGCAGAGAGCCTGACATGGGGCTTGAACTTGGGAATGGCAAGATCGTGGCCAAGGCCAAAGTCGGACACCCAACCTACTGAGCCACCCAGGTTCCCCATTCCTCAGATTTTTTTTAACGTTTATTTATTTTGAGACAGTTGGGAGGGGCAGAGAGAGGGAGAGATAAAATTCCAAGTAGGCTTTGTGCTGTCAGTGCAGAGCCCAATATGGAACTCAAACCCATGAACCGTGATATTGTGACCTGAGCTGAAACCGAGAGTCTGTCACTTAACTGACAAAGCCATCCAAGTACGCCACCATTTCACAGAATTCTTATCAGGACTCAATAGTTGATACAAACAAAAGATACAAATACACCCTTGGCTGATAAATCTATAGATCCGGGATAGTTCAGCATTACTATGCATCTAGCCAAGAATGTCTGCTAAGAGCATTTCAGAAAAAAAGATTTCTTCCTCTTAGCAAATATTAGTATATCTACATGAAAACTTAGTTGACAATGAGAATATAGCAGTTATGAAAACCTGGTTTCAAGTTCCACTTGACATTTACCACTTGTGTGACCTTGGATGGGAAAATCCTCTTACCCCTTTCAACTTCAATTTCCTGAACTGTGAAAGGACATAACAGTGACAACTATGATTATCTTTTAATGTTTGGTGTTCGTCAAATAATATTTTAATTTCTATTTTAAAATATTTCTTTAGGTTTTATTGAGATGTAATTGGGATATGGTATTATATTAGTTTCAGGTGTACAGAATGATGATTCAACCTTGAAAGTTCTCATCACAAGGAAAAAATTATAACTGTGTGGTAACAGATATTAACTAGACTTACTGTGGTCATCATTCTACAAGAAAACACCATTTTAATATATATATATATATATATATATATATATATATTCACAATAATACAGACTTCAAAAAATAAACATCTTAGAGTTGGTGTCTTTAAGATAGTGTCTGTCTATGTAGTTCATTGTTTTTGAGTTTGATATTAAGTCTGATAATGACTTTGATATTTTAGTGTTAAAATTCAAATATTTAATTGAGGTCTTTCCTTGCAAAAAAGCTTTAATCTTTCTGTTATTTTGTTCTTATATTCAATAATTAATACAGCTGAACTTGAGCTTTCTATTAAAGGCTACATTTTCATTTAGAAATAACCTAATACATTAGTTTGCTTAAAAAATTACCATATTTTCAATTATTTAACACACTTGTAGGTATATCAGTTCCTATTAAGAATGTTTTGTAGCTAAGAATGTTTGTTATTATACATAACTCTGTAATTCAAAACTTGACCCAAATTGTTTATTAAATATACATAGTTACCATGAAAAAAATCCTACCTAAAAATTTCATTTTAGCTAACTCTATTTTATTATGTTTCATACTAAGATGAAAAGATGAGGTCAGTGTCTCCCTTGCCTACCTTTGCCATTTTAAATCATCATTCTGCTACACAAAAGAACATCTGATTATTCGAGATGTATATTATCCAGTTCTGCCATTTCTTTCTCTACCCTTTGTAATCATCTATGGACCCCATGTCAATCTTTCTGATTTATTAACAGTTTTGAAACTGACCTCACAGTCTTCTTAACCTTAGTTTCTGCCAGTTTGAGGGTGACTTCAATATTTATAAGATAATGTAGGCAATATTGTGTCTTTGAGTTTCATGTCTGAAATAATTAGTATGTGCTGGCTCTTTCAGGTAGATCTTTAAATCAGCATAATTCTAACTTTCTTTCAACTTTAAGCCACAGTACCAGAGTATGGATTTGAGAATAACTATATTCTACCAATAATCTTTCTGTACCAGTGTATACCAGCAGAGAGAGCTCAGAAATAACTCTTATTATTCTAAAATAAATACTACGCTTTATTTCCTTTTGCTGGTATCTCATGAGGTAGAACCAGAGAAAAGTGTCAGTTTGAAATTCAGGAATTCTTATTTGTCTGAAAAGTGGAAGTGGAGGACAAAGAAGCAGTTGTAGCCTTGGTATGAAATATTATCTTTTCTACAGCTTTTATGAAAGGAGAGTGGTTTTGGCTAGATCTATAGTCTGTCTTAGGGATCAGTATCATTCCTGAAGACCCATTCTGCTTCATGTATTAAACGCATTTTTATTGAGCTTCTCTTATTTTCCAGGCCTTGTATGAGTTGTGAATGAAAGAGAAAAGACCCTTGCTCTAAAATAACATACATATAAGTTGGCCCAAGGAAAATCTAAACAAACCAATAATGAATATGGTAACTTTATAGAGGGATCACAAAATAAAACAGGAGTATTGGAGAAAGAAAAAGGAGGGATATTTTGGATAGGAATGGTTAAGGAAAAAAAAAACTTTTGAGAGATTAAAGATTAGAAAATTCCATACACTCGATGTCCAAAAAAAAAAAAAAAAAAAAATCCATATATTTGAGGATGTGGGAAGAGAATTCTAGGTAGAGGACAATTTAAGTCAATACAGTATTAAATCGATTGTAAGAGAAATAAGAGAAGTGGCTAATGTGACTGGATATTAGTAAATGATGAAGAGAGTCATGTGAAGGCTGGTCGTTCACACAGCAGGTAACAGAGGCTTGGATCAGGGTGGCAGACGAAGAGTTAATGAGAAGAGTTCAGGGAAGGTTACAGAAACTGAGCAGCTTGAATGATGGTGCCACCAGAATTGTAAACGCTAGGGAAAGAAGTTTGGGTGCATAATTAAGACATCCGCTTTGCAGTGTTAGGGACTGAATTGTGCTCACTGCAAATCTGTATGTTGAAGTCCTAACCCCCAGTAACACAGAATATGACTAAGTTGTTATGGTGGCTGTTATCGTGGAGCCCTAGTCCGATATGACTGAGTCCTTATACACAGAGAGAACTGCATGTGAACAGAGAAAAGGCCATGGGAGGACATGGTAAGAAGGCACTGGAAGCAAGCCAAGGAGAGAGGCCTCATGAGAAACCAACCCTGCCTGCACCTTGATCTTGGATATTAGTCTCTAGAACTATGAGAAAATAAATTTCTGTGGTTTCAGCCCCCCCCCCCCCCAGTTTCTGGTAGTTTGTAATGGCATTCATAGGAGACCAATATCAATAGTTTGTATTTGAGATGGACAGTAGACAATGAGTAATGACACAAAGCAAACTATTGGAGTGAGTCGATGCTAGAGGGAGAAACTCAAACGTTTATCAGCATTTTAATAAATAACTGAAATTATTTAGAGAATGTCTACTAATCTTGGTGTAGTTCTTGTGGATGGGATGGTAAATTATATTAGTCAATTTGCAACTAAGATAAATAATATATGAAAAACATTTTTTTTCATTATTTCTGCAATGCCATTGATAGGGTACCATCAACATTATTCTAGAGTTTGAGAATTGATATAAAGGGAAATAGTACAGTTTCAGAACTTGGCTTCAATAAGACACAAGTGGAAAGCTATCAACTACTAGCTATCAGTCTAAGAATGCTAATTGTTTATAAAATTTAGTAAAATAAAACACAAACAAATTAGGAATTTCTTTTTAGGGAGATGGTAGTCAAGAATGACTTTCCACTTAAGAATCAAGGCAATGGACTTGAAGCAACACTAGAAAAGAGTATCCTGAATGGGTTTCTCAGATGCCTGCTAGTCACTGATGAAAAGAGATGGAAGGTGTGGTTTGTAAAATTGAATGGCAATGCAGAGACTTTCAAACCTGTGCAGGTCTCAGAAAATATTGTAGTCCAATAATTTTCAAATAAGCCAGTGGCCCTCTTGCTATGAGAGAAAATTGGTTGGTTGGGTAAAGGTGAGTGCTATTATCTGTTTGGGAAGACATTATTATTTCCAAAATAAGAGAGTGAGATATTTTTTAAGTATCTCCTTCAACTTCTGAAGTTGAGATAGTCCCAATATGCTGAGGACATATTTTTTTTTCATTTAATATGTACAGATAGAGATAGAGATAGAGATAGAGAGAGGTTGAGAGAAAGTTTCCTTTAAGGCAATAATTTATGTCTACTTAGCATCTCCTACTCTCATCCCCCCCACTGCCAACAGAGCTTCAATTTTCTTTAGCTGGTGTTTCAGGGGGAGACTGATCCTCCTAACTCACCTTGGGAGGGGGGGGCTGATTGGTCTAATGGGAAGTTAATCACCCTTCTTTGGATTTGGTTCACAACTCGGCATGTGACCCATATATAGCCAATAATACATGAGAAAGTCTGCTAAGTGTCCTCTGGAAAATAATTTGCTGTATGAAGAAAAGTCCTTTTTTTCCAGGATTCATTAAAATCTAGATATGATGCCTGGAATTTCACTAGTACAGAGAATAAAATAAAATTGATAATGACATGGCAAGTAAATGAAAATAATCTGTGTCTTTGATGACATCATAGAGCCAACTAAATCTGAAACTTGCCCTACCTCAGGACTCTCTGTTATATACAAATATACTTATTTTATAAACCATTTTCAGTTAAGGTTTCTATTACTTATGATGAAACCATCCTATTTGATACATGGGAGAGATTTACATTGTTGACTGACAACTAAAAGAACTTGAAGGAATGCTACTTTTCTAACAAATATTTTAACATGATAAAACTAAAATGCTTCATCTTTGCTCATGGACCTGAAACCATCTCCTCCATGTAAATCAAATAGAGCTTCAGCAAATTTTGATGTATTGGTTGAACCTCTGGACACTATTCAATACCATAAGATATAGGATTGAGTTGGGAAGAAAACTCTCTTCCCAAGAGAGTCAATAACACTCTTCTAAGGGAAAGAAACTAGTGAGAGTATCACAGAGAAAGACTTGGAATGGAGTTTATCTATGGGATGGAGATAAGAACTTGACCCTGAGGGCAGATGGACGAGGTTAGGAGCAAAGGAAACCTTGCTCTGGAAATTCCCAATGAGTGCAAGCGTGCATTGAGGATCGTCTCCTAAAAATGTTCAAAGAGAAGTTCAGATTAGTAAGAAATTTCATCTTTGTTGTTTCTCAAGCGTTAGTATTTTGTTCTGAGTTGTTCATATTTTGGCTATGCAATCTTGTGTGTTATTTTGTGGAGGCTAAAGAGACAAGATGCCCAGGGGAAGGGCATCTCCCACACCTTAAAACTCTTCCAGAGTCCTACAGAGATGAGATTCATCCCACAAGAACTAAGCCTCGGCTTGCCAGGTTGGTTAATGATATCAGGGGAAAGAGACTCAAAATCCTAGAAAAAAGTTCCAAAAGGAACATGTAAAAGAAAAGAAATAAAAAGACTCCATAAACTTCTTGTCTGTATAGCAATCAGAAAGTAATTCCTAGCAGACAGTAATACTTGTCAGAATATTTAGAAACATGACAAAGTTCTAGTCTCAGTGTTCATTTATGCTATGTGAGATAAATTGTCTGTCCTTATGTTAGTTCTAGCTTTGAACTGGAGAGAAATGAATACAAGAAGAAGCAACGTGTGATATTCAATAAAATGTTTTTTTTTTCCCTCCTTTTTTTCCCCCACTCCCTGCCCTTGGTGTTAAGTTGTGAAACTCAATAATTGTTTTATGTGGTTATCATTCTTCTTGAAGAAACTATGTTATCTTAGAGACCAATGACTAATGTGTATACCAAGTCTGTTTTGTGAAATTAGGGAATATTAGATAATAAGACATATGTTTCAGGAGTATAATCAAAAGCATAAAAGGAAATTTCATAGGAACGCAAAATAGCCTTTTAACAAAAGAGTCTGAGGAGAAGACTAGTATTCTTTTGACCCACTTAAAACTGAGAGATAACTCTCACTGGAAAATGATAAAAGGTAAAATCATAGCATTTGAGAAGCAGCAGTAACAAAAAAGATGATATTAATTTTTAAAAGAAATCTTTAGATAAAAATAGAAATTAGGTTAGGGAGGAGGAAACGATTTGGTAATTGGATAAAATTAAAGTTATAATGTAGTTTCAATAAGCATTCTCATATTGTAACTTATTTAAAATCAGTGGCAAGTAGCTATCTTTTCAGAGTGAAACAAGTCTAGATAACCGATTCCCTATCTTTCTGACTTGAAAGATGGCTTAAAAAGTGGGTACATTAAAAGCGGGTTCATTATCTCCAGAATTAGGCAGGATGTAGATACCTGACATGTCTTGTCAAACTTTTCCTTTTACGGATGAAGAAACATAGGCTCAGGAAACCTAAAACATTTGCAAACTAAACATGGGACTCCCAACTCCTGGGTACTTTACATGGATCCCCCTGTTTTCAATGCCAGCTCATCTTTGAACTACCCAATCTAAAAGAGGATTTTCCTTTACCTGTAAATACCTTTCCTTGGTAGGGCACCTGGGTGGCTCAGTCCGTTAAGCATCTGACTCTAGATTTCGAATCTGGTCATGATCTCACTGTTCATGAGGTAGAGCCCTGTGTCGAGCTCTGCACTGACAGCGTGGAGCCTGCTTAGGATTCTCTGTCTCCCTCTCTCTGCCTCTCTCTTTCTCTCTCTCTCTCTCAAAAATAATCAAATAAACATTGAAAGAAGACTTTAAAATCGTTTTGGTTAAGGTTTCCCATATAAAAATACCGAGACAAATGTTAGACTGGCATCAGCTTGTACCACCACATAGAGAGACAGCATGGGCATGAATATAATCTATGGCATGCTAAATGGAATGTACACTTCAGTTCTCTTGGGACCTTTCAGTTTGTCGGCATAATTCCCATTTATTAACTTAAAGGCTAGGAACTTATTGAAATATACATTTACTGTTTTCCCAGGGGTCCTTCACGGAGCAGCAGTATATATCAAATCATTTTCTTTGGAGACACTTTATTGGTTTCGTACAGTTACCATAACAAATTACTACAAACTGGGTGTCTTAAAACAACAGAAAATTATTCTCTCACAGCTCTGGAAGTTCAGAGTCCAAAATCAAGATTCAACAGGGTTGGTTCCTCCTTGGGCGCTCAGAGCCAGTATCTGCTCCAAGGCTCCTAGCTTCTGTTAGTTGTTTGCAACCTTGGCGTTCCTTTACTTGTAGATGCACTCACTCCAATCTCTGCCTCTGTTTCACACAACATTCTCTTCTCTGTGTGCTTATGTCTCTTCTCTTCTAAGGATGCCAGTTCAATTGGGTTAGAATGCATGCTAATCAAGTATGACCTCATCTTAACTTGATTACATCCACTAAAACCCTGTTTCCAAATGATCACATTCATAAACATGGGTTTAGTCTCAATATCTCTTTTTGAGGAACACAATTCACCCTTTAACAGATACCGGTATATTTATTCTGGCTCCTGTTAGAGGTTTCAGAATGAAATATTTCTTCCTTATATTATTCAAGGTTTCATACAATATCTATGAAAAGTGCACATTAAAGTTGTATTAGCTACTGCCTATATTCATCCACTGAATGCTGATCACCAGTAACTTGATTGCTTGATTAACCAAAATCAGCTGATATTCTGGTGAGTATAATATCACAAAGGGATACAATGGGCAGGTCTTCCTGGGGAGAGAAGAGAAGGGAGATATAAAAATAAAAATGAAGCATCTAGGGGGCGCCCAGGTGGTTCAGTCCGTTGAGTGTCCGACTTCGGCTCAGGTCATGATCTCCCAGTTTGGGAGTTCGAGCCCCGTGTCAGGCTCTGTGCTGAGAGCTCAGAGCCTGGATCCTGCTTCCGATTCTGTGTCTCCCTCTCTCTCTGCCCCTCCCCCGTTCATGTTTTGTCTCTCTCTGTCTCAAAAATAAATAAACGTTAAAAAAATTTTTTTTAAATGAAGCATCTAGGACAACTCTCACATTCATAATTTGGATATTATTGCATGTGCAGAACCTTAGAAACACAGTTTCTCGTCTCCATAGGGCATTTTAGAAAAAGATATTTATTAAAGAAGGAGGAGAAGGAGAAGAAGAGCTAAAAAAAGAAAAGGATGTTTATTTACTTCACATTTTATTTTATTTTTTTACTGCTTATTTATTTATTTGAGACAGAAAGGGGGGGGGGTGCGGAGAGAATCCCAAGCAGCCTCCATGCTTAGCACACAGCCTGACTCAGGGCTGGAACTCACGACTGTGAGATCACAACCTGAGCCGGTATCAGAAGTCCCAGGCTTAACCAACTGTGCCACCCAGGATCCCCTCTCATATTTTAAAACTGATACT
Source organism: Panthera uncia (assembly GCF_023721935.1). Classification (NCBI taxonomy): domain Eukaryota; kingdom Metazoa; phylum Chordata; class Mammalia; order Carnivora; family Felidae; genus Panthera; species Panthera uncia. The sequence continues at coordinate 49,810,453 of NC_064811.1, forward strand.
AGATCTGTTACATACATGCAATCAGCTGTGTGATAGGAAATATAAACAGTATGTTACACTAGAAACTAAATTTCTTAAATCTAACTTTAAGTATTATCATCTTGAGGAACTATGAATGAAGAAAGTCTGTCAAGTGGAATGCTGCAAAACACAACTGCAAAGGAAATTACAATATTTTTATGTGACTTGAATTATTAAACCTATACAGAAGGCATATTTATACAATAGAATCTATGATTCAAAGATGTTTTTAAATAATAAATACTGATAAATCTTCAAATCTGAATTTTAAAGTTCAGCTTTCAAACATTTATTTTAGGAACTATTTTTAAAGTCATAGTAAAGAGATTGCTGCCTTCACAGTAGTCATAAAATCATAGAGACTTAAGAATGTAAGGTGATATTTAAGTAGAGAAAATTAGCATCCTTGAGATGTCTTAAATCTGACATCTAGAAATCTGCATTCAAATAGAAGATTAACGTGGCCCAGCTAAGCCTATGTGCTGTGGACTGGATGGGAATGCTGATAAATAAAGTGTATTTTGAGGCAAGATAATTTTTTTTGTCCTTTCAGCTTGTCAGAGATTAATGACTACAGGCTTTTGTTTAGAATCTTTTATTCTAACTTCTTTCATTGGGAACTCTTGACTAGAATTGCTTATGTTTATATAAATGAATCTGGATCTCTTATTTCACAAAAAAATACAGTAGATTAAGAAGAATATCTGATTTTTTTCACTTACTTAGAATTATGGTAATGAAAAAATATATAGCTACTTATGTACAGTTAGGTTATTAATTTGTGTTGCATAAGTACCCATTTATGTTTGAGATTATATAAATCTGAATATATTCTGTTATATCACATTTTGTATGGTGGAAAAAATGCAGGCTTTTTTTGTTATGATAGGTTTAGTTCTGCCATACAATGTTTACTTGGAAATAGCAGTTTGGATGTTTTCTTGTTAATAGCTGAACTTACAGTTTTAAAGCCTTTTTTTTAAAGCGTTGTAGTACCTACTGGTTTCCATAGCTTATTATTTTTATTGGTATTGTATTATACTTCTCCATTTTTAGTTTTCCTACTACCACTCATTTTAAAATTATTGTTATATTTTCTAATTTATTCATGTCTTCCATATTTGAATTTTATTATTTTTATTCCCTCTATAGTATCAAATACACATTTTAAAATCTATCTTACTAATATTAGATCTCAGAGTCTGGGTACTAATGCCAAACAAATTTCCAAAATGATTTAGGTAGAGGCTTATGATTGTAAAGAAACAAATATTATTATTATTTACTTTAAGTTATCCTGCTTTGTTAGGTTTTATTTATTTATATCTAAATATTTTGCATTTTCATCTGATATTCTATATATAGAAAGTTTACTTTCTCTCAAAGTATTTAATTTATTGAAAACAGCAAACAACTGCAGTTCTGTCTTGCACTAAATAAATGCAGACATTACTAGCATTTTCATAGGTAGCTACTGAAATACTAAACACTTCCAAATGCTGAAGTAGAAAAGAACGCATTTGCAAATTTTCTATTACATCATATGATGAGGAAACTGGGGTTTGGGGGTGGGGAGACTCTGGAAAACATGCTTAATATTTCTGGGAAATATTCTTGCATTTCATCTAGAAAATGTTCTTTCCTACAGTGATTTTAGATGTGACAAATAAGCTAGTTCATTTTGGAGAATGGAACTGTTTTAATCTACAAGCACAAATGGAGGTTTTATATCTTAAAAAGTTCATGTGCCCATGCAAGGCCCCTTCTTCTAACACACACAAATGTATGTGTGTACACACAGTCATACACCAGCAGGTTTTGTCTCACCTTTTTGGGTATGTTTTGCTTCACCTTTGGATAGCGAAGTGTACCTACGACAGTCGTATATTTAGTCCATCGATGTTACGTGAGAAAAAATGAAATGGTCACAAGTAAGTCACAAGTGAGACATAACAAGGAATACGCACATGGGATAATACAATATTATTCCAAGAAGAGTTTGTACTCCTGAGCTTCAGAGGGCATTGGTGATGTCAATGCTGGGCATCAGTCGTATCTGACAATGTTTGGTGACCTGATAGGGAAGATCTGTCACAGTTAATTAAGATAAGGAACCCGAGAGCTTCCTGGAGAAAATTTTACTAATAAATTTATACATGGTCAAGAACAATATTATTCCCTTATGGAAAGGTGATTTGGGGTGATTGAGAATGCAGCATTCTGGATGTCCCACTAGAATTTTTCATCCAATTCAGAATCCCGTCGTCTTTCTATCCAGCACATCTGAGACTTACAGAGGGGTTGTTCAAAAGGTATATGTGAAACTAAATAGTTTTCTTTTTCCCAAAAGCTCTGTGTTTTGGTATGGATGTAACTGCAACAAAATATAATAGAATACAATTGCCTGACTTCTAAAAGAAACATAACATACCTTTACACCTTCTACATTTTTTTTATTTTTTATTTTTTTAAATATGAATTTATTGTCAAATTGGTTTCCATACAACACCCAGTGCTCATCCCAAAAGGTACCCTCTTCAATACCCATCACCCACCCTCCATTCCCTCCCACCCCCCATCAACCCTCAGTGTGTTCTCAGTTTTTAAGAGTCTCTTATGTTTTGGCTCCCTCCCTCTCTAACCTCTTTTTTTTTTTTTTCCCTTCCCCTCCACCATGGACTTCTGTTAAGTTTCTCAGGATCCGCATAAGAGTGAAAACATGTGGTATTTGTCTTTCTCTGTATGACTTAGTTCACTTAGCATAACACTCTCCAGTTCCATCCACGGTGCTACAAAAGGCCATATTTCATTCTTTCTCATTGCCACGTAGTATTCCATTGTGTATATAAACCACAATGTGGAGGTTCCTCAAAAAATTAAAAATAGATCTACCCTATGACCCAGCGATAGCACTGCTAAGAATTTAGCCAAGGGATACACCTTCTACATTTTAATGCTTCGTGGGCTTAACTACTCTACAGCATTACATTTCCAACAGGAGATTCAGGGTGACAGTGGTCCCAGTGAAGTGCCAGGGCCTGATCGAATGCAAAACCACCACCACCACCACCACCACAACAACAAAAAAACCACTACCAGTAGAAGCAGAAGTGTGCCTAAGAGGAACAAGAATTTATATAGGCATGTTATCTGTAGTACATTACAGTGCCCCCAAAGGACGAGTGTTAATAAACAAAGGAAAAATTGTAGATGCCTCGTGGTAACTAAACCTGAAAATTTTCATTAATGGGCTCATGTGAGACATCTTCAAGAAACATGGGAAGGACATTTCTGGAAGCTAGTATTCATTGTACATAGGAGCAAGAGTCAGAGAAAAGTGGGAAGAGAAATATATAGTTAAATGGCAAGTGATTGATAGGTGATAGATGATAGATGGATACTTAGACAAAGACAGATAAACTCAGTTTGGATATTATGGTAAGGCTAGTGGGAAAGAAAAGGAAAGCAATCTATATTGTCTAGCTTATATACTATTCTGTAACACTGAGTAATTTTAAAAATAAGCTTAGAAGTTTTATGACGTCTATGGAATATGTGGTTGTTGCTGATTTTCTTATGTCCATTTATATGCATATGTAAAAATATGTACTATAAAATGTAAAAGAATTGACCAAACTCTCTTCTGTGTCCATTTCCACTTTGTGAAATCAATATAAGCATCTTAAACCTCAAAGAGCTACACAATCTTTTCGAGGTTGAGATGTGAATAATGTTGAGGAAATATTAATCCCACAGCTAGACATGCTTTGGTTCTCATGCACCAAGCTTTTCCTAGAGGATGCTGTCACATAGTCAGTATACCTGTGCATGCCTATGAAGGTGAGGTAAGGAGGAGGCTCAGGAGGAAGAGGCAGATCTATCCAGGCTGTGAGTTGGTCATATAATTTTAACTTGACTATAATCTTGTTGGAATAGTTTTGCCTAAAATCTGGGATTAAAAAGAAAGATCTCTGCTAATATCCAAAACACACTGAAGAACTTTGCCTCAAATTATCCCACCAGAAAGTGTCAGAGCACAGGTTTGAAAGTAGGACCTTGTTCTATTTCCATGTTTTAGATATTGAGTTTATATGTGAATGCTTTTATCTATACTACAAATATGATTAAACAGATAAGATAAACAAAAACCTAATTAAAGTCCTCCAACAAATTATTTGTCTCTAGATAAAACTAAATGTGTAAAACATAGACCTCAGCTAACTTTCTAGAGGTATGTGAAGGTATGCCATACAGCTTTCTGAATATATTTATTGATCACCTCCAGGTATTTGAACATCCTGTGTCATTTGACTGAAATTACTTTCTTACTTTGACCTTGAAAAGTATTTTTCAGAACTGTGCTCAAAATATATGCTCATTTGGAAGATGTACTTGGAATCTTTAGTCATACTTAAGTGCTTCCTCTTATGTGTTCCTGAGGCACCTTCTTTATTCTACCTATATTACAGCTTACATTAGTTTGATAGAAGTTTGGCAATTTTTTTTCTTCATTTGAAAGAAAATATTATTGAAAAATAGAAGATGACACACTATCGGCATAGTATATTAAATTAAGTCAACACAAATGATGTTTAGTAGAGCTAAGTCTAAAGAAAATAACTTGTACCTGCAGTAAAGCATTGGTGAATTAAATGAGTAAATGTAAAATATTTAAGTCTATAAGATATAAAATCTTGTAGTTATGCTATCATTTCCAGCTTTAGCTGATTTATTATTTTTTAATTAATCAACCCTATTGATTTGGATAAGAAGTCATCCATTGTGTTTAGTAAAAGTTTATATAATTAAAATTAAGCAATTGAAGTGCTTGGGGTCAGTGCATGGATGGGAAGAAGTGTAGGTATTTAAACAGATTCATTATAGAACATTGGGAATATGGCCATAATATATTATATTTTGATAGTGAGGTGAAAGTATAAAAATAAATGTCTTGAGACTGTCTAGATTCAAACAGGGTTAATTCCAGTGGGGCTGAAATATTCTACAAACTCTTTATCTACCTTCATTCTGAAAAAATACTAGTAAAACAATGTTGTTGTTATTAATTGATTCCCCAGATACCTTGAAATTAGGAAGGAGATCCTCACTGACTGATAATTATTCCACTATGTCTTTTATTATAAATGAATTTTGGTATTCTGGTTAGGGTATAACTTTCTATAAATTTGTTTCAAATTCGTATGAAATATAAATCCTATGAAATGTGTTTTAAAGCTATGGTCATTTATTCATAACCTGATACATTTGATTGCTAGACAATAAAACCTTAGTATCTCTCATTAAGAAGAAAACAGGGGCTCCTGGGTGGCTCCGTCTGTTAAGCATCCAACTTCGGCTCAGGTCATGATCTCAAGGTTTGTGAGTTTGAGCCCCGCATCGGGCTCTGTACTGACAGCTCAGAGCCTGGAGCCTGCTTCAGTTTCTATGTCTCCCCTTCTTTCTGCCTCTCCCCTCCTCACACTCTGTGTCTCTCTGTCTTTCAATAATATATACATGTTAAAAAATGTAAAAAAAAAAAAAAAAAAGGAAGAAGAAGAAAACATCTTGTGATGCCTGGAATGAACAGCTGGATACTCACTTTCTGTTTTCAGTCCATAATCACAAAAACACTAATCATATACTAGACATGAAAGTGATTAATGTAATTATGTATCAGTTATGCACATGCATGGCTGTGAAATACATTAATGCACATTTCTTTGATATACTCATGATTCTATACAGATGAAACTCCTTGTGCTGGGAAACAGGCAAGACCATAGTCTAACATCTTTAAGTTTCACTTTATCAAAAGGCGTTTTATAGGTAGTGGAGAATTTAACACATGCAATAAAACTGAACAGGGAAGAATTCCTTTCAAGGGCAAACCTCTCTTACACATTTTATGGTTGAAATTGGAGACCGCCTATGAATTTAAGCTTTGATTTGAAATCCGATATCGGAGAATGATTCTGGGCATATTTGAAAGTCTAATTCCTTGTATATATTCAGTGATTCTTCTAATGCTGTTCAAAACTCTCTGGGCTAATGTTAACCTTGATAATGTCCTTAAAAGTTGGTTATTGCATCATTTTCTGATAACTTATACATTTGACACCAAAGTACACAACCAAGAACAGAAAAATATATTTTGCAATATATAACTATAAAGATTTTACGTGTGTGAGTATAAAGAGTATAATTTTTACAACTGGTACAAAGTGACTACTTAAGGTTTGACGTTAGACTTGGCTTGAGAGTGAGGTTTTATCTTGTTTAATTTCTTCATAAATAGAGAACATACTTCATTCACTAAGAATTTCACTAAGCAACACTGTTGTGTGTATTGAACTAAACCTCTTGAGGTTCACTCTTTCACGGAAATTTGAAACTTTGAAACTATCTTGGAAAAATACCTTACTAAAAATACATTTCAGATCATGGAACTTATTACTTACTTAAAAATGGAAGACTATTTTATCCTTCAAAATAAATGCACCTATTAATTTATAATATTTATTCTTTTTATCTCTTGATTTTTAGAATCTCATAATAAAATATAGAGCTCTGTTCTTTATCTAACTCTTCCCTCACTACGGACCCCAAGTTAGACCACAGTTTCTAGAATCAATAAATTTATGTGTTTGGCATAGTAAAACTAAATTATTTTGACTTAATGGAGGAGAAAAATAGAAACAACTTTCAAGTTCAATTTTCTTAGATTAGTAGTCAATTAGATAACTAGTTTTCATTAGAATTGAGGTTAAATAATTAGCTTCTATGAAATTTTTTCACAAAGCCAATTTAATTTCTAAAACCAGGCCATTTATAAATGATATGAACAATGTTATTGTTTTTAGATATTGAAAAAGCAACCACGATGATAGTATTAGCCAACATTTATAATCATTAGGTACCAGACACTCTTCTAAGACACTTACATGTATCAATTCATTTAATTCACTACAATACCATAACCAGGATGATAGTATTATTCTCACTTCAGAGGTGATGAAGTTGTCACATGGCCTAGAATCTTGTCCAACATCTAGTGTGTAGAAGAATCAGTAATCAAATGAAAGCAGTCCAGTGCCACAGCTGACTATGATTTCTTTGAGGGTTAACAAGGAAAAGTTTCAATATAGACAAACACAGATGAACTTCTTAAAGATACACTAACTTCTAAATTCTTCACGTTTCTATAATGGGCTATTTTTGTATAATTTGCCCAAAGCGATTTTTCCTTTCTTCCCAAGGGAGCACATGTAAATATTTCCAACTTCTATTTCAATAAAGTCAATGCCCCCCTTTTTTTTGAAGTAGATAGGTAATAAATCATAAATTATAAATAATGTTTCAGTTTCTTTCATCTTCTTTTCATCTAAAAATTCTTGCCCTACATTTTTCCATCATAGATACAACTCTTGAATTTTTAGGTTGTCTGTAGCTCACTGAGTAAAAATGTGTGTGACTGGCACTTAGAGCTAACTAAAGTACTTCTGGATAAAGCAGAATATAATAGTTTAAGATAAGATTGAAAGATAAATTTCAAGAGTATGAAAGAAAGGAGAAGAGGGAAAGGATAGCATAATGGGGAACAAATGATACAAATTAAAAAATAAAAAGCATAAAGGAAGAAATCTGTGTTCTTTCTGGACATCATTTTGGCCAAGAATCATATTATCATAGCATAAGGGAAGGAGGATATATTATATCCATAAATGGGTGAAAATGTCCATAATCTGTGAGATTGTGTTCTTTTTGGAAATTTAGAATCAAATGGATAAAAACAAGGCAAAATGTCAACTGATAAGTTGACATATACAGGGTGATTAATTAATTCAGTTGCTTGGAAGACATGTAAGTGAAAATGGTATGAAAATATTTTGATAAATCTTACTAAAGTACTCTTAGAAATCACAAACGACCTTCCAAAATACTGTGCTTAAAATGTCACTTCTATCCGAGACTCAATTGACTTGCAAAGGGTCATAAATATTGTTTTGGCTACATGCGAATGTATAAATGCCACATCTTTTCTTTCCTGATAATTCCTTCTTCTTCAAAGTTCTCCTAAGTTTGTTAAAAATAGCATATTAGTTCTTATAAGTAACTTACATTCTTATAACTTATAGTGCTATTTCCTGCTTTATATGTCTACCCTACATCTATCTATTTTAAAGGACAAATTCAAATTCAGATTTCCTTGTGAATCATGCCACATCCATAGTTTACTCACAAACTCTTGTTTAGTTTATTATTTACTTAAATCAAGTTACAAAATCTTCATGTCCATTCCGCATATTTTTCCCCATGGTTTTTGGCATCCAGAACATGATAGACACTAAACAAAAGTGTGTTAACTTAAATCTCAATAATTCTGCCTACAGTAAAAACGACCAAAAAGGCTTATGATAATCTCGTTGTAAACTTGCATTTTTGTCTTTGAAGGGTAGTTATAAATTAAGAAAAAATAAGTTTATTTCTCAGATTAATTTGAAAGGGGAATGGAGTATTTTCTTTTTTTTTTGAAATGGAATATTTTGAATGTAAAATTAGTAGTGACTGATAAACACTCTTCTAATTTCCAATTAATATACCAAAGAGTTCCATTGAAACATTAAAAAATTAGCAACATTGTACAGAGAAATTAAAGAAATATCAACATGGTGCCTGAGTGGCCCAGTCGATTAAGTGCCCAACTCTTGATCTCGGATTAGGTCATGATCTCACAGTTGGTGAGTTCAAGCCCCACATCAGGCTCTGCGTTGATGGCACAGAGCCTGCTTGGAATTCTGTCTCTCCTTCTTTTTGCCCCGTCTCTCTCTCTCTCTCAAAATAAACTTTAAATAAACTTTAAAAAATATCGACATGAATGATGAGATTTTGATTGAGAGAAATTGAAATAAAAAACACATTCATGGATTATTCTCTGACAAAATAAAATTTAAGAGTAACTACAAATTACATTTCAAAATCACTGCTGTTGATTATTAAATTCTGTTAGGGATAGCCCTCCTCCAATATATCAACTGTTAATACCTCTACCAGTAAGGAAAATCCCCTACATTTTACAGAGCTAGAGTTAGGAAAGATTAATATAACTTGGTAGGAAAATCTAGGATTTGAACTCTTCCATGAACTATTCATTGATTAAAATCTTTTTTTTTTTTTTTGCGATAGCTTACGCAAATCCAACTCTCCAACTTCAAAATATTTTTTTTACTGTTTATTTATTTTGGGGAGATAGAGAGACAGAGTGGGGGAGGGTCATAAAGAGAGGGAGACACAGAATCTGAAGCAGGCTCCAGGCTCTGAGCTATCAGCACAGAGCCCGATGTGGGACTGGAACCAACGAAGGGCAGGATCATGACCTGGGCCTAAGTCAGACATTCAACTGACTGAGCCACCCAGGTGCCCCTCAACTCTCCAACTTCAGATTCTACAACATTTTCATGTATTCCTAGACACCCCTTTCTGGTTCTTGATATAACAAGCTCATTATAAACCCTGATCTCGACTGCCATGTTGACCTATAATATTGATCTTCTGATTTCTCCATAGACTGTTCCATTAGCAAGGATGGTACAGGGTTACCATTACTGTATAATGCTCATGGGGAATTACATAGCCATATGTTTACCCACTAGAGGCTGTGGCCACCATATATCTCTCATTCCACTGTTAATCATCTTGAACTGGATTCTCTTCACTACCACTGGATAGTATCTCTGCAAGTTTCTAGAGCTTTTAAAATAAATGTGGAATATAAGAACAGTTTCCAATTTAGGTATTAGTTCCCAGAGCTTTTATTTTTTTTAATTATTTTTTAAAGTTTCATTTAAAATTTTTTTTTAAGTTTATGTATTTACTTTTGAAAGACAGAGAGAGTGAAGAAGGGGCAAAGAGAGAGAGGGAGAGATAGAATCCCAAGCAGGCTCTGCACTGTCAGCGTGGAGTCTGATGTGGGGCTTGAACTCACAAACTGTGAGATCATGTCCTAAGCCAAAACCAAGAGTCGGATGCTTAACTGACTGAGACACCCAGGCACCCCAGAGCTCTTAAAATCAATGTGGAATATAAGATCAGTCTCCAATTTAGTTATTAAAATTTTTACTTCAATCTAAATATAAAGTTTAGTCTCACAATATAAAGATTTCTCCCTTATGCTAGCTTGATACTGGTATTTTACAGCAGGAATGGGGTAAGAAAATGTCTGTTGCTTGCTTCTTCTCAATGGAGACTCTAATCTGGCATGTTACTCTGTGTGTGAAAGGTAAGCAAATATTGGTTATTTATCATAGGAATACTTAAATGCTGGCTACAGAATATATGAGAGTGGGAAAGAAAAGCTTTAGAAAAAGTATTGTTGCCTCCCAAAGAAATCAAATTAGCTCATCTTCTACAATGAAATACCTGAGATAGATGGTTTGTCCATATGTATAAATTTACTAGTCTAATCTGATGTACAATGTCAAGTAAAACTATACACCCTGTACACTTTAAACTTCTGCAGTGTTACATGTCTATAATGCTGGGGAGAAAACAGTATGTCCCAGAAGACATGGTTCTGGGACATATTTATTTTGGGTTCCAACTCTACTTGATGGCCAAAGAACTTCTAAGCCTAGTAGAAAAGTAAGAGACCATGGAATAGGCTAAATAACTTAGAATAACACATGGGACTCCGACAACTATAGTGGAAAAACAGATGTGATCTCACAGAAATGAAGAAGGCAATATTGATAAGGCTCATGGAATAGGGAGGGTGCATCTGAAAAAAGTGGAGAAGCATAGCAGCAACAGGGAAGGATTTTGTTCTATCAGCTGCAGATACTCTAAAAATGTTCCCATTTTTGAACGGAACTTTCAGACAGACACTGTAGGCAATAGGAGGTCAAGTAATGTTGTATAATGATTCCTAAAATGTGCTTTTGATCTTTGGGGACCTGCAAGTTTGCAAGGCCTGAAGAAACACAGGTTTTAAGAATAATTTCTGTATGCTACCTCTCCCAATCTTTTGTTATCTTCTTCAGTCTTTCATCTTGTTTTAAATACACAAAAACAATCAAAAACACCCTGTTCAGTATCAAAATAATTACAAAACAGAAAAGCAAGTTTGGGGGATAATTTTACTAATTTACTTTTCAGCACATTTTGAATATATTATAGTCATGACATATATGAAATTGTATATGCTTTTCTACTTAGTTTTATATAATAAGAAGTTATCTGTATTAATAAATACATTTTCTGATATTCATGGACATAAACTATCCTTTTTTGAGTTATTCTTCTGAAGGTTTTACTTTGTTGTGTGCTTATTATTTGTTTTTTCTCCTAGTTTTTGTATAATTTATTTATAATGTCTGTATGATAAGACTACGAAGACAACATACTTCTCAGACTATTTCTGTGAGGTAATTTCTTAGAAGTAGAATTTCTGAGTCAGGAAAATGAACTTTTAGATTTGGGTTAAACTTGGGAAATTTTTTTTTAGTCAAAGCTCTGCCAACCTATTCTTACGTTTGGATGATAAAAGAGTAGATTTTTTTTTTTTTTTTTGCTTTAAACCTATATAAGCCAGCCTTTTATGTATAGGTTCTTATGATTTTTAACAACTTTATTTACTATGAAGGAAATGAAGGCTTTGAAAGTGGTTTGAATTTGCCTGTATTTGTCAGTCATTTGAATTCTTCCTTATTGAAGTATATATGTACATTTCTGCCCATTTGTATACTTAAGAATATTCTTTTGTTATACAATAAATAATTTCTTTTAAAAATACAATCTCATTTGGACACTACCCCCTTTTTAGAGGCATGTGTTAATAATCGGAACGTTTGTAATAATATTAAAAATTATGAACATTAATATATAACCATGCAAAATTTATATTTTTAAATGTTTTTTGGCATAAGTGCTCTACAATTTACATAATGCTGAAAACTTTTCTATCATTCGCAAATATATTTTGAAGATCTATGCGTGTTGACTGATGTAGTTTTAGTTTTTAACTTTCAAATGTATTTATTATATGACTATGCCACATTTTATACTCTCCCCTATTTCGCCATCTAAAAACAATGCTAAAATGAATTTTAACATATATGTTCACATTAAGATTCCTATTGCTATATATAAAATACCTTTTTAAATATAAGCTTGTATTGCTATATATAAATATCTTTTTAAAATAAGTTTGTCAATAATTAATTTTTTAATTTTCTCTAAAAGTTTTGGGTGAAATCATCTGTTTTTGATATACAGTAAAAAACAATTCAGAATTTATATTGCCTCTTATCAGAATCTTTCCTGTTGGTAAGTAAATATAAGAAGTCAAATTATTTATCTTGGGGGAGCTGATATGATGTGGACACAAATAGTCTCTGATGATCTGTCTGATGCATCCAAAAAAAGAGATATTTATGTTAATTTGTCTGGACAACTTCCCCTCAAATTACTGATTGGGTAGACATTACCAATATTTGCCTCCTGACTCTCAGACTTCTTTGTTGTTTTTTTTTTTTTCTACTTTCTCTCCTTTTATTGATATAGAGCTTCCTTTTATTTATTCCGATAACTAATTTACAAACCCAGGTCCTGATCTAATCTGTGACTTATTATATGTCTTTTTATGAAGGAGAAACAAACTGGTGGCACAACACCTTTTTCTGGTCACAGGTATCCATTTTGTTATGGTTGCTTTTCATTTGTTCTGCTCCTCATAGTTGTCTTCCTTTAAGTGACAACACCTGGGTGGCTCAGTTGGTTAAGCATCTGACTTTGGCTCAGGACATGGTCTCATGGCTCCTGAGTTTGAGTCCTATGTTGGGCTCTGTGCTGAGAGCATAGAGCCTGGAGCCTGCTTAGGATTCTGTGTCTCCCTCTGTCTCCACCTCTTCCCTGCTCTCGCTCAGCCTCTCTTTCGAAAATAAACATTATTATTATTATTATTATTATTTTAGTTAAAACATCAATGCCTTTAGTGAGGACTTGTACTCTATTCTCTCTCAAAGTCCCCTTGACTCCCTCATGTTTTATGTTTGAGTCAATTAATTCATGTTACCTGCTTGTTTTCTATATGTAGGTGAATATTTAGCCCTTTTGATAAGTTGAATTTTCTTCTCTATGAATTATTCCATTATCAGCTCATCTTTTATTTCCCCTTTTCCATAGTAACCAAGACTAAAAATATAACTACTGCCCAGTGAGCTCAGATGAAAAAGTTATCTTATCGCAGCTTCCTGCCAAGCTTTAACCAGAACTCATTCCAAAATTGTTTCTCTCCTTTGACTGTTAATGTTGATTGTAGTTTCATATGAATCATTAGTTTTAAGTTATCTATGATTTTAATTCTGCTCCCATTACCATTATTTTATTTCACTATAGTTACACGTATCTCCTACTTTGGGCATCAAAAACAATGTGCTTCAGCATTTCTTTCTCTGTTATTTTAAATTTATTAATAATTTCAGAATATTAAATTTCCTAAGAAGTCAGTAGTGTTTTTGTAACTAAAAATCTGTTCAGAGTATATTTCTTCAACATTGTCTTATTCTCATTTATATCAACAGTTCTATTGTTGGAATGCTACATCATCTCTATATTGGAAATGCCCACAGCATTGTCCTGTGACCCTATCTTTCACAAAAGTGTGAAAGTTAAATCTTTCTTTCCCCAAAATGGAAAACTAGACTACTACACTTAATGTCACTTTAAATTTTTTACACCTGGGTGACGCCTGGGTCACTCGGTTGAGTGTCCGACTTCAGCTCAGGTCACGATCTCATGCTTCATGGGTTCCAACCCCGTGTTGTGTTTGTGCTAACAGCACCCAGTTTGCTTTGGATTCTCTATCTCTTTCTCCCTCTGCCTCTCCCCCACTCGTGCTCTCTCCCTCAAAAATAAAGAAACATTAATTTTTTGTTTCAATTTTTACAACTGAAAAATTAGAAAAGACTGAAAGGCTTAGTAACTTATCAAACTTCTCAGACTGTAAGTAGCATGTCTAAATTTTTGCATTTTGTGCTATCATCTAAGTACTGATGCACTAGGCATGGGACATTCTGAAGTACTCTTTCTGGTATAACCACAGTATATACAGAGATAGTAAGGATAAAAAAAGTAGTACTAGAGGGGAATTTTGAAATTTTCCTATAAATGGTGGAGATTTTTCTTTGAGATCAAATATAAAGAGTCTGAATAATTTAAATGTACAGAACAAGAAAATCAAAGTCAGAGTCTTTTGATCAATGCAGGAGACCTGAACTTTTAACTCCAGTGGGCTTAAATAATAGGTTATGGGATGTTTACAACCTTTTTTATGTTTTTAACATTATAAGAATGACAAAGACTATCTTAATTATGAATTTAATTATTAATTTACAAGATTTAATATTTTTGAACTGACAAATCTTACAAATAAATGACATAAACAGACTGCCTAATTTTTCTCTAGGAAATATGTATGCTTACTTTTCCTTCTTTTCCCAAAACCTATTACCTTTTCTCCTGTCCAGCTTTTCTCAGTTGTCCAGAAAAATACATAATGATATTATAATCCAGAGTATTCTTGCTTAAAATCAGTTTTCTCAAAATTTTCTGAGACTCTGATATCCCTGTCATTATTATTTTATTGTTAAATCATCTTGTTCAATCTCTGCCTTTTGTGTTTATAGTATAAAATACAGTATTTTAAAGAAAACAAATCTAGAAAAAACATAGCTCTATTAAAATGACAACAAATCTCAACACATAGCTCCTAAGACTCAATGAATTTCACATGAAGTGAATCTTTCCACAATAACATAGTGTTCCTCCCTCCTCTTGAGGCCCCTGGGGTTTGTTACAAGGGGCTTTGTTGTCTATTATATCAGTGTAATTGCCATATTGTAGCATCTCAGATTTATTCCTGTGGAACACTTGTCAGTGAAGGCTGCCTTCATTTTCTGTTTTTTTGTACCACTCAAAATTCAACACTAAGCCCAGAACAGAACAGGCATTTTCTTCCACTGATAATAGATGATACATAAAGAAGAACATTGTAATCCCTGTTCTTTTTTTTATTTTATTTTTTTTATTTTTATGACTTGAATGCTATCTTTGGAGAATAAACTCCAGTGGGACAGTAAAAATCTATAACAGACAAAAAGGGAAAAAAAGGAGGCTTACATATATCATAGAATGCACAACGTCTGCATCCCTGTTTGGGGGCAGATAGCGGTGCTATATCAATAATATTTTTGTACTTCATTTGTGTATTTGATTCTTTCTTACTCCTAACCTGCTTTGGAATCATTTATTCTGTACCCCATGGTGGTGTGCTCGAGTGCTTGTTAGTACTTGACATTTTCTCTACAAGCCAGTTCAGCCACCACTACAGATAAGACTGAACACTGTCTCCGTCTTTATATGTGTCTATAGTGTATTGCTTTTGTCTATTTGCTGCTGGTTCTTTGTAGGAAGAAGCCTGAGTTACTTCCTTCTCTCAGCTATAGATGGAAGTAATTCCTTCATAAAAACTGTAACCAAATAATTCTATCATTTCATCCCTTTCGGGTCATCACCCTGAAAGCACCTTTAGTCCTCTCTCTTCCCCATATTTTTAAAAATATTATTTTTATGGAGATAGAATTCACTACCTAAAATTAACTCTTTTTAAGGTGTACAATTCAGGGGTTTTATTATTATTATCCTAAAGTATGCATAAGGTTCATTCTATACTTTGCTGTCTTTTTTTTATTATTATTACGTTTCTTTATTTTTGAGAGGCAGAGAAAGACAGGGTGTGAGTGGGGCAGGGGCAGAGAGAGAGAGAGACACAGAATCCGAAGCAGGCTCCAGGCTCTGAGCTGCCAGCACAGAGCCCATGTGGGGCCCAAACTCACAAACCGTGAGATCATGACCTGAGCTGAAGTCAGACACTCAACTGACTGAGCCACACAGGCGCCCCTATACTTTGCTGTCTTTATATCAACTCTTTTTCCATTGTTACTCTCTTTAACAAACATGTCATTCTGCCTTCTGAAACCCACATTCTTAGTTATAAAACTCTCCTGCAACTTGAACATTTTCCCATATACTTTGCCTCTATCTCATTGCACTAACTGAAATCTGACTGTCTGCTAAGAGTATAACTCCTGTTACAGCTTCCTCATTATCTTGTATCCCACCTACATTAGTGCTAGGAGACGGGGATTACATCCAATCACTCCTGAATGTAGTTTTGGGATCATTACTGTTCTACCCTCATGTTAAAAGCATCTGTTCCTTTGAGCATTATGCCATCTGGCTGTGCCTCTTCCTCCAACTACTCAATTTTAGTCACTATTATTTTACCAAGTATATTATAACTCCCTCTCATTTTCTGAAGAGTGCAGTACCTAGCATGAATGAGTCCTCTCTGCTCTAAATTCAGCCATTATTCTGGTTGACTACCACATTCAAATGGACTATATATCCAGCAGTACACAATATAATACATATTCTTGTTTCCCAGTGTTATACAAGCCCTCAGTGCTGTCCCCTAAATGTTTTGTTTTCAGAATTTTCTTTCTTTTTTACAGAACTTTTTTTATTGTGAACTGTTATTACTCTTTTCAAGCACATAGTCAACCACGTCTTCACTTATTCTTGGTAGAGTTCTTGTTTCAGCACTTCAGAAAGAAAAGAGAAATAATCAAATGAAAAAGTCTTAACTTCTTAGTGCCATATTTAGAATAAGGCTTTGTCTTAAGGCTTTGTCTCCTTTCCCACCTTCCTAACGATCCATTTTGTTATCCCAACTCTCTCATATATTTTTAATTTTCCAGTCTGTATTGACCTGTCACTACATGTTTTCAAATAATCATGTGTATGAAATATTTACAAACACAAATTAAAAAAACAGTCGAACATAAAGAACTTGCCTCAAATCCATATATGACTTCACAGACTATTCTACTTGTTTTTTCCCCCCCTGATGGCCAAATCTCTTTGTGAATGTTGTATACTTTTACTCTACTTCCAAAATTCACAGTCCTTCCTCAAAGTATGGAAATCTCAACTTTCTTTCTTTTTTTTAAAAAATTAATATTTATTTATTTTTGAGAGAGAGAGAGAGAGAGAGAGAGAGAGGTGGAGTGTGAGTGGGCAAGGGGTAGAGAGAGAGACACAGAATCTGAAGCAGACTCCAGGCTATCAACACAGCCCAATGTGGGGCTCGAACTCACAAACTGCAAGATCATGACCTGAGCCAAAGTCGGACGCTCAACGCACTGAGCCACCCAGGTGCCCCTCAAATGTATTTCTACCGTATAATTTAGTCATACCATCCAATAAGGCATTATGCTTTGTTGGAATTGCTATAAGAGAAATGTCATGGACTAGATGGCTTGAACAATGAACATTTTTCACAGTTCTGGAGGCTGGGAGTCAGGTTCTTGGTAAGCGCCCTTTTTCTGGTTTCCAGATGATTGTCTTCTCATATCCTTACATGATGGGTTCAAGAGAGAGGGAGAGAGAAGCTCTCTGTGCCTGTTCTTAGAAGGACATTAATGTCATAGTGAGGGCTCTATCCTCATGACCTAATCACTCCTCAAGTGCCCATCTCCAGATACCATCACAGTAGGTGTTAAGGTTTCAATATGTGAAATGCAGAGGAGGGAGCCAGGGGGAGGGGCACAAACAATCGGTCCTCAGCATGCTTTATCTCACAATATGTACTCATTACTAAATTCAATAAAATGTTAAAGATGTTAAAGTTTTTGTTTCCTATATCTTTGAATAGCATCTGAATGATCAAATCTCTCCCTTTACTTGAAGCAGTCTTCCATGGCATGTTTTTAGTCTGTTTTCTATAGCATGGCATTTCAAGGATTAATTAAATGTGTTTTTTTCTGGCCATGTATCAAATATTTGTGGGTTTTATGTATACCAGCTAAGGCTCTCTTGCAAGATAGAGAAAATCCAAATTAAATGGACTTAATCACTAGAATGAATGTATTGGGTCCCATAACTAAAGAGACAAGAAGTAGGGCTGTTTACGGTGAAGCTTTATAAAGTGCTCAAATAATGCCATCAAGCACCCTGATTATTTCTTTCTTGTGTGCCTTCCTCCTTCACACTTTTCCATCATGATGTTAGCTTCCTTTTTAGGCTCCACCTAGGGCACTCTTACTCTGGTTTCCTCAGAAAATCAGTTGGAGTCATATATTGCTATGGCAGTCATACACCTCTCATAGTCACATTACCCCATCCAAGGGAAGAATATCTACTCCTGCTCATTTTGGAAGAGTTCTATTTTCCAGAAGCTTCACACATAGTTTCTCACATCTCTCCTTGACTATGAAGGGTAATGGTAAGGCAAAGCGATACTTTGATTGATGTACTCAGAAAAAGCCTATCTGGGTCTGTCTGGGTCTTTGGATAGAACTAAACCCAGTAAATCCATGTTGGAGAGTGAAGCATTTTTTTCAGAAAGCAATTATTAACTTTTATCTATCAAAAGGTGAAAACATATTTGGAGGTTTATAGAATGATAAAATACATGTACTATAATGGCATTTTATTTTCAAAACTCTTGTTTAAACTATGAGTTCTACATGAGTAATAGCATTCATTCCCAAGTTTCAGTGATTGTCTCTATATAGTTTATGCCCAAATTTTATATCACCTGCTCTAGTTTTTGTGCTGAGCTCCAGAACCCAATGTCTATTAGGCATCTTACTAGGCATCTTTATTAGACCATCTTACTGGCTGCTCAAACTCAACATATTAAACTTTTATTTTGTACTCCAACAATTCCTTATTCTCTGAACCACTTTGGTATTTGTTGGAGGACATCATCGAGAGGATGTGACCCCTGGTTGACCCACTAGTTGGACCTGGGCAATCAGAGGCCCCTCGCCTCCTCCTCTGTCATTGGAATGTACATTGTGCCCACCATTTCTAGAGTGGGAGCTGTTCCAAGGACACAGCCTTGAGAGAATAAGGTGTTCTTGAGACTAAATGGTATATGTGACTGAACTCAGTGAAGACCTTTACATAAATTTTTAAGATTCTGGCAGGTGGGTACAGAGATATACTCATTTTGTGGCCGCCCAAGACAAGCTTTGTCTGTAAGTTCTTTTGCTTGTTAAATATGCCTCCTCCCAATCTGGAATAGTCTGCCTCCCTTGGGTCTTTCCCTGCCTGCTGTGTACAAGGGCCAGTTCATAAACCAACAGAATTGATGAGATTTGCTAGAGAAATCAAATAATTTAAATTTCAGTGACTTACAACAACAGATATTCATTTTGCATGTCGTGTGAGGGTTACAGGTTGCTTCTGGGTCTCCTCTGAAGTGCACATCTGCCCCAGCTTGCTTATTACTCCACCTGCCACCTCATTCCAGGACTCAGAATAAGGAGCAGCTCTCATTTGAGACATGCCAATTTTTATGTCAAAAGATAAAATCAAAGAGGGGAGATAAACCATGCACTCACAATCAAAGTCTCTGCTTAGACATGACACATGTCAAATGTACTCCTATTCATACGACCAAAGCAATTTACAGGGCCAAGCCCTACATTAACAGAGAAGAAGGTAAAATTGAATATTTGTAAGAATAATAAAACCTACCATAATATTCTATTTGCTGGAAACATGTGGGTAATTATCCTGTTTGTTATCTACATATAGGATAAATCAGAGGCCTCTAAACCATCACAGCCCCATAGAACATTCTGTGATGATGAGAATAATTTATAATATGTGTACTATATTAGTGTAGCTATTAACCACATGTAGCTATTCAGATTTAAAACATGGTAGTGTGATCAGGCAATTGAATTTTTTATTTTATGTAACTTTAATTAACTTAAATTCAAAAAGCCACAAGTAGCTAGTGGCTACTGTATTTGGACAGCAAAACTCTAAACTCTATTACCGGACAATCTCAAACTCCTGTTTCTCTTCAATCCCCACTTTACTGTCTTTTTTGTACTTACCCATCTTTTCTCAATTAGGTGAGAGAAACTTAATTTTGGTCAATTTTTGGTATTGCTAACACCCACTTTACAATATAGTTTCTAAATAGCATGGTGGTGTGAGAGGGCAGGAGTATATTAAATTCTTAAGTCATTTCCTATGTAGTTATCCACTAAGTTATCATCTCTTCTGTGTCCTGTTATTTCATTTAGTGGTTAGTCTTCGCTGTGATTAAAAAACATCAGCATTTTAGTGGTATACAATAGCAAAATTGATTTCTCACCTAAGAGTCTGTATCTTGGCTGTGCCATGGCTGGATCTGATTGGGCTCAGCTGGAATGAGTTTCAGGCTGCAAATAAAATCGTCTTCTCCATTCCAAGATCCAGGTTACAGGAATGATAGGTACTTGGAAAGTGGTCTCTCTGTAACTGATGGCACAGCACACTGGGGCAAAGACCAACATCAGTGACATTTAAAACCTTTGCTTGGAACTGGAGAGTTCCATTCTACCCACATTTCACAGGTGAAATCATGTTTTATGACAAGTGCAGAGTCAACTGGGGCAAGGTAACAGTTTGCTTACAGTGAACCAAGGCAAGGCTAAACAGAAAAGAAATAAATGTAAGTAAATAATAAAACTAAATATTCAGTATACAAGCAGCAATTTCCTTTATGTGGCAGAGGAGAAGATATTCAGTAAATATTAGATACTTTTGTTCTTTTCTTGCTCTGATGGGGCACAGAACTAATACTGAATGTACTATAACGTCATTACCCCATATCCATTACGTCCCTGATCTCTGGGTGACTTCCTGGAACTCTGACCAGGAACTCTGACACTGTATCTTATTCTTAGACCAATACAACTGGCCCCCTTCTTCAGTTAACATAGTTTCTCAAGCCCAGAAAAGTCCTTTTTTGTTCCTCTGAAACAATTTGTCTAGACTTTAAAGATAAATTCTCTCATCCCCACCTTATCACCTCAAAGGCTTAGGTTTCAAGCATTCAACAACCAGACAAAACTTGCACAGTTTTCTTCTTTGAGCTGTGTTCTGTCCCTCCTTTGAGGCAATTAGAACTCACCATCAGTTTGAAACATGGAGAGAATGCATAGAAATTTCAGGGAAAAGGAATATGGAATATCATTTTTTAAAATCTATCTATCTATCTATATTTTAAAGTTTATTCATTTATTTTGAGGTGGGGAGGTAGGAGGAGAGAGAGAGAGAGAGAGAGAGAGAGAGAGAGAATCCCAAGCAGACTCCATATTGTCAGCTGGGAGCCTTGATGTGGGGCTCGAATTCACAAACTGTGAGATCATAACCTGAGCTAAAATCAAGTCAAACACTTAAGTGACTGAGCCACCAATGTGTCTCAGACGGGATATCATTTTAAAAATAGTATCAGTTCCCACAAGTAGTCTAGGAGAGCTTAAATACTTTTTTGATATCGTATTTAAACATTTAATCTTCACTTACAACTGGAAAAGACAGTAATTATACTTAACAAAAGCCATTAAAGTGACTGAAGTGATTATGGTCATCAGATGATCATACATATAATCAGAATTATTTTGAGAACTGGCAATAAAATGTGGAGGTGATTTAACCAAGTAAATACCAGAAAAATTAGTGTGCTCAAGTTCACACATATTAGTAAGGGCAAAACTAGGGTGTCACAGTCATGATAAGGTATTTCATTCTCTGGGAATAGTAGAATTCCTTTTTCTATAGACATAGAACTAAAATAAACACCTTTATTGACAACTGTTTGATATATTCCAGACTTGTAGCATTTAATGGCAGTTTAAAAGTTAAGGTTTAAAGCATTCTCTGATAATCATTACCTCAAAAATCCTCATTACCTCAAAATTAAAAGTAGATAAATTATGCAATGGAGACTTTGTACCAAATCAAGGATTCCTATCAAACACTGAAATGCATTTAAACACTAGATGTTTTTAATCAAAAAGTCCCTTAAATGATTTCTCATTCTGTATTCTCTGCAACAGAGTCAGAAATTTGTGTTTTTTATTATGCACTGTAGAGTAAAAATGTAATTTTCAAATGATTTTAAAAGGAGTTATGTTCTTACTAGAGCACAACAAATAAGTTAAATATTTAGGAATAAGTGCAAAACCTATGCACTAAATTTGTTGTTTTCATTTTTCCGCCCTAAAACAGATTCCCTGCAATTGGATCTAATGGATTTAATTTTTTATTTTATCGAAATTATTGCCATAAGGAATCACAGTAGTGTTAGTTTTATTTTACTAGTATCTCCTCCACTCTTCAGTCTTTTCATTATCTGTGTATATTGCTAATTAAATTCTACTTTTCTTTCTTTTCTTTGCTTATCATGAAGAAAAGAGGATGTGGTCTGGACACTGCCTACTTACATAGAAGGAACGCTAATGTGGGACAGGTAAATTGATGTCTTTTCTCCAATTAAATGTAAGTAGGTAATCAAACTGTATAATATCAAATATTTCTGAAGCTCTGAAATGTTAAATTTAAGAAAGGCAAATTAAAGGTAAATTGAGCTGCTAAGTAGTATGTCTGTAGCCTGGGTTTATTAATTCTGAAAACATCAGAGGTTTCTGATTAAAAACCCTCCTTAAAGCAGCTTAAGAAAAGAACAGTGTTTTGTTGGATAGTGACTAATCATGGTTGTTTTGAATCACAATGTGCCAAAGAAAAGGACCACCTGTAAACCCTCTCTGTATCAGCGAAGGCATTAGTCTTCAGATGGTGGGACCCGAACCAAACAGAAGCAATGTAGCCAGACTCTAATGGGTGGGACTTACTAACCAAAATCTATCCACAAGTACTGAAACCCAAAGTTAATTATTGTGATAGTTAACTGCTTCTCCAATACTACAAGCTACAAATTAATTATTTATATTTTTCAAATTCCTCTATTAAATTGCTCGCTGGCCTACTGGGAGGATCATTAACAAATGTAAATAAATCTCTGCTTCTTCTCACCCTAGAGCACACATTTAGAGCTGTTCATGTGAGAACTGGCTTGATTGCAAATCAGTGCCTGTAATTTGGAGCATCTATCTTTGTAACTCTCATTTAGAGACCCTATTTTAAACCACTGTGTGTTTTGTGTGTCCGTAGCATATAAACATATATTAATATGTCTCTCCCATTCAACAGCCAAATTGATTTCTAGGTACTCATCAGTTTTACTGTTCTTGAAGAAGTTTGCCAAGATCATTGAAGTTCTTGTCTGGATTCCAAGGCAGGTATTCAGGAAGCTACAAAACTTACATTTTAAGTAACTATCACAAATACAACCACAGGATGGAGGTAAAATCTGTTCTACCATATATGCACTATGCTGGAAAGGGGGAAAAAAAGCATAAAAAGTAAAAATATTTAATTAATATATTTTAAGAAAATTAAAAAATGACCTACCTTGTTGCTAATCTATACTTTAAGGTCACTCTCTGCCTTATAATAAATTCTGATTGCTAGTTTGCTATTGATTCATTAATATTAATGACCAAAACCCAACATTTCAAAATCATTGTCTTCCTCTGACCTTCAGTGTTTTGCATAGGCGCTCATTTGATAGAAGCTTTCTTTTTTAGGTTTATTTATTTATTTTGAGAGAGAGAGAATACAAGCAGTGGATGGGCAGAGGGAAAGGGAAAGAGAGGGAAGACCAAGGAGGCTCCACAGTCAGTGTGGAGCCCGACGTGGGGCTCCAACTCACGAACTGTGGTATCCTGACCCAAGCAGAAAGCAAGAGTCAGATACTCAACTGACTGAGTCACTCAGGCACCCTCATTTAACGGAAACTTTAATCCTCACAGTCACTCAGATAAGAAATCCCAGTGCCATATTAAATTCTTTTTCTCAATATTGTACATTGAGACAATTTTCAGGTCTTAAGAATTGTATATTTTATTACTTTGTTTTTTTAAATTCATACACTTGACACATTTATTGAATACCTACTATGGGTCAACAGATGTTCTTGTAGTGGGGATTTCTGAGAAAAGAAAATAGATGAAAATCTTTGTCTTTACATTGCCGATGATTTGGTAAGAGACATTTAAACATTAGAGAAGTGTGGGACGCCTGAGTGCCTCAGTCAGAAAAGCATGCAACTCTTGATCTTGGGGTCATGAATTCGAGCCCCAGGTCGAGTGTAGAGAGTACTTAAATAAATAAAACTTAAAATAAATAGGTAAATAAATAAATATAAAATTAGAGAGGTGTCTGGGTGGCTCAATCAGTTAAGTGTCTGACTTCGGCTCAGGTCATGATCTCGCAGCTCATGGGTTTGAGCCCTGTATCAAGCTCTGTGCTGACAGCTCAGAGCCTGGAGCCTGCTTCGGATTCTTTGTCTCCCTCTCTCTCTGCCCTTCCCCCGCTCGTGCTCTGTTTCTCTCTCTCTCTCTCTCTCTGTCTCAAAAATAAAACATTAAAAAAATAAAAATAAATAAATATTAGAGAAGTGAGGAAAATGTGCTAAGAGATGATGTCCACCAGGAGAAAGTGGTTCAGGGGTGGAGGGAAGTGAGATAAAATGCAATTTTTTAAATATATGGCATACACATTTTTATTAACATACAGTGTTAGATGAGTTTTAGGTATACAGTATAATGATTCAACAATTATGTACATTACTTAGTGTTCACCACGATAAGTGTAGTCATCATCTGACACCAAACAATGTTTTTACAATTGTATTGGCTATATTCCTTACGCTGTAGTTTTATGTCCATGACTTAGGTTTTTTGTAACTCTAAGTTTATACCCCTTCATCCCCCTTATCCATTTCACCAGTCTCTCCCCTTACCCCACTTCTCTGGCAACACTGCTTGTTCTCCATATTTAAGAGTCTGTGGCATTTTTTGTCTCATTTTTGTTCATTTGTTTTGTTTCTTAAATTCCATAAAGACAAGAGATAATAAGTGTTGGTAGGGATGGGGAAGAAAAGAAACCCTTGTGCACTGTTGGTATGAATGTAAATTGGTGCAACCACTGTGGAAAACAGTATGAAATTTTCTCAAAAAATTAGAAATAGCAATATCATATGATCCAGTAATTCCACTGTTGGGTATTTGTCAAAAGAAAACAAAAAACAAATTTGAAAAGATATATGCACCCTTATGCTTATTGCAACATTATTTACAATAGCCAAGATGTGAAAGCAAACAAAATTTTTATCAATAAAATATCTGACATATTTTAACAGGTGGTTCTAGTTACTGTATCACTATAGACTGTGGTATAAGCAAGGGAGCCAGAGAAAGCAGAATAGAACCAGAAAGAAAAGTTTGAAGGTTATTATAAGAATCCAAGGGAATATAATGGTGGATTCAGTAAGGTTGCGTACTGAATAGAGTAAGAAGTGGTAGGATATTTGAAGTCTTTTTAAAAACTATGAGGAATTTCTAGTGGATTGAATTTCAGGAATGGATGAGTAAAGAAGAGTCAAAGATAAATTGAGGAGATGCCTTTTACTAAGGTAGTGGAGACTTCTCGGAAGGTATTTTGGAGGGAAGATTAGAAACTTAAGATTAGATATATTATTTTTATGATGCCTCTTAAATATACAAGTGAAAATATTAGGTAGACAACTGGATCCAGCTATCTGGAATGCAGGGGGTAGAAGCTGTATTTATATATAACTGGGACTCAACACATAGATGATATGTAAAGCTTAATTACTAAAGGACAGTAAATATGAATACAAAAGATAAGTATGAAGAGTACTCAAAGATTTAGAAAACAGGGAGGTGAAGAAAATAAGAACAGAAAGATGAAGAAAATAGTTTAAAAATATATAAACAATTGAAGAATAATTAAAGAATATATATAATAATATGTAAAGAATAATTAAAGAATAGGAATACATAAAAAAGAATGTAAATAATTAAGGAACTGGTTGGAACAACAAGCAACACAGAAGATTAATCAACTTGGAACATTAGAGAGGTAGGAGAAAAAATAAATAGTGTGGTGTTCTAAAATCAAGTTAGAAAGAGTTCTAAGAAATTAGTTCTTGGGGCACCTGGGTGGCTCAGTCGGTTAAGTGTCTGAGTTGATTTTGGCTCAGGTCATGATCTCACAGTTGTGAGATCAAGCCCCATGTCAGGCTATGCACTGTGTGTGGCACCTGCTTAAAATTATCTTTCTCCTCCCTCTGTCCCTTCACAGCTCACACATGTGCTCTCTCTCTCTCTTTCAAAAATAAATAAATAAACATTAAAAAAAAAAAGAAAATCAAATATTTTATCTCTCTTCTTTTCCCTGTGCCCCTAGGGCTCATGCTGGTTCTCTCTCTCTCTCAAAAAAAAAAAAAAAAAGTTTTCTTATGCATTCTAGACACTTGTTCCTGGATATGTAATTTGCAAATAATTTTTGTAGAATATTTTTTCATCTTTATATCTGGATCTTTTGCAAAGAAAATCTTCCTTTTTTCTTTACTTTTTTTTTGTGTTTGTTGGTTTGTGTGTTATGAAATCCAGTTTATGGCCAGTGCTGTTGGTGTCAAGGCTAAGAACTCTTAACATTTAATCCCCAAGATTTTCTCTTATGTTGTCTTCTATAAGTTTTATAGTTTTACATTCTACATTTAAGTTTATGATTGACTGTGATTTTATTTTATTTTTTTCCTAGTATATCCACTTGTGGTACCATTTGTTGAAAGGACTATTCTTCCTCTTTTAAATGGCTCTTACACTCTCATCAAAAATTGTTTAAGTGTATTTATATGAATCTAACTGTATTCTTTATTCGGTTCTGTTGATTTATCTGTGCATCCCTCCACCAATACCATATATTCTTGGTTACCATAGCTATAGAGTTGGCTTTAATATTGAGCAAAGTGATTCCTACCACTTTAATCTTCTTTTTCAAAATTATTTTAGCTTTTGTGGGTTCTTTACCTTTACATATAAATTTAAGAATAAGCTTTTCTGTGCCTGCACAAGAAAAACACATAAATCTTGTTATATTTGGATGGCAATTATATTAAAACTGTAAGTCAGTTGGGGACAACTGATATCTTCACTGTGTTGAGTTTTTTAATTCATAAATACAGTGTGTCTTTCTGTTTACTTTCTTATTCATTGATATTTTCATTAGCAATTTGTAACTCTTATAGTACATGTATGTATTATGTTAAATTTATACCTATTTTATTTTTTAGCATGATTGTAAGTAGTATTTTTGTTTTCAATTTCAGTTTTCAAATATTCATTGTTAATATATAGAAATATGCTTGATTATGTGTTGATATTATATTCTGTGACTTTGCTGAAATAGCTATTAGTCCTAGGAGTATTTTTTTTTGCTTTTATTTATTGTATTCTTGGGATTTCATGCATAGATAATTATGTCAGAAAATATGGACTTTTTCATTTTTTTTGTGACTTCTATTCCTTTTATTTATTTTTCTTTATTGCAATAGTTGGAACATGTTAACTTTTTCAATAATTAGGGATTTACAAAATCCATGTTACTAAGTCAACATTAAATTCAGTTCCTGCTGTTCTTACCACTTGTTCACTGGGTAAGAACAAAGGTGGCTGATTGACATTCACAGTTTGTACATATATGATCATTAATACTCTCCTCTACTGAGGTTGATCTTTGGTAGACATTCAAATGGGGCGCAGATAATCTTACACTTTTTCCTGAACTTTCTTATAACCAATTTTCTAATTGTGTTTCCCTGAGTTCCTGATGATTTAGCCAAAATGTTAGTTACTGCCCATGAATTGATGATTCCTACCTCTGGATTTCTCTTCTTCCAGAAAAAATAAATAAATAAATAAAATAAACTTATCAAACTCCCTTTAAGAGCCTTTCCATTCACTATTGTTATTTAGAGGCACTCTTAATTGGAGCAGTAATGGGGCAGCTATCTCCTGTCACACATACAACATATTGTATATAACCATCTGTAGACTAGAATTGGATTATTAATTCCCAATAAATTCACCAGAGTGACCTTCCCATGAAGCTATAAAGAAAACCGAGAAAGGAAGAAATTTAGGAAAATTAGGAGCTATTAGAATCAGAGCTAATTATTCATTCAGTTTCCTTGTACCTCTAGGACCTGTTCTAGCCTGATATTGTATATACCACTTCCATTTAATGAAGGAATACTTCTATGCATACAAGCATTTATGGTATTAGGTCAGATAACATCTCAGTTCATATTAGGAAGCCCTGTTTTCATGATAACATCTGACTCACAGTCAAGAGGTCAGCCTCCTCTAAGGCCCAGGAGCAAGTCAGATTCTATTTCTTAAAAAAAAAAAAAAAAAAAAAAAAGGACTCTTTTTAATCTTTAGGATTGTAACAAATGAAACTTATGTATATGTTGCATACAGACTGTAAACAAGCCAACTAGTCTTTGTACCATTTTTTTTTTAAGTAGCAGGAGAGGCCAGATGCAGAATTGTCCTTTCCCTTTAAAGGAATATCTAGACATGTATTAGGTAACTAGATTGCTAGAAATTTCAGTGAGTTATCAGTGAGTATCAGTTTTTACCATACATGTGTCTTAGCAGGGTATAAGGAACAGTTGCTACTTCCTGCTTAACAGGTCTTGTCAGCATGATATATTCAATATGGTGGACTGGTATAATGCTCTGTGGAGTGAAGAGGCTATCAAGGTTTCTATAGACAAGATTAAGAAATAGAGCTGGAGAATAAGGCCATGACAATATAGGAATAACTTTGATGGTGTTTGTTAATAGGTATAGGGAAGAAAGTAATTCCCTGTCAATGACTGCTTATGCCAGGGAATGTTTTGATGTGCAACAGTAAAAACAAAACAAAACAAAAAACCAAAAAACACATCTGGTAGAGAAGTTGCCATTGGTGCTTACAACTAATTAAATTACAATAATTATGTTACTCCACCAGTCTTTTGCATACTCCAAATGGGCAAATTGGATAGAGATATGGAAGGAATCACCACTTCTGCATCTCTTAAGTCCTGATGGTGACACTGTTCTCTGCAAACTCTCCAAGAATGTTGTATGTTTTTTTGTTTGCTACTTTGGAAGATAGAGGCAGTAATAAAAGCTTACAGTTGGGCTTTCTTACCATAATAAATGTAGGAAGCCAGGATATCAGTTTAGGGATTGCCAATTGCTTAATATGTCTGTTACAACT
Organism: Panthera uncia; assembly: GCF_023721935.1. NCBI lineage: Eukaryota > Metazoa > Chordata > Mammalia > Carnivora > Felidae > Panthera > Panthera uncia. The sequence goes on from NC_064811.1 coordinate 49,839,580, forward strand.
GTGCACTCCAGAAATAGAAAATAACCACAGGATCGTTTCAAAGATGGATTGTACCCTCTGTGAGACAGATTCTTACTAAAATCCATTAATCATCTGACCTTCGTATGTCTTTAATCTGACTGATGTGCCATGGTGGCAATTATGTGCCAAGAATTAATGTCATTTCAGAGGCAGTGTCCACTACTCTCTGAATATCTAGCTATTTCCCATTCTTTCGTGTACACCCATTCTGATAAATGAGAATTTTCCCATGCCATGCGTGGCGTGCAAAGAAGAGCCACTACAGAGCTCTGAAAACTTCAATGGAAAGGATATAAAAGTCTGAATTATGAACAAGAGAAAACTTAAGAACGGATAAAGGGAAATAAAAGATAAGTAAATAGTTACTTAAGCTGGACGTACTAATGGCCTACTTTATCTAAAACAGAGCCTTGCCAGCACAAGGTATTTTTAAGGCAACAAGTATATTGAGAATAAGTTTTTGTGTAACTGCTTTAATATTTCACTGTCAAAACACTGTGTATCTAAATAGTATATTTTATTTATGTTATTTGATTTCAGAACCCATGCTCTTGACATTACCTAAAATCTATAGGGAATAAAAGTGTGGAGACAGTCACAAGACTTTAACAGTTTAATTGATAAAGGACCACCATAAATTTCCTGCAAACTAAATTGTCTAATATTGTGACAAGTGTCACACTATTTGTTGCCAGAGATTTATAGGTGACAAGGCAATATACTATTTTTTTCACCCCTACGTGTTTTCTGTCTGAAGCTGACTACATATTTGACTATGTTCCCGGGGAAGAGATTGCTCTTTTTGTTCAAGTATGTGGCAGGAAGTGTCACTTGCCTGTTGGGTATGCTGTGCATTATTTATTTTCTGCACTCCTGTCTCCATTTCAAGTTACTTAAGATAGTCTCTTATGTCTGTATGTTATTATATAATTTTATATCCTAATGTCCTGAAACTGGATATTCATGGTCTGATGCCCTTTATAAACTGTACAAAATGAAGCCCATGCTGAACTGGCATACTTTTCATCAGCCACAGTATTAGAGAAATGGGTTGAAGTGCTCACCACTCTTCTGGCTCGTGACTAAAGCACGGCTGCTCAGTATCAGTGTCATAATTGTTTATCTTTCACTCGCCATGTTCCCACAGTGCTTAACATGTTAGTTTGTTTTATATTCAGTCCTTTTATTTTCCATCATGCCAAAACAATGTGTCAGGTGAAGAGAAAAGTTGGAGGTAAACACCTATTTTGTTATGATATAGAACCCCCCAGTCTGAACAAACCCATCTCTTACTTTTAACACAGAGGATTAGGGATTTCATGAAAGCATTAAAGCATTTTAGACTGGCAGTTATTTTTTTACTTTCAACTTGCTACTAAATCATTCATTATATATGACTCTGAGTTACTGTCTAGCCACCATTCATAAGTAGGAAGAAAGAAAGAAAGAAAGAAAGAAAGAAAGAAAGAAAGTCTAGTTAAACCAAAGGAAGATAAGATGATTCATGCAAAATTATGAAATGAATAGTTTTGCTTCCTGTTTTGTCTCATCACTCAAAAATCTTAATGTCATCTTGCCAAGGGTTCCCTTTTGTGTGTGTTCTTAGAATATATTCCTCTGATCTAGATGCCATCCCTTCTTAGGGAACCACAACTCATTATTTTTGAGCTCCTTTAACAATCTTCTCTTGCTCTATACCTCATCATTATTTTAAAAAGGCTTAGTTTCCAAGGCACCTAGGTGGATTCCAACTTCAGCTCAGGTCATGATCTCATGGTTTCTGGGTTCTGGCCCCGTCGAGTTCTGCACTGACAGCTCAGAGCCTGGATCCTGTTGCAGATTCTGTGTCTTCCTTTCTCTGCCCCTCCCCTGCTTGTGCTCTCCCTCTCTCTCTCTCTCAAAAATAAATAAATATTTTTTAAAAGGCTTAGTTTCCATAATTTTGAAATAAATAAAATAGTAATAACAATTTCCGCAGTAAAAAGTATGTTTTCCAGACCCCCTTTGCCCACAGTATGTCTTTATATACAGGTGTGTGCTTCTTGAGAGGGTGGAATGCATTCCCTGAGTCAATTTTCTCATCCCCCAATTGCTCCCCAACATTTTACCATTGTTATGCTCCACCCATGGCCATCTTTACCAAGGCTATTTTGCCCACCACAGTTACGACTGACATAATGGATGAAAAGGAAAAGCATTTATTCAGTCATTTTCTTGTTATTGATCCTACTGTACATCGTCTCTACAAAACACCCTCTCCTAAACAATGTCATTGACTTCCATGACACCACGCTCTTCTGGATTTTCCAGCTATCTCATTGTTGGGTCATCATTATCATTTGCTGACTTTTCTCTTAAGTACTATTTCTGTTCTTCCCTAGATGAACCCATATACTCTCATAATTTCACCCAACATTTATTATGCTTATGTCTTCCAAATAGGTTTTTAGCCCAGTGACCCTATCAGGCTGTAGCTCAGTATATTCCATTGCCTTCCAGATTTGGATCAGGAGACTTGTCCTGGTCCAGCATTGCTTGTGACTAAGTGAATAATTTTGCCTAATTGACGTTTAATTAGCAAACTATTGGCTCCCACATTCATCCATATAATCAATCTTACACCTCTCAGTAATAATGGTGATAGTGTTATTACCCTTGTTTCTTTTATCTTTTGTTTGGTCTCTTAAGATGTTCATGAACCATAGGGGCCTCTTAGAACACTAACACAGTGAAGGAGTCATCGTGCACTGAGTAATTTTCCTATCTTTCTGTTCTGGACCTCGTACTACGTGGCTTTCATGCTCAGGATCAAAATAATGCTAATGCATTTCCAGAAATTTCTTTTAAGTTGCCAGCAGAGAAAAAGTGGGATGTGTAATACAAAAAAAAAAAAGATACATGACAGAAACATGTCCATTTTATCATGAAAATCACAATTTTACTGTAATTCCTATCTAATGCACTTCAATTTTAACTGGAACTTGGTCTGTGGTCACCTGTAGCTTTAAGGGAGTCTGAGGAGATTGTATACATTCATAATCTGAATAAATCAGACCCACATTAGAAAAAACAAACAGAAAACACAGGAGAAGGAAACATTGTATATGTAACCCTATACGTTGCCTACATAATATAATATTGTGTAATATTACATAGGTGGCATGAATGTTATATAGGCAGCAAGACATGTAAACTCCAAGCCCTAAGAATACTTACCCACGTGTAGGTTATTGAACTTATCAAATATTTGTATCCTCATGCTTCCTTTTATGATCTTTTGTCTTTCTGTAAAGTCTACTCATGCTCAATTTACCTATCTTACAAGATTTTTGCAGGCACTTTCTCTTTCATAAAACTTAGTCTCCCCCAGGTTATGGTAGGGGTCTTTCCTAAAGAGTTCCTTTTCTTAGGTTTAGCTTAGAACTTATCATTACATGGTCAATATTTACTTTGACACGGAAGATGTTCTCTAAATGTCCATTTTCCCTTTTGCATGCTTAAATTGTTTATATACTGTAAAAATCCCAAGATTTTTTTTTTTAATTTTTTTTTTCAACGTTTTTTATTTATTTTTGGGACAGAGAGAGACAGAGCATGAACGGGGGAGGGGCAGAGAGAGAGGGAGACACAGAATCGGAAACAGGCTCCAGGCTCCGAGCCATCAGCCCAGAGCCTGACGCGGGGCTCAAACTCACGGACCGCGAGATCGTGACCTGGCGCAGTCGGTTAAGCATCCGACTTCAGCCAGGT